>NC_080734.1:11236516-11594641 GCF_019097595.1 Hemibagrus wyckioides | reverse complement strand
CATGATGTCATTGTCAATGTTCCAGGAGTCATAGTTGGGATGGCGGATGACTTTAGCAGAGGAGATGAACTGCTCAGTACCCTCATTAACCTGGATGTGGTGCTCACCCAAACGAACTTCCAGACGACTGGAGATGGAATAGCAATTGTTCTAATTCAAGCAGTGTATTTTCCATAATTACTAACCTATTAATCATTAATCACTTACGATTGGTAGCAGTGAGCAGCAGACACAACCCAGTTCTGATTGACCAGAGAACCACCACAGAAGTGATAGCCAACATTCAGAGACACTTGCCAGGGCTGGGAGTACGGTTTGCACTCATACCCTCCAACGATCTTGTCATCCTCCAGAGCAACTGAATACAAATAAAAAATATATATTATTTTTCTAAAGCATGGTTGTTGAATCATACTGCTGTGGAGTCTGTAAAAGGGGTTTCAACTTACAACAAGCTCCCACAAGCAAAAGCAGGACCAGAGACCTCATGATGGCTGTTGATCACCTACGATGGGGATCTCAGTTCACACTCCTATTTATGTGAACCAGCAGTCCCATATGGACCAATCAGCAGTTGGTACCTAAAGATAATCTAAAATCTGATAAGTGACACTGTAAATCATTGATTTAGTTTATGCCAAAAATAAGTAGGATACAATACTCAGTATTTTTTCCATAATGGTTCATTTCTCTACTACCAATATGTAGCTATTCAACACAGTAAAAATACAGTCAACCAATAACATTAAAACCACATTTAATTTAGAATTTGTGTTTCTCATTCATTGGGTATATCAATTGGTTGTGATTGTAACTGGTCATCATGAAGATAGTTGATATTACTTTAAAAGTAAATTCATTCAATATATAGACTAAACAATATATAATATGTGAATGCAGGGTTATTTATTGAATAGGAGGTAGGGTAGTCTCTTTAATCTCTTTAACTTGAAGTATTTTCCTGCTGCTTTCTAACCATTTCTTAACAGCTGAAGATTTCATACCTGTTCTCACACTTTCTTCACCCATGCCTGATATATGTACTTTATACTTATGTTTTCAAAGCAAGCAGCAAAAATGGAAAATGATTATGTAACACATATCTGACCTGGCATGCAATTACAAATTTGTGTAGAGAATGCCATTTTATATATATATATATATATATATATATATATATATATATATATATATATATATATATATATATATATAATTTCCCTCAGCTGCTGGTCTGGATCTCTTGAGCAGCATTATGGAGGGAGTTTCAGAAAGTCATGTGGAGCGAAATGCCAAAAGCATGTAGGAAAAGAATCTGAATATAGAATTAAACACTGTGGAAGAAAAAGGACAGTAATACAAAGAAGCTGTTTGAACATGAAGGTAAAGGGTCAGAAAAAGAAAAACTTGCATCTTGACTTAATTCAGCCTCAAATTTCTGTGAACTTTCAGAAAGCAGAATATTCCTGAACATAGTAACTTCTATTTTTATTACCAAGAATTCCCAAATAAGATAGAACTTGTGCTACCCATATAATATGATCAAATCTGCTTTTGGATTTTGAGAGCTCATATTTTGCGTCTTATTTTCTATAGCTCTAACAGGTTTGAATGTGACCTCTAAAATGTTTGAGTCAGTGAACGCCACTGAAAACTACCAGCAAAGAAAAGATGTATTAAGAACAATGAGGTAAATAAAAAAATGTCTGTGTTCAGGTTAGTAGTTTCCACTCACACCATAAGATGGTGCCAAACACATATTTTCATTTTGACATTTTTATTAGGGGTGCAAAACTTGCCATTTTGATTCCTTTAAATATGTCCAATGGGAAAACATACTATACCAAGTAGTTAATTTAATTCTGATTCAGACAGCAAACTAACTAATATTTTATTAGCAGAGAATGTCTTTGTATGACTTTTTCATGCAGATAATGTTTGCCAAATCTTCTTGAAGTTTCTTTATTTGCTTTGCCTTTCTGTCAAGCATAATGGAATTTCTATCTGGAAGTTTCTCTTGGTATTCCAGATGTTGCTTCACATCCACAGTTCCCTTTCAAGGGAGCTCAACACTGTGTCATGGTTGTAACAGTGACAGCTTGTTACGTGGTTCAATGTATTTAATTTTGAGTGCTTTGTTCATCCTGACCACTAGGGGACACCAATAGTAAATCTCTATTTTGGATGAAAGGAAGTAGTAGAATGAGGTGAAATTTTGGTGAAAAATGTCAGTCTCTTCACATGTGACGGGGGATGAATGTGAGCCCAGTCCAGATTACACTGCTGGACCTTTTGTCACTCGAAGGGAACCACCTCCTCTACGAGAGCTCATTACGACCTTTAGTTAACGGTACATCAATTCCGAAGAAAATAATGATTCTGAGCCCCCGGCAGACGATCCACTTCCTCCATCACCTCCGGATGTACCTGACCTACAAGTCCTACTTCAGTCAGTGGATGAGATAATCCGATGCATTGTAACACTGGAGGAAAATCTTCATGATTGTGTGCAGAAAGTGAGTTCATGCTGCTTAAAGGCAGAGTTTATTGACCAGTGTTGTTCATTGGAAGATAAATTGAGCTATAAAATAGAATGAGAATGTGAGAGGGTAAAAAACCTTCTTGAGATGAATATTCAGGATCTGGGCAAGTCAGTAGTGGACTGTTTAAAGAGGAGAGATGTACAAAGTGATGCCAAACTAAAATCTCACACTCCCGTCATGTCTACTCCTATTGTGCCTCCAATTTTAACCCCTACTATACCCCAGTACAGAACTTTTAATGCTCAGTCTCAGCCACCTGTACCTACCAATCTGGATAGTGTTCACGTTTCTCAATATCGTCCCCCTGTTAGAGTTGAATTTCCACAGTGTGGCTCTGATGAAGAAAATGATCCCATTTCTTTTGTAGAACGTTGTGAAGATTATCTTGCCCTGAGACCTCTTACTGATTCTGAGGTTTTAGCCTCTCTTAATTCAGTTTTGAAGGGAGCAGCCAAGGATTTTTGGCTGGCGGAATGCAGATTTATCTTCACCTGGAGCCAATTCAGGAAAACTTTCCTGCAAGCTTTTTTGAATGATGACTATGAGGCAGAAGCTGCTAAACGGTTGTTGGAGAGGAAGCAGGCCCCTAAGGAGTCTATTCATGATTTCGACTACCATTACCGAGCTCTTTGTCTACGCTGGAAGAAAGAGACAAAGGAGATGGAGATCATCCAGTCCATATTAAGAAACTGCAATCCATGGCTTGCCAGTCTCTTGAGGGGGACTGTCAAAGAAGTTGGCGAGTTGGTAAGGATTTGAACACAAATCAAAAGAGATCTGGAAGAAGTATTGGAGTCAGGCCAAATATGCAGATATACAGAAATGAAAAGTCCAAACTGACAGTCACTTTAAGTCAAACCCCTCAAGCACACGTATCATTCAGCCTGTTCATACCCCTGCTCAGAACAATTTGAAGATGGTGACCCTACCATTGCTAATTCGTGGAAGATATTTTCAGGCTATGATCGATACAGGGAGTTCACTGACTAATGCAAGAATCTTGTTGGAATCAGTTGAAGAATAGGGAACAGTTGGAGCCTAGTCGTGGGCAGACTTTTCAGCAATGGGCAAGCCAATGGGCAAGTTTTAAGTGCCTTAGGATTGTGGAGATGTGACTGTGAATTACAGCAGAGGAAACTTGCACTGACCTTATATATAATGAGGGATGTGGATCTTACTGTGCCTATAATCTTAGGAATGGATTTCCTTATGTCGACTGGAATTTGTTTGGATTTTCATAAGGCTCAGTATATTCTGTCTGCCAGAAATGAATATCAAGAGGAAGCATTTTCATTCCTCCCTGCCTGTTCTACCAATGCTTTGTTGTCCTTCTACTTATCCTTACCCATACCAGAAGAGTCACCTGAGACACACTCACTTATTCATCAATTAATCACCAATGCAGATACATCTTTGGAACTAAAGTCACAACTGGAGCAGCTCATGAAAGATTGGCCCACAGTATGCACCGATGAGATAGGTCATACCAATGTAGTCAAACATTGTATCATAACTGCTAATGAAGTACCTATTCGCCAGAAAGCTTATTGAGTATCTTCTGAGAAACAACTTTTCATCGATCAAGAGATAAAGATGATGCTTGATAAGAAAATAATCCCTCAGCCCTCAACATCTCCCTGGGCTGCTCCAATTGTCCTTGTACCTAAAAAAGGTGGAGGACAAAGATTCTGTGTTGACTTTAGAGGATTGAACTCAAAGACTCTACTAGACGCATATCCTATGCCACAAAGACAGGATATCCTCGAGTCTCTTCATGGAGCTGCAATTTTCAGTACCCTAGACCTAAAAAGTGGGTATTGGCAGGTTGAGATGGAACCTGACAGCATTCCCAAGACGCTTTCATTACCTCATCAGGTTTGTTTGAATTTCCTCGTTTACCTTTTGGGCTTAAAAACGCTGCTGCTTCATTTCAGCGATTGATGGAGTTGGCACTAAAGGATGTAAAGGGAAAGAGTTGTTTTGTGTACATCGATGACATCGTGGTATATTCTAAGACAGAAGAAGAACATTTAACCCAGTTGCAGGGAGTATTTCACTGTCTTTTCAAAGCAGGGCTCATGCTGAATCTCCAGAAGTGCATCTCATGCAGAAGTCTTTGACATTCTTGGGACATGTGATATCCAGGAATGGAATTCAAACTGACCCTGCAAAGGTAGAAGCTGTTACTCAGTTTCCTATCCCTCAATGTCTGAAGGAGGTACAAAGGTTTCTGGGACTTGCAGGATGGTATCAAAGGTTTATTCCAAAATTTTCTGAGAAAGCTGCACCATTGCATGCTTTAAAAAGGAAAGGAGCAACATGGACCTGGACTGAAGAATGTCAAAAATCATTTGAGTTGATCAAACAAGAACTGACCAGTGCACCTATTTTGATTGCCCCTGATTTGACAAGGCCTTTCAAAGTTCAGACCGATGCTAGCAATGTGGGTTTAGGAGCTGTTCTAACACAAGAGATAGAAGGGGTAGAACATGTCGTAGCATATGCTTCATGCCTGCTGCAAGGGGCTGAAAGGTCATATTCCATTTCGGAAAAGGAGTGCTGTGCTGTCATATGGGCTGTAGAGAAATGGAGACTGTATTTAGATGGCAGGCCATTTGAAGTGATAACTGATCACGTGGCTCTCATGTGGGTGTTTAATCACCCAAAGCCGTCTTCTAGATTGACTCGATGGGCCATTCGACTGCAGGAATTTGATTTCAGTGTCAAGTATCGCAAAGGTCAGTGCAACATCGTGCCAGACACTCTCTCACGCAGTGTTTTAGATCCTGCTTCGCTCCCCTTGATGGCCCATATCAAATCACAAGATTCAGCTACCTCTTTTTCTAGCTTTCCGATTGAATGGTCTGACATTGCTAGAGCACAACAGGACGACCAAGAAGTTCAGGAACTCACCATTAAAGCCAAGTTGCTCACGGATCCTGATCCAACACGTATACATTACTTGTTAAAGAATGGCTTTCTTTTTCGAAGCATGCCTGATGGGCAGAAAGGACCCAAATTACAGCTAGTCATTCCTGCTTGCCTACGAAAAGACTTCATCGCATATGCACATGACAACCCATTATGTGGGCACCTTGGTAGGCTCAAGACCCTACTGAGGTTGGTAGATATCTGTTATTGGCCCACACTATGCTCTGACATCTGGAAATACTGCAAAGAGTGTCAGGTTTGTCAACAACACAAACCCTCAATTTCTAAACTAGCCGGTCGTATGCAGTCAACCCCAGTGGTAGAACCTGGGCACATGTTAGGGATCGATCTCATGGGGCCCTTTCCTAAGAGTTCTAAGTTAAATGAGCACCTCCTTGTTGTCCTAGACTACTGTTCAAAATGGGTGGAGTTGTTCCCACTGTGGGTGGCTAAAGCACCTCAAATTGCTCGCATTTTGATAGAGGAGATCTTTACTAGGTGGGGAACTCCAATGTATTTGGTGTCGGATCGAGGAACCCAATTTACTTCCCAGCTCCTCAGTCTAGTATGTAAGCAATGGAGCGTCATCCAGAAGCTGGCTACTACAGCACATCCCCAGACTAACCTCACAGAAAGGATCAACCATACTCTTAAAACCATGATCTCGTTCTACGTTCAAGACCACCATCGGCACTGGGACAGATGGTTGGCAGAGTTTCACTTTGCCATAAACACAGCCTGGCAGGAAAGCATTGGATTTACTCCAGCTGAAGTCGCGCTAGGTAGGAAACTGAAAGGACCTCTAGAAAGAGCCATTCATAGATTTCCTGACCCAGACAATCCAGCGTACCTAGTGTTGGAAAGACAGAAAGAGCTGATAATAACTGTGCAAAGAAACATGGAATGACCTCAGGCAAAACAAAGACAATACTATGACCTCCGGGGAAGGCCTGCTCATTACCAAGTTGGAGATTTGGTTTGGGTTCGCACTCCTCCTTTGTCACATGCTAGTGATGGGTTTATGGCTAAGCTTGCTGTTAAGTGGAAAGGTCCTGCTAGGATGGTAAAATATCTTGGCCCTGTTAATTGTTCTATTTCATTTATAGAAGACTCTGATCATGTTGATACCTGTTATGTACAAAATCTGAAGCCTTTCTATGGGACTCTTAGTAACATTTCCAAATGAAGGGGGAGATATGTAACAGTCACATCTTTTTACATGGTTCAATGTATTTAATTTTGAGTGCTTTGTTCATCCTGACCACTAGGGGACACCAATAGTAATTCTCTATTTTGGATAAAAGAGGAAGTAGTAGAATGAGAGGCAGATTCAGTTTGAGTTACCTCATGGTATCTACTGTTTCTCTAGAGGGTCCTGGTTTGTGAAAAATTTGTTTTGCTGCTCAACTGTGAGTTTGGTGCTTTATCTTTCATCTTTTGTTTTGTGTAGCCTTTGAGAGGGTTATTGTTTGGGAAAGTTACTTATTCAGATGTTTTGTTGGGGAGTTTGGTTGAAGGTTAATGAGTTGTTTTCCTTTGTAGAGGACTTTGTTTAACCTGCAAGCTTGTGCTACTGTGTGGAGCACAGGATTTTGGAGTGTGGGTGCAGAATCGCAGCTGCCCAAGAACTTTTCCTAAAGGACTCTTGGCTTACCCCAAGAAGGACATCCATTTAATTCCGTGTTTTCACCATTTCATCAATCTACCCTTCAACAGATAAGACTTTATAACATTGGTTGTTCTCCTTTATCAACTGATTTCCTCTCTTAGTATCTTAGGTGGACATTTATATGACCATACTTTCATTTTGGACATTGACTATATTTATTGTGAACATTTGATATGATGGGATTTTGTGTGTTTTGTATTTGTGTAGAGACTCAATATATGCTGGAAAAAGATTTCTGCTGCTATTTGTGTATTGTATATTTTGATATGCCTCTTAACACTACCTAATAGGTTATTGCAAATTTTGTCCCCCCTCATTTTCTTATAACAATACTGGTTTAAAGATCCGGAAAGGTTATATGGTTGATGCTTTGGGAAGCTCTGTTTGAAATCACGCCGATTTATGGGCTCAGGTAGCTCATGGTGTTAGTGGCCAAAGCTATTCCTTTAGGTCTGCTACACATGAGACCATTTTTTTAAATGAAAATGAAACAGCCTTTATTTGTCACATATACATTACAGCACAGTGAAATTCTTCCTTCGCATATCCCATCCTTGGAGGTTGGGGTCAAAGCGCAGGGTCAGCCATGATACGGCGCCCCTGGAGCAGAGAGGGTTAAGGGCCTTGCTCAAGGGCCCAACAGTGGCAACTTGGCAGTGCTGGGGCTTGAACCCCTGATCTTCCGGTCAACGACCCAGAGACTTAACCACTTGAGCCACTCTGGTTCAGGAGCAGGGGTTTTTCACTCCTGCAGACACCCTTTTCAGGGTCACAAGGGTTAGACATCACAAGCTTTGACCCTTCTTATGTAACAGACCCCAGTTTCTCACCTTGGGTCCCACTTTTTGGGTATGTCATTGTCTCAAGACTCTCTCAACGGATGCCCCCCTCTCTCGTTGGGGAGTGGCCCTAGACAGCTGTCCAGCTAATGACATTTGGGAGGGCTCCTGTCTCTCATGGCACACTTCATGCCTGAAAATGGGGCTATGTTTATAGTGCTGAAACGCTTCCTCCCAAAACTCAAGGCCTACCTTTAGTGGTCCCCTTAATCAAACATTAAGGCAGTCTGTGTTTGTGCCCTCTGTTCAGATTAGTGCACCAGATCTGGCCCTAAGTAGAGACTGGATTTCTCTCACTGAGAGTGATTTATATTCAGGAGTGCATGATCGGGAAGCAGGCTTCCTGCTGAGGCAGGGGCTGAGGCCCTCGGTATGGCATCTTCACTTGGAGACAAATGGAGAATTTTTGGCCAGGCAGAAGTGACTTTGTTCACCTCTGAGGAGTCGACCCACTGTCTCCTGTGGCTTTCTCTCTTTAACAGCCCCTTTGGTTTCTGGATGCCATGGTGCAAATGTAGCCAAGGCTCCGTCTGTATGCTTTCTCCGATAGCTGTGCTTATGGGGGTCCTAGCCAGGGTACACCATGACCGAGTCCAACTGTTACTGGTGGCTCTTCATTGGCTCACCTGAGTTTCGCTTGTCACCTAATTTCCCTTCTGGATGGTGCTGCTTGTAAGATTCCCATCAGGAGGAACCTCAGGTGCAGTGGGTGATTCTCCACCCCAGCCCTGAGATTTGGAACCTCTTGGTCTGGCTGAGGAGGAGCAGCTCCTAGAACTTTCGGCTTGTGGCGATTTCATGATTGTTGTTAGGATCTAGTTTACTGCCCTGATAGTACAGTGGGCCTGTAGGGCCTATCACCCTCTACATTGGGGTATACTTGGCAACCATTGCTGTGAGTCACATGCCTGTTCTTTGGTCTCTTCCTCTCAGTGGTCCTGGGAGGGGCTTTTGTAGTCAGTCTCTGAGGAGTTTCTGACCCTAGAAATGTCCTCTCCACACAACTTTATCAGATTCTATAACCTGGACCCGGACCCCACTCCTAGGTCCTAGGCCTTATAGGACTTATGGTACTCTGCTCCTGGCTCATTTGTGCCCTTCCATGAGCTCTGGGACAGACATCTCCTGGTATGTGGCACGTTGGTATTGGCATTCCCATAGTGTCAGCCATGGCACAGCATCAGGTTCCCTCGAAAGGGAACTACACGAGGTTACTTATGTAACCCAGTTCCCTGAGAAAAGAACGAGACACTGCATCACTGGCCGTACTCTGGGCATCCACTCGTGCTTCCTTCACACATGTAGAAGCTGTAGTAATGTGACAGATGCAGTTTTATGGTCTTGCTGGTGTGCTCCGCTTCATCACATGACCTACCTGAGCCAATAAATCAGAGTGATTTCACAGAGCTTCAGAAACAACTTCCCTAACAAGCATTCCCATAAAGTCAGCCATGAGGCAGCATGGCTCATTCCCTTCTCAGGGAATACATACACACGTAACCTGGTGTAGTTCTTCTTAACTGCAATCACTTAATGACTTTTCAGACAATTGAAATTAAGAGGGAAGGTGTTTAATAAACAGCCTCTGATATATTTATCCTCTGTTTTCAGACATCTATTCTGTAGGTTGATGAAACTGAGTTAATGTTTTGGTGTGAAAAGTATATATATTTTTTCTTATATAAAACTATTAGATGATATTCACTTTAAAACAACTCCACCATTTTGACTGCCAGCAACTTTTTAATCTCTTTGTTTTTGCTGATCAATTTTTTCCAACCAGAACAAGGAATTTTGGTCTTTTTTTAGAGATTTAGACATACATTATGCAAAATACTACTACTAATACCACCACCACAATTACTACTACTAATACTACTAGTTTGACTTTTTTTAATGTATAACAGTATGTTCCTGGGGGTTAGTCTCTGCACTTAATGTCAGGAATACTAGTTATTTGGGCTGCAAATGATATTTCCCTGACAATTTGTTTTTACTTTTGCATATTAATCAGCTGCATGGTAGTGTTATTTTGGTATCAATTCATATGAATCAACTAATAAGACGTACATCTACATATACTAATACAAATAATAATAAAAGATGTCACGACTAAGATAAAGCTTTTTTTTTTAACCCTATGATTGCAGCATTGCTGCCATCTGCAGGTTACTTTATTACATTAACATTTATATTCATTCCTTTTAGCAGATACCCTTATCCTGATCAACTTACAGAAGTGCTTTATGTGCCTCTTTATTTGGTGGACACATTTGAATAGGGCTCCACTCTGATATTCACATCCAAAACAGTGAGCAAATTCAAATATTCTGTTTTTCTTTTTTTTTTGTTTTCTTCTATTTTCTACTGTTTTAGCTCCTTGTTCTCATGTTTCTGAGAGTATAATACAATGTATAATGGGACAGTTTATATTAATTATTTAAATTAATTTCATTTTGTTTTTTGCACACACTGTGCAGACAGTACTTGATGTTTGAGTACTTGACATTCTGTATGTTGCACTTAAGGGGCTGTGCATCCATTATGTAGGTCATCAGCATGTAATTGAAGCCTAGGCTTGGTTAACAAAGACTCATTCTGTTCTCACTGACATGGTCATGGATTCTGACCTGTTGAAAAATGGGGTACACCTGGGAACAATTCCCTATCTGGGACTGGGAGTGGTGGTTCAACCTGAGATGAGAACATATCAACCTGCTAGAATTTTGGCTGACTTTCAGTTTTTATTCTAACAAGTATTCATCAGTCTCAGTGCAATATGTTGCTTCCTCTCTGAGCACTCTGAGTGACAGAGGTAAAAACCACAGCTGACTTATGTAATGGGGAATTTTTAATGTTATATGTTGTTTCTGTAATTAATGTCTCACTTATAACAATTTTGTCATTATTCCTATCAGCATTAATGTTCAAGTTCATTTGCGTCAGCTGCTTTAACTCCATCTTGCTCAAAGCACCCACTGAATCATAAAAACACACATAAATAGGCTGCTGGTAACAATTATCAAGCATTTCCGGATGGTTTGACCATCATACATTCTCTGAAGTGATGAATCTAGATCAAGATCAAATACAGAAAGACAGAATAGAGGCATATTGCAAGATGGGGGTATAACTAGTAATGAGGGAAAGTGAAAGAGGTAATGGAGATAGGATGAGGCACAATGTTGCAAATTTTAGAAATATTACTTGAAAAGATTTGAGTTGTTTGTTGACTGTTGAAAAACAAAGTCTTCGTATGAGTACTGCTAGGATCATTTGGCAGAAATGTGTTCTTTTACCATGTTGCTGTAAAGAGAGGGAAAAGGCTATTTTGATTTTGAAGCTAGCAGCAACACTTGACTGTAATCCTATGTTTGAAATCACTAAAACACATTCTGTTAAAGCCCATTGTAACAGAGCTAAACAGAAGAAAAAGTACAGCTGTTAATATCTCATAGGAATAACAGAAATACAGCACCGACCAACAAACTAGCACCTGCATATTTACACCTGTGAGAAAAAGAGAAATATTTGGGTAGAATTTTCCAAGTACATGAATATAGTGATTTTAATTTTTTTACCTAAAAGAAAATCATCTTTGTTGAATGATGAGTCATACAACATATTCTTTTAGGAAATTTTATTTTAATATCATCTTAGATGTTGGATTGTACAGTATGACATTGTATTAAGGACTGAAGATTTAATTGCTGGCCATTGTGTCAGCAATCCAGTTGGTGAAAATGCAGACCTAGAAGCAGAGAGAGAAGATTAATTTTTAACAGAAATATTGATATACATGATGTGGATCATATCTGATCATACTGCAACAGACAGCATTGATTCTACCTTGGCATAGACACCAGGGCGATTCTTCTCAGCACAGCCATAACCCCAAGACACAACACCTTGCAGCTCACCGTTGCACACCACAGGGCCACCAGAGTCACCCTGAGTGAAAAAGAACATCCAATTTTATAGCTTATGAGGCTTTAAAATATAAATATTTTGCCTGTTCTAATATAGATAATCATAATGCAGCAGTATCTCATCTTACCTGGCAAGAGTCCTTGCCTCCCTCCAGGAAACCAGCGCAGAACATGGCATCAGTGATCATACCAGGGTAAGAGTTATTACAATCCTTGTCAGTGATAATAGGGATCTCCAGACACTGCAGCTTGTTGCTATCAGCAGCTGCAAGCAAGGTAAGTAAAGAGCAGTCAAAATCTTATTTACAAATGAAGTTCTCCCACTATTTATTTATTTAAATTTCATTTTAACATCATCTGCAACATTTTCACAAACATGAATCAAAGTCTGTACTCACTGGAGCTCATGGTGTTTCCCCATCCAGAGACTGTGCACCAGGTGCCTGCAGGGGGGCAGCTCTTGGGCAGGGCCACAGGCTGCACATAGCTGTTCAGGCTAGCGGGTTGACTCAGCTTGATGAGCATGATGTCATTGTCAATGTTCCAGGAGTCATAGTTGGGATGGCGGATGACCTTAGCGGAGGAGATGAACTGCTCAGTACCCTCTTTAACCTGGATGTGGTGCTCACCCAAACGAACTTCCACACGACTGGAGATGGAAAGGAAATTGCTCAAGGTCAAGAGGTGTATTTTCCATAATGGCAAACCTATTAATCATGAGATAAAACACTTACGATTTGTAGCAGTGAGCAGCAGACACAACCCAGTTCTGATTGATCAGAGAACCACCACAGAAGTGATAGCCAGCATTCAGAGACACTTGCCAGGGCTGGGAGTTGGGTGTGCACTCATACCCTCCAACAATCTTGTCATCCTCCAGAGCAACTGAATACAAAAAATTAAAAGAAAACAGATTGCATATCAGCATATATTAATATGCTTGTTTGGCAAATCATACTGCTTTGGGATCTGTAAAAGGTGTTTATACTTACAACAAGCTCCCACAAGCAAAAGCAGGACCAGAGACCTCATGATGGCTGTTGATCACCTATGATGAGGATCTTAGTTCACAATCCTATTTATGTGAACCAGCAGTCCCATATGGACCAATCAACAGTTGGTACCTAAAGATAATCTAAAGTCTGATAAGTGACTCTGTAAATCAATGACTTAGTTTGCCAAAATTAACTGTGACACAACTCAGCATTTTTTTTTTATAGTTTCAATAACCTATAATTAAAATATTTATCACTTAAGATTATTGTTTCAAATTAACTCATTTGGTCTTTTTTTCATTAATGTAAATAGTGAATTTTTCTATTTTATATTTAACTTCATGGCCACATAGTTAGATATTCTACACAATGAAAATCCAGTGGATTCAGCATTATTAAAATCACATTAAATTTAGAACTGGAGTAAAAAGTTGTTTTTATTGGGTTTATTAGTTGGTTAGGACTGAAATGGAAATTACATTAAAAAGTAAATTCATTATGTTTAGAATTAATTATGAATAATAATTTTTTGTTTACTTAATTACTTGTTTTACCATGCAATATATAATACATGAATACAGGGTAATTTATTGAAGAGAACAGAACATTATTTGATGACTCATTTATTTTCCAGTTTTGATAGTCTAGAACCTCCTTAACTTGAAGTACTTTCCTGCTGGGAACGTAACAGTCACTTAACAGCTGAAGATTTCATACATGTTCTCACACTTCCTCCACACATGCATGATATGTACTTTGTTTCAAGGCCTCCAGAAAATAAAGAAATAAATTAGCTATCATATATCTGACTTGGCATTTTATTCACGTTTCTCAATAACTTACCATGAGTTTATTTAATTGTTATTCAGATTAAGATTCATTAAGATTCGTGTGGAATCCCAGCAAACCTGTGTCTGCTGCCATTGGCAAAGTGATATTTTCATCAAATCCTGCTTTTAGTATTGTGATGACTCAGGTAAGGTTTCCTTCTGATGATTCTTTGTTCTAAGTTTTTGCTGTCGTTTCTGTAACATATAATATGCTGAGACAATTTTTTACTTGCACATACAGCCTTTACTGTCTGTTGGAATTAAGGGGCTATGCAGCCATTGCTTAGGTCGGGTCACCAACATGCCACGCATTACCCACTTCTGAATAGTTCGTGTAAAGGTTTATATAATATGTAGAAAATTGATAACATCAAATTAACTCTGACAATTCCCCAGACAAATCAGACTCTTCTGTGTGTGCACACGCATCACACAGACATATGAATGCCATAAAAGAAGTACTATTTAATCACTTAAAGTCCAATACAATTTCAGGTCTCTGTTTTCAAAATTAATATTGCCTTCAATATCAAAGGTGTTCCCTTTCTTTTCTTTTTTTTTGTTTAAGGAAGAGTCTTTTTCAGTCTTGCTGAGGCCAGCAGGGTATGTGCAATGGTACTTGTAATTAACAATTTGTTGATAAATAACAGAATCCATGTGAATGAATGTAATCTGACAATAATAATTGCCTTTTTTTTTTTTTAAAGTTCACACAAAATAGCTAATTCAGCTGGTATAGCAATATGCTATTTAAATAAATGTTGTGAATGACTTAATATAACACTTTGTAAATAACTAATAATATAACAAGTAACTTTTGGCCATCTTCATTTTGTCAAATTAGCTATCAGAGGAAAAAAGATTGGACATAGGCCATCAGTCTATAGTTCAACTTTAGGCTTGGCATTCTCATCTAAGTGAAATTTGGACTCTGACCTGCTGAAAGTGAGGAGTCTTTTTCACAAAAGGGGTACACCTGGGAACAGATCCCTATCAGGGACAGGGAATGGTGATGTTTCACAGGAGGCATATGGACCCACAACTTGAGATGAGAACATATAAACCTGCTAGAACTGAGGCTGACTTTCAGTCTTCTTATTCTGAACAATTATTCTTCAGTCTCAGCGCAATGATGTGTTGCTCCCTCTCTAAACAGAAATTGCACCTTGGGTGACAAAGGTAGCCAGCACAGCTAACTAATATGATGCGGAAGTTTAATTTTTATATGTTATGTTGTTTCTGTAACAATTGTCATTATTTGTATCACAGTATTCTTCTTCTTCTTTCGGCTTTTCCCTTCAGGGGTTGCCACAGCGAATCCTCTCTCTCCACCTATCCATATCTTCTGCATCCTCAAAACTTGACATATCACAGTATTAATGCTTGATAATATCAACAGTATAGGAGGAGTCAACAAGGTCAAATTCAGAGAGTCAGTATAGAGGCACATTGTAAGATGTTGAATATTGTAATGTAATGTAATAATGTAATGAGGGAAAGTGAAAGGGGAGTGAAAGTGTTAATGGAGATAAGATGAGCCAGAGTGTCAAACATATTAGACATCTTACTTGAAAAGAAATGAAGAAAAGACTTGTTTGAGTATTTTGTTGACTGTAGAAAAGGAGTAAGTCTTTGTAGGAGTACTACTAGGATTGGCAGAAATGAATTTTTATATGCTTCAGAATGGATAGACAGTTTTGTTGTTTGCAGTTTTTTTTGTCGACTACATCTACATAAAATTTCTCATTAATATGACATTGAATGTTGCTGTAAAATGGAGAGTGAGTGAAAAAAATCTCTCTTGTTTTTTAAAGTTGCAGCAACACTTGACTGTAATCCTTTATGTCTGAAATCATTGAAATATATTTTCAGCTATTAAAAGCCATTGTAACTATGCTCACAGTGTCTCATTGTGATGACAAAAATGCATCACAAACTAGCACCTGCATATCTAAATATGTGAGAAATATTTCAAGAGAAACCTGTTAAATGTGTTTTTTTCAGGGTAGAGTTTTCCAGGTCCAGGATAGTGCAGGTTACTTCATAGTGGTTTTGTTTTGTTTTGTTTTTATAAAAGAAAATCACATTTTCTGAATGATGAGTCATACAAGTTTTATTCCTTTAGGAAATTTTATTGTAACAAAATCTCAGAGGTTGAATTTTACAGTATGATATCACTGAGGACTGAAGATTTAATTGCTGGCCATTGTGTCAGCAATCCAGCTGGTGAAAATGCAGACCTAGAAGCAGAGAGAGAAGATTGATGGTTTAACAGAAATATTTGATATACATGATGTGGATCATATCTGATCACACTGCAACAGACAGCAATGATTCTACCTTGGCATAGACACCAGGGCGATTCTTCTCAGCACAGCCATAACCCCAAGACACAACACCTTGCAGCTCACCGTTGCACACCACAGGGCCACCAGAGTCACCCTGAGTGAAAAAGAACATCCAATTTTATTGCTTATGAGGCTTTAATCTCTAAGTTAAAGTTCTATCTTAAGTTCTAATAGAGATAATCATAATACAGCAGTATCTCATTTTACCTGGCAAGAGTCCTTGCCTCCCTCCAGGAAACCAGCGCAGAACATGGCATCAGTGATCATACCAGGGTAAGAGTTATTACAATCCTTGTCAGAGATAATAGGGATCTCCAGACACTGCAGCTTGTTGCTATCAGCAGCTGCAAGCAAGGTAAGTAAAGAGCAGTCAAAATCTTATTTACAAATGAAGTTCTCCCACTATTTATTTATTAAAATTTCATTTTAACATCATCTGCAACATTTTCACAAACATGAATCAAAGTCTGTACTCACTGGAGCTCATGGTGTTTCCCCATCCAGAGACTGTGCACCAGGTGCCTGCAGGGGGGCAGCTCTTGGGCAGGGCCACAGGCTGCACATAGCTGTTCAGGCTAGCGGGTTGACTCAGCTTGATGAGCATGATGTCATTGTCAATGTTCCAGGAGTCATAGTTGGGATGGCGGATGACCTTAGCGGAGGAGATGAATTGCTCAGTACCCTCTTTAACCTGGATGTGGTGCTCACCCAAACGAACTTCCACACGACTGGAGATGGGAAGGAAATAATTTTGGTTTTCATAAGTTTAAAAGAAGTCATTTCTATAATGACAAACTTATAATTAAATGGTAATAAAATGCAGTGTTACTTACGATTTGTAGCAGTGAGCAGCAGACACAACCCAGTTCTGATTGATCAGAGAACCACCACAGAAGTGATAGCCAGCATTCAGAGACACTTGCCAGGGCTGGGAGTTGGGTGTGCACTCATACCCTCCAACAATCTTGTCGTCCTCCAGAGCAACTTCATACAAAAAATTAAAAGAAAGCAGATTGCATATCAGAATATGGAGTTTCTTTCAAATCATACTGCTGTGGAGTCTGTAAAAGGAGTTTATACTTACAACAAGCTCCCACAAGCAAAAGCAGGACCAGAGACCTCATGATGGCTGTTGATCACCTACGATGGGGATCTCAGTTCACACTCCTATTTATGTGAACCAGCAGTCCCATATGGACCAATCAACAGTTGGTACTAAAAAATAATCTAAAGTCTGATAAGTGACTGTAAATCAATGACAGTTTTTGCCAAAATTAACTGACACAACACTCAGCATTTTTTCATAATTTCAATAACCTATCATTAAAATATTTATAGCTTAAGATTATTGTTTTTAAATTAACTTGTTTGCTCTTTTTCTTCATTAATGTAAATGGTTATTTTTATTTTTATACCCTAACTTTATAGCCACACAGTGACATTCCAGTGCAATCAACATCATTAAAAACAAATTAAATTTAGAACTGGAGTTTCTTTTTTATTGAGTTTATTGGTTTGTTTGGTTAGGAAAATTATATAAAAAGTAAATTAATTATGTTTAGAATTAATTATGAATAATCATTTTTTTGTTTACTAAATTACTTGTTTTATCATGCAATATAAATAACATGAATACAGGGTAATTTATTGAAGAGAACAGAACATTATTTGATGGTTCATTTATTTTCCAGTTTTGATAGTCTAGAACCTCTTTAACTTGAAGTACTTTCCTGCTGGGAATGTAACAGTCACTTAACAGCTGAAGATTTCATACATGTTCTCACCGTTCCTACATACCTGCCTAATATGTAATTTATAGCTATGGTTTCATAGACAACAGACAATAAAAAAAAATAAATTAGCTAACATATCTGACTTGGCATATTTTATGCACATTTCTAAATAATTTACCGTGAGTTTATTTAATCATTATTAAGATTCATGTGGAATCCCAGCAAACGTGTGTCGGCTGCTTAACCACTGGTAAGGTGATATTTTCACCAAATGCTGATTTTACTATTGTGATGTCGCAGGTAAGGTTTTCTTCTGATGACTCTTCCATGCAGATAATGTTTGCCAAATCTTCCTGCAGTTCCCTTTTTCCCTTGCCTTTCTGCCAAGCATATGGTCAATTCTATCCAGAATTTTTCTTGCTCTGCCAGACCTTGTTTGACTTCCACAGTTCTCTTTAACTGCAATCTCTTAATGACATTTCAGACAGTGGAGACTAAGAACAGGAAGCAGTTTAATATCTTTATAAATATCCTCAGATACATTTATCCATTGCAGGCATTTAATTTTTAGGTTGATATTAATGTTAGATTATTTTAATTTTAATGCAACTACATAATTTTGCCTGTGGGCATCATTTAATCTCTCTGTGTTTGCTGGTCAAATTGTATTGGATCAGAATATAATCAGAATCTGAATATTTTATCCAACCAGTGCAGGGAATATGGTTTGGTTTTAGAGACTTACACAGTATACACTATGCAATATAGTACTCCTCCTCCTACTACTACTAATACTAAAACTACTACCACTAACAATAATAATAACAGTTTCACATTTTTATATGTAAAAGTATGCCCTTGCTGCTTAATCTCTGCATTAAATGTTTTGTTTTGAGAAGTCAGGGATAACAGTTATTGGGGTGTTTTTTTACTTTTGTATTCTGAATCACTCCATGGTACAGTGTATATTTTTTTGGTATTAATTAATATAAATCAATTAATTAGAAATACATCTACGTTTACTGCACTCTGGAAATTTGTCATTTTATAAGTAGTTTCTGTAACAATTCTGTCATTATTCAAATCAATATTAATGCTTGAGGGAACCAACTGTTTTTTAAAATAGAAGAAAAGAGCCACAGCAAATTGTATTTACTAGTTTGGATGGCCAGCAATTACCTTCACTTGTTTGAAGGCATGCCTCAGGGATTTATGTGATTGCCCCGAAAGGAAACTCTGAGGGGAATCCTCATAAAGGGTGGATGGGTGAAGATTTATAGCACCCATCCACAAATAGGTAAAACACATAAAAACTCACATTGTAACAACGTATGCGGAGCCAGAACAACAGAGGGCACCGTCACCCGAGTATTGACTAGTTGGTACTCATTTCCAGTCTTGCTCAGGTATTTAAACAGCTCCCTATCTAGTGTTCTCTGTGAAGTATTGTTTACCCATTTGGAGTATGTACTGAGCCTTGTTTGATTATTGCCATATTCTCAAAGTGTATGACCTCTGCCTGTTCTTGTGATTACGATTCCTGGTTTTGCGGTTTTGGTTTGTTTTTCCGAGTGTTTGATTTCCCGGCTTTTGACCCTGTCGGGTATTCCATATCGTTTCCGATTTTGCCTGCTGTTTTGGATTTAATAAAGATCTGCAATATGGATTCTACTTCATCCGTGTCTGCCGCATCCTTACAGGATACTTCACCAACTGGGAATCCTGCGGATCTTCAAGCCACCATCGTCCATCAGGGACATATGATCAGGTTTTAGCAGGATCAAGTGGCCGAGTTAGAAGCAGCCAACGTGCAGCTACAACAACAACCTCCCGCCGCGGCCACAGCTCCACCGCCTGCTGCACGCATTGAGTTCCCACGCTTCGCCCTTCCTGAAAAGTTTGATGGAGCCGCCGATTGCTGCCGGGGTTTCTTGCGTCAATGTGACAACTGAGACGGTACGATGTGCATTCATGCGTTCACTGGCAAAGCGTTGGACTGGGCTTCAGCGGTGTGGGATTCTGACCCACAAGTTAAAACAGTTGATTATTTCACTAATCTCATCAAGGAGGTTTTCGAGTATCCGGCAGGAGGTAAAGACATTTCTGTACAGCTCTTGGAATTATGCCAGGGGAATAAAACCGCCACCAATTTTGCAATTAAGTTCCGTACGCTAGCTGCGCAGTTGGGGTGGAATGAAAAGGCACTGATTGCAGAGTTTCGGGAGGGGCTCAGTTGGGAGCTGAAAGTTGAGATGGCCTGCAGAGAGACTGATGTCACGCTGTCACGATACATATCTACAGCCATTCGCCTAGATAATCTACGGCGACAGCATCGCACCCCCCCCCCCAAAACACGTCATGTCATGGAATCCTATAGACAGAGGGAGGAAACTGCAGAAGCGATGCAGCTGGAGAGGTCGTGCGTTTCAGAGGCAGAGCGCGAACATCGCTACCAACAGCAGCTGTGCTTTTACTGCGGACAGTCCGGTCATAGGATCATCCAGTGTCCAGCTAAACCCACTTCATCCCAGGTAGGGGTCGAGAAACAGGCTTCTAAAGTTTCACTGCCCCTGTGCTTCTTGAATAATGACACTCAATTTCTCGTCACAGCGCTGATTGATTCTGGATCTGCTGTAAACCTGATTGACTGCAACCTGGTACACGAGCTCGGTCTGGCTACTACCCCATGTGTCCCACCGCTAAGAGTTACAGCCATCAACGATCAACCCATTGGGAAAGGACTCCTCACTCACCACACATCCCTCATCGAAGTGGTGAAGTCAGCTTTTTCATCATTTCATCGCCCTCAAACCCCGTTGTCCTCGGCCTTCCTTGGCTCCAATTGCATGACCCTGTAATCTCTTGGAAGGAAGGGGAACTTAGAAAATGGTCCACCTATTGCACCAAGAACTGTTTTTTCAATCAGTTAACCCGTCCGTGTTCTTCCACCTCCATTGAAAGCCCAGAAATCTCGCTCCAAGTCTCCTTCCCCAAGGAATACCAAGACTTTCTTGAAGTATTCAGTAAAGAGAAGGCCTCCAAGCTACCCAAACATCAACCCTGGGACTGTGCTATTGATCTCCTCCCAAACACCACACCACCGAAGAGCCGCATTTACCCCTTGTCACTTCCGGAGAAACAAGCCATGGAGGAGTATGTGGAAGAAGCCTTAGCAGCTGGATACATCCGCCCATCAACATCACCAGCCGCTGCAGGATTCTTCTTTGTAGAAAAGAAAGACAAAGATCTCCGACCCTGTATCGATTACAGAGGTTTGAATACGATAATGGTGCCATATCCATACCCACTGCCCCTGGTGCCTGTGGCCCTCAAACAGCTACAAGGCGCAAGAATTTTCACCATTTTGACCTGCGCAGCGCTTACAAACTTATTTGGATAAAGGAGGGTGACGAATGGAAGACTGCGTTCCACACAACACATGGACATTACGAATACCTGGTCATGCCTTATGGACTCACGAATGCTCCTGCCGTTTTCCAGTCACTAATAAATGAGGTATTTCAGGATATGCTGAATCACTTCATCATCGCATACATTGATGATATACTCATTTACTCCACCAACCTCGAACAGCACATCTCCCATGTCCGCGCCGTCCTCCAACGCCTCTCTGATCACAGACTCTTTGTCAAACTTGAAAAATGTGAATTCCATCGCACCTCCATTGCATTCCTGGGATACGTAATCTCACCTGAGGGAGTAGAAATGGACCAAAGTAAAGTGTCAGCCATTATGTCTTGGCCTGAACCCAACTCCATCAAGAGCCTGCAACGCTTCCTTGGCTTTGCCAAATTCTATCGTAGATTCATCAGAAATAACAGTATCGTTGCTAGCCCGTTAACTTTGTTGTTGAAGAATAAGCCCAAGAAATTACAGTGGACTGACCAGGCCAGGGCGGCGTTTCAGAAACTAAAAAGGAGCTTCTCTTCTGCCCCTATACTCTGCCTCCCTAATCCCGAACTGCCTTTCATTGTAGAAGTGGATGCATCGAATTGTGGGATAGGGGCCGTTCTCTCCCAACGTCAGCCAAAATCTAACAAACTTCATCCCTGTGCTTTCTTTTCCCGTAAGCTAACACCAGCTGAAAGAAACTATGACGTTGGGAACCGGGAGCTACTGTCTATCAAAGCTGCCCTGGAGGTATGGAGGCACTGGCTAGAGGGAGCCCGCCATCCGTTCCTGGTGCTCACCGACCACAGAAACCTGGCTTATCTCCATGATGCCAAACACCTCAACACTCGTCAGGCAAGATGGGCACTATTCTTCACACGGTTCACATTTTCAGTTTCCTATCAACCTGGTTCTAAGAATGGTAAGGCTGACACCCTTTCTCACATTCACGAAACCCTTGAGCTACCTGCCTGTCCAGAACCTATCCTCCCACCATCTGTCCGAGTGGCTCCTGTGCAGTGGGACATTATGAGAGACATTGAAAGAGCACACACAACCGAAACTCCTCCTCAAACCATTCCCCCAAATAAAGTGCATGTTCCAACCAGTTTCTGCCAGTGAGTTCTACAGTGGATCCACGAGAACCCGAGTTCTGGACACCCAGGCATCCGTAGAACCACTCAACTGGTGCAAGAACGATTCTGGTGGTCTCTTAACCATGACGTCGAGGAGTTCGTCCGCTCGTGCTCTGCCTGCGCCCAGTCCCGAAACAGTCGTCAGCTACCCAAAGGTCTCTTAGAACCACTGCCCGTGCCTCGTCGACCATGGTCTCATATCTCTCTAGATTTCCTCACTGACCTCCCTGCCTCACAAGCTTTCACCACAGTCATGATAGCGATTGATCAGTTCTCCAAGTCATGCAAGTTAATCCCCATGAAGGGTCTACCCACTGCCATGGAAACTGCCACTGCTATGTTTCGGGAAGTTTTTCGCCACTATGGTTTACCCGAGGACATTGTTTCTGATCGCGGGCCACAATTTACCTCCTGTGTATGGTCAGAATTCTGTAAACGACTCGGCATCTGTGTCAGCCTCAGCTCAGGGTACCATCCTCAATCTAACGGCCAAGCGGAGCGGCTTAATCAAGAAATTGGGAGGTTTCTCAGAATGTACTGCAGTCGTGAACAACACCGTTGGAGTGAGTTCCTCCCCTGGGCCGAGTACACGCAGAACTCGTTGTGCCACTCCTCCATAGGCTTGACCCCCTTCCAGTGCGTTCTGGGCTACCAACCTCCCCTCTTTCCGTGGTCCAGAGAACCGTGAGATGTACCATCGGTTGAGGATTGGTCTAGACATAGCCAAGAAGTCTGGGAGAGAGCTCATGTGTGGCTTCAGAGGGCGATCCGTCGACAGGAAAGCAATGTGAATTGTCGACGACGCCCCCATCCAGCTTACCAAGTGGGACAGAAAGTGTGGCTCTCCACCAAGAACCTGAAACTGAAACTCCCATGCCATAAACTCAGTCCCAGGTTCATCGGCCCCTTCAGAATCCTGCGCCAAGTCAATCCAGTGTCCTTCCACCTCAAGCTTCCTCCCACATATCGTATATCACCCACATTCCACCTATCGCTGCTCAAGCCGTTCCACGAACCGCATGCTACCAGCCCTGCCACTACTGAACCCCCCTCCGCCGTTGGACAAAGATGGCTCTCTAGCATACCAGGTACACTCTATCCTAAACTACCGGCGTAGTAATGGGCATTTTCAATACCTGGTGGACTGGGAGGGTTATGGCCCAGAGGAATGGTGTTGGGTCAATGCACAGGACATCCTTGATCCCTCACTCACAGAGGAGTTCCACTTGAACTTCCCTAACTGACCCACTCCGCGCCCACGGGCGCATCCTTACACACATATATAGACTGCTGGTAACAACACACAGGTTGGAACAATGAAGCATTATCTGACAGATTGACCAGCTTCCATTCTCTAAAGTGAAAATATCATCAATATAGGAAGACTCAACAAGGTCAAATGCAGAGAGGCAGAATAGAAGTGGATTATAAGATGCTGAACAACTAGTAATGAGGAACAGTGAAAGGGGAGTGAAAGAGGTCACGGAGAATAGGATGAACCAGAATGTCGTAAATTTTAGAAATCTTGAAGAGAAATGAAGAAAAGACTTGTTTGAGTATTTACTGACTGTTGAAAAAAGAGAACAAGTCCTTGTAGGAGACTACTAGGATCATGGGGCAGAAATGTGTTTTTATATGCTCCAGCATGGACAGATTTGTTGTTTGCAGCTTTTTTTTTTTAATCTCCACTACTTCTACATTTCATTTCTCGTTAATATGACATTGAATGTTGGTGTAAAACTGAGAGTGTGTGGAAAAAATCTCTTTTTGAAGGTAGCAGCAACACTTGACTGTAATATTTTATGTTTGAAGTCACTGAAATATATTTTCAGCTATTAAATATCTGTCACGGGCATGCCAGACTCCACCCCTCGTCAGCGCACTCACTCTCCTGAGTGTAATTGATTGCACCAACTCATTGTTTTCCATGCAGGCGCTCCCCTACTTAATCTCCTCTCCTTCGCTCCTTCGGGGTCTGATCACAGAAGTTGGGTCTCGCATGTGAACTCTCGGACGTAGACTCTGACCTCCTTCCTTTCTACTCCTTTCTCCAGAGCATCACTCTGCTCGCTTCTCCTTCCTGTCCTTTCCCTTCCTTTCTACTCCTTGCTCCTTAGCGTCACTCTGCTCACCTCTCCCATTCTTCCTTTCTACTCCTTTCTCCAGAGCATCACTCCGCTCGCTTCTCCTTCCTCTCCTTTCCCTTCCTTTCTACTCCTTTCTCCAGAGTGTCACTCTGCTCACCCCTCTCCTTCCCTTATTGTGTGTTCCTCAATAAACGTACCCCTCCTGGGGTTTAACTACTCCTGTTCGTGCCTGTCATTCCGCTACAGTCCGCCCATTACAATATCATTGTAACTATGCTCACAGTGTCTCATTGTGATGACAGAAATAAATCACCAACAAACAAACTAGCACCTGCATATCTAAATATGTAAAAAAATATTTCAAGAGAAACGTTGTAAAAGTGTTTTTCAGGACCAGGATTATAGTGGGGTTTTGTTTTGTTTTGTTTTTTCATAATGAAAACTCAAGTTTTCTGAATGATGAGTCATATAAGGTTGTTTTATTCTTTGAGGAAATTTTATTTCAACAAAATTTCAGATGTTGGATTTTACAGTATGATATCATTGAGGACTGAAGATTTAATTGCTGGCCATTGTGTCAGCAATCCAGTTGGTGAAAATGCAGACCTAGAAGCAGAGAGAGAAGATTGATGAAATTTAATGAAATGAAATGAGATTTAACAGAAATATTTGATATACATGATGTGGATCATATCTGATCACACTGCAACAGACAGCAATGATTCTACCTTGGCATAGACACCAGGGCGATTCTTCTCAGCACAGCCATAACCCCAAGACACAACACCTTGCAGCTCACCGTTGCACACCACAGGGCCACCAGAGTCACCCTGAGTGAAAAAGAACATCCAATTTTATAGCTTATGAGGCTTTAAAATATAAATATTTTGCCTGTTCTAATATAGATAATCATAATGCAGCAGTATCTCATCTTACCTGGCAAGAGTCCTTGCCTCCCTCCAGGAAACCAGCGCAGAACATGGCATCAGTGATCATACCAGGGTAAGAGTTATTACAATCCTTGTCAGTGATAATAGGGATCTCCAGACACTGCAGCTTGTTGCTATCAGCAGCTGCAAGCAAGGTAAGTAAAGAGCAGTCAAAATCTTATTTACAAATGAAGTTCTCCCACTATTTATTTATTAAAATTTCATTTTAACATCATCTGCAACATTTTCACAAACATGAATCAAAGTCTGTACTCACTGGAGCTCATGGTGTTTCCCCATCCAGAGACTGTGCACCAGGTGCCTGCAGGGGGGCAGCTCTTGGGCAGGGCCACAGGCTGCACATAGCTGTTCAGGCTAGCGGGTTGACTCAGCTTGATGAGCATGATGTCATTGTCAATGTTCCAGGAGTCATAGTTGGGATGGCGGATGACCTTAGCGGAGGAGATGAACTGCTCAGTACCCTCTTTAACCTGGATGTGGTGCTCACCCAAACGAACTTCCACACGACTGGAGATGTGAAGGAAATTGTTCTAAGTTCAAGAGGTGTATTTTTTATAATGACTAACCTATTAATCATAAAATAAAACACTTACGATTTGTAGCAGTGAGCAGCAGACACAACCCAGTTCTGATTGATCAGAGAACCACCACAGAAGTGATAGCCAGCATTCAGAGACACTTGCCAGGGCTGGGAGTTGGGTGTGCACTCATACCCTCCAACAATCTTGTCATCCTCCAGAGCAACTGAATACAAAAAATTAAAAGAAAACAGATTGCATATCAGAATATGGAGTTTCTTTCAAATCATACTGCTGTGGAGTCTGTAAAAGGAGTTTATACTTACAGCAAGCTCCCACAAGCAAAAGCAGGACCAGAGACCTCATGATGGCTGTTGATCACCTACGATGGGGATCTCAGTTCACACTCCTATTTATGTGAACCAGCAGTCCCATATGGACCAATCAACAGTTGGTACCTAAAGATAATCTAAAGTCTGATAAGTGACTCTGTAAATCAATGACTTTTTGCCAAAATGAACACAACACTCAGCATTTTTTCAATATTTTTTCATATTTTCAATAACTTATCATTAAACTATTTACCACTTAATGTATTGATTCACTTCAATTTGCTGCTTTCTTCACAAATATAAATGATTAATTTATCTAATTTTATGGCTAAGATATAGCTATTCAACAAGGTAAATAAATCCAGTGAAATCAACCTCATTAAAACAACATTAAATTTAAAACTGGAGTATCTTTTCTATTGGGTTTATCAGTTAGTTTGGGATATTGATTGTTTATTGTGTAGATATTTTAGGTTTAATGCAAGTTCCATTAAAAGTGAATTCATTATGTTTAGATTTGATTATGGATAGTTATGTTTTATTTGCTTTACTGTTTTGAGATACAATATATAATACATAAATTCAGGGTAATTTATTGAGGAAAATGGCACAGTGTGTGTTGGCTCACTTATTTTCCAGTTTTGATAGTGTAGAATCTCTTTAAATTGAAGTATTTTCCTGCTGGGAATGTCACTTAACAGCTGAAGATTTCATACATGTTCTCACACGTCCTCCACATACAGTATGCCTGATATGTACTTTATAGCTTTGGTTTCAAGGCCTACAGAAAATAAAGATATAATTTTGCTAACATATATCTGACTTTAAAGAATTTGATGAATAGGTTATGATAGTTTACTAATACACATATCTCAATACCTAGTATTTTGTTTATTAAATCACTATTAAGATTTAGGAGGAATATTAATCCCAGCAAATGTTCCAGCTGTGGATATGTTTCAAAGCTTCTATAGCTTCTTCACCTCAGCGTCCAGACCTGTGTCTAAACCTGTAAGAATGTCTAATTTCACATATATTAATTTAATTAGTTGTTAGAAACTTTTGGTCAAAATCAAAATCAGTTCAAGAGCACTCTGCCAATGATTGAGCAGAAGCGGAAAAATGTATATTTTCCCCCGATGCTGCTCCTGTCTTTTGTCTTGAGATGCTTTAAGGGGAGAGTTTGAGAAATTCAGAAGAAGCAAAATGGCAAACATAATTACTACAGAAAACATACACTTTAACACTCCAAACAAAAAGGTCAAGCCATCTGAGATGTGTTTAACCCCAGACTACAAGACACATTCTTGCCACAGTGAAACTGACATAGACGTTGACTTGCTGAAGATAAGGAGCCTTTTTACAAAAGGGGTATAACTGGGAGTGATGGTCACCACAGTCACCTACCTCTCCAGACTGAGAGCGGTGTTGTGTCACTGGGCACATGGGCCCTCAACATAATGTCAAAAAACTTTAACCTGCAAACTCGAGGGTGGGATGCAGGACTTTCTGGTTTACTTATCTGACTAGCTATTATCTCAGTGCAAAGTTAAGGCAACAGAGGTAACGTCACAGGCACTGTAGTTATCCAGTGCTCAGCACAGTTACATTCATAACTAGCAATTACATATGAAACTACACATGAGAAATAGTCATGGTCTATTTCTGTTAACTACTTCTATGAACACGTTTATTTTTGAATCAGTCAACTCCATTGAATACTCCTGGCAGCAAACTTGACTGGAGTAAAAAGTCTAAAAAAAAAAAAATTAAAAAAAAGAAATCTTAAAAATTCATGTTAATTTCTACTTATGCCATAAGATGGCACCAAACACACATTTATATTATGATCATTCTATTAGGGTACATTGTGATTATTTGTATCTCTACTGTATGTTTTCAGAGTGAGTGCTCATTCAAACATAACATTTTTCCCTTTTTATGTGCCCTAAGGAAACATACCAACCCAAAGTGCAAACAAACCAAGTGTGCCAAATTTATTTCCGATTCAGGCTCAGCAAACTGACTGATGCTTTATTAGCACAATTGCACAGTGCCTGTATGCTGTAGTATTAACAGTTTCCCTTCACTGGAATTAAGAGGCTTGTTTGCCACTGTCCTGGTGTATAAACCAGTCTCTTTTCAGCTTCAGATTCACTAATTATCACATTTGCATCCACATTTTTCTGATACTTACTGGAATCCATTCTGCTATCTACTCAGTCAATGTATCCTGTGCCACTCGTTTACACTGCTAAAATGCTGGAGCTAAAATGCTGCAATGAACTTAACCTTCAACTCTCTAACCCTCAAACCCTTAACCATGAAGTCAATGAATTAACCCTCAACTCACTCATCATGACAATTCATCTCGACCTCAACTGGCCATCTCCCTGCAACAAAAGTGCTCTCCCAGAAACCAGTACCACTATTGAGCCCATGCAGCTGGGGCATGAAAAGAGAGAGGAATTGAAGAAAACATTGCTGCTTCTATTGCGACCAAGACTGTGATCACTACATAGGGAAGTGTCCTCTCCTTTCCAAGACCATAGCGTTTATTATGTCTTCGTAGTGAGGTCATTTCGTCAGGGGAAGTGTCATCACTCATAGTATTCAACCACACTGCAAATTGGGGCACTTCACTATGACTGCATCAACCTCTGCTCTTCCCCCTCAGTAAAACATCCTGTCATGCTGGGCCTACCATGGATGGAGCTTCACAAGTGTCATGAACCAATAGAGGGGCTCACCTGTTTCTCCCACTACTGTCTGAACCACTATAGCTTAGCATAGCATCTGAGTCCATAGAAAGCCAAGAGCGTTTTTTATTATTTTATTTATTTTTTATTTTTTTTTAGTATTATCTACCTTTTTACAGGGAGATTTACATCTACCTTTACTAATACCCTAACACACAACACAAGTAAGAATTACTGTAAAGCTCTTTAAACTCCAGAATTTCAGCATTACTGCCATCTGCTGGTTATTTTATTACATTTTGAACTTTTAAATGTTTGTCATTTTGCTGATACCCTTTATCCAGAACAACTTACAGAAAAGCTTTCATTCAAATGTACCTTCTGCATACACATTTGACTAGGGCCTCCAGTCTGATATTTACATGCAAAATATTGTGAGAGATAAAATATTCAGTAGTATATTTTCATTTCATGGTCTTTTGTTTTTCCTACCATGTTTTCTTTCTGTTACAACATTTCTCGGTATTTCTGAAAAATATACTGTTTAATGAGATATTTTATAATAATGTTTTTTTTTCCCCTCTTGCTCATACTGTGCAGCCATTACTTTTGTGATTGTTTGGGTTCTTCCAGGGAATTTTGAATGTGGTGTCCCATTAAAATTCACTTTGCGAGAGTGTTCTCATTAACTGACCTGAAACCACTCGTAAACTTGGCTGTTGCTCATCTGGAATTCCTTCCTTCTCACTTTCTCATTTTAGCAACAAAAGGTGAGTCAAGCTTTCCACCATCGAACTGGCCTGTCCAGTCACAAAAATGACTCTTACCATGTGAACTCCTTGTAAAAGCTGCCAAGCATTACAGCTGAAGAAAGAGTAGTGCATTTACTCAATATTTACTGTTTCTCACATGAAATAGCACAAAGGCATACTGCAGTAATGTTAACCTGAATAATCTCATTCAATTCTATGAATACAGATTGTGTATTTAAACACTCAGGCTAGCAAGATTATAGCTCGCTCTTAAATCTTCATAGACTTATAAACTGCATATTTAAGATTTTTAGTAAATCTACTGGCCCCCCTGTCTTGTTAATGTCTCATTATAAGGGTTTCAACAATGTCTTTCCAAGCAATGTGTAGATTAATTTTTTATGGTGTATAGTAGCACTGTGAGTTTTCCATTAGAATACTGAAAACAAACAAAGTACTCAATACAGCCACACAACTCCTTCCATTCGAGGGCTGTTTAAAAACTGCCAGTCCAACAGTTCAGTCCAAACCAGTTTGTATTTCTTTGTAGGATTTTATTGAGATTTGAACTAGTTAAGGTCTAAAGTTGTGGAAGTTTTTTTTTTTTAATGTTGCACAGATCTTATGTTTCTCTGTTATGATCCTTACCTCTGCAGAATTCTAAATGTTCCTTACACCATGACCCCCACACTGCATTGCTTGTATCACTTAGGCCTGTTCTTCACTGAATTATGTGCATGGCCCAGCATGTTTTCCAGGTTGTTAGGGTACAAAAAGGTTATGGAAAAAAGTAGACACATTATTTTGTAGAGCCAGCAAGAGAGGAGCCAGAAAAGACTGGATTGAGTGGAGAATTTGTACCACACAACATTATTACCATTACCTCTAGTTTCTTTAAGGAACCTTAACATTTTTTGACCAACTTGAATCATATTGCTTTCTGATTGCATTTCATGAACACAAAATAATTCTCAAAATTTTCTCAATTTTAATGTCATAGTATTTTATATTTTTAATGTATAGTTAATGAAAAAAACCTTTACAAAGAAATATGAAATGGAAATGATTACATGAACCTCTTGCAGTTGGTGTTGGTCAGCACCACTAGATAACCTGTAATTACACATCAACTGAATGGCTGACCAGAAAGGGGTGAAAAAAAAAAAAAAAGGTTTAATTTTAGACATTTAGTTCCTTTAGTGTCTCTTTTAATTTCAGGAACTAATGAATACTTATAAATGTATTACATTTGATTAAAGAACTAAATTGACACTAACTACATTATTTTAAGAAACAAACAAATCATCCTGCTTTATGTGCTTTTGCGTGTTCCATGTCATATAACAATTTTTATAAAATACTAAAACTTACTTGGCCTCATTGTGCCTTGCTGAATTATTGGATATAGAAAAGGACAGAGGACTTGTAAAATCTTGTTAAATGCATATAGGGAGTCATAACCCAACCTACAACAGGTAACAGGAGCTCTTTGTTTGCTGGAGCTACACAAAAAAATGGAATTGTGTCTCAAATTTTAAGACAAGTAGTGCATCTAATGCATATTAGGTTTGCTCATTTTCATATTGCTCTGATCAGTATTTAACAATGTCTCATATTTTTTCTCAGTTATACCTCCTTACCATTATAGTATTTTAACAGTTTTTTAATGCACAGGCCGTAATATCCTGAGCACTGCATGTGAAGATAAAATATTTTCACCGTACCAAAACGCTGCATTCCATTCAGAAAAGCAGGAAATCAGGTTTACAGGCAGGTCATCACTTTCTTTTGAACTTCTCTGGAAGCAATTACGATGTCTGTGTCCAGGAGTGACCCGTTCACATAAAGATAAAGGTAATTGTAGGTGAAATAGAGAATGCAAGATCTCAGTTTTATCTAACACACCTCTAAGGCTTCATGCTGAGACATACTTAAGATTTATTTTTCACTTTCAGGAACCAGAAAATAAACTTTATTCATCTGGCTTCATTCTGAAAAATAAATAAATTAAATAAATAAATAAATAAATAAATAAATAACAATGTAGTTTTGTTTAAACTTGAATGTTACGTATTTTAGTTTGGAAAAAGATTTTTGTGAGTAAATGTTTATCCCATATTTTCATTTTTTTTTCAAATGGAGTAATTAAACATACTGGTTTTGCTTATTTCATAGTGCAGTAGTTATGTTCTGTATGTTTTAGTTACAGAACAACCCTAGCCTTTTAGAAATAGTGGGAGGAAACCTTCTACATGATGGGTTTATAGTGAAGGGGGGCCAGAGGATCAGAAATACGTTCTACAGACTTTCTCTGAATTATAGGTTAAACCAGCTTTCTCTGAACGAGCTTACAAAGCAGGTGCAGCGTATAGTCATGTAGCCTGCCCAAGTTGAACTGTCATTTGACATGTTTGTTTTGCTCTGTAGTCACCTTTGTGACAAAACTAGACTAGACTAGAAAATCTCCTGTTTTCAATATCATATAATATTGTATAAACATTGTTGTACCACCCAGGCATTACTCAAATTCTTTTGGAATCTTTTAAATGAAAGCACATATATTTAGCAAATCAAATAAGGTTGGAGTAGTTAATTTTATTAAGTTCTCAAGTGGTCTTTAGTCTCAGTAAATTAGTGATGGCCTGTGCTGACTGGATATCCATGCATACTCAGCTGGGAATGGGTGCAGTGCATCCTGCACCACCCTGCCCTCACCCATACCCATATTAAGAAACATCTGTTAATGTGGTGAGGCTTTTGCTAACTGTGCTTGTGGGCGGTGTGCTATTTTGGAGAGGGTGCTGTATCTGGAGGCTGGTCTGGCAGAGAGGACTGTGGGTGGTGCGGGGGAGAGCCATAGTGGCGCGTCTGTATTATGTAGCCCTCAGCAGAGATACTATGGAGAAACTGCACTGTAACATTCATCTGGTTCTGCAGGGAAAAAGAAACAACATCTGGAGATTAATGAACTGTTGAGAATTTGTGCCTTCTGCAACTACTGGAACTTTGTTGTTAGTTTTCATTTGTTATTTACACTCATCAGGTTTCAAAATAATTGGCTGTTTTAATATGAATACTATTTTCTATTCCCCTGGGTGTCTGAGCTATATGGCTTTAGAATTTAGTAACGTTTCTTCTCCCACAATTTACTGTTACTGTTTCGAGGGAGTGACTGTAAGTTGATACCTGTTGACCTGTTAGGCTGCATATCTTGTACATACAATTTACATATTCAGATACAATATTATTAACAAGCTCTATCTTAGTCTCAAGAATTTACAAACCGTTTACAGCTCAAGAGGAATACAAAACTCTTATATGTGATATTATACAGTTCTTTGAAGCTTAATATAGAAATAGGAAGGGGTTTGGAATGCAACATGTGTGGTCTTAAACCACATTTCACCCATGTTTACTTTTAACATTTTTCATAGATTAAACTTGGACTTCACTGATAAGTGGGCTATTTAGAAAAAGATGGAAGAAATCAAAGGACTGGCCAAGGACAGAAATAACCTTCAATCAGGCATCTTTTGAAATCCTGGATCCAAATGCAAAGCTTGTAATATATGTCATCCATGTGGCAAGTCCCATAAAGTGCAGCTTCTATTTTTTGTTACTATTTCAATGTACACAGTTCTTTTGAGCTGGAGAGTGCATAAGTAATTTTAAGCTACTTCTCACTTGCTCCTAAGTGATTATATATGTAGTACTATATATTTATAGTGCTTTTTTGCAAATACATTTACATTAACAGTTAACCAATGCCTTTATTTATCTTACAGAAGTGCTCTGAAGTCCCTATCAAAAAACAAGATATAAAGTTTAGGGAAATGTATGACCAGGTCTCACTGAAAACTAATACATTAATGCGTCTTTGCTTGGATCAGTGAGCATTCTTGTCTTATTTAGTACAATCTTTCGAATGGTTTCTTCACAAATAATGAGTAAATACCACAAAAATATCACATAATATGTTGAGATTTTTAACCAAAGCTACTATACCCCTTGCCCTTCCTTTTTTCTATCCTTCTTCATTGAAGTAACTATTTTAGTCATTCAAAGACTAAACTTCCTCTTGAGTGTTCATGACACAGTTCTGTACTGTTCACACACCCTCCCTAGCTCTCTGGGAATTTTGTTTTTCAAAACAAACAAACGACTTGGGGCTACAGACCAAATGTATGTGAGGAAAACCAGAATATCAGACTTTACTTTTTTTTTTTTTTGTCTTGAAGAGTAACAGACCAGAGAGGAAGGTCAGCTTAACTTCATCTTAAAAATAAAATCTGTTCTGTTACACTTTTTTAAAAACGAATATAAGTCACACTGTGAAGGTAAGATGCATTGTGACCTTATTATAAAGTTCTATTTCTCATTCTTTTCTCATTTTTTTTTTACTTAGCCAGAATAATAATACCAATGCCATGATGTGCCTAACATAGCAAATCTTTAAATAAATTGTCTGACAAGGCTGGTTTTGAAAATTATTTTAGTAATAGACCTCAAGGGAATAGTTCAGATGTTTTATTATCTGGGGAGGTCAGTGTTAAAGCAGGGGTGACACATGGTCTCATTTTGGGCCCTTTATATTTACCAGATGGGGAGAGTAACATGCTTGTGCTCTCTGATTGTGCATATAAAAATGTGAATTTATGAAATACATGTAGAAGAACATCACTTCTCCTTCTTTGTCTGAGAAAAGAAACAGCAAGATTTGTCCAATCATGTTTGAAATAAAAAATAAATAAATAAATAAATAATATTTCAAATAATATTCTAAAATTATTTTTACCTTTAAATGTTACAATGAGTGAAGTTCTGTACTTCTAAACTGTTACCATTTTTTTTAATCAAAAATAAAAGGCATAACCTCTTTATGGGCTCTGCACCATCAGACAGTTACAATAATATGTCATTCATCTGTACACTCTTCCACGTGTTTAATAGACATGCAGTAATCATTTATAAATATTCTCTAAGCCACCCTCAAAGATATTACACAGAGTCGTGAATGCATGATGGTTTAACACTTGCTGATATACAGCTTTTGAGTTTGCTCTACTCTAATAAGGTCCCTGGATTTTGATACAGATTTGAGTCCCTTTTGATCCTTGTTTCCAGTTACTGCCAGTGTAGAGATGTGGATTTTCTCTAGTTACTCCCAAGTTCTAATATTGTAAAAAATCATGTTGACTCTAAACTGACCTAAGGTATGAATGTGTTTCTGTGATGCCCAGTGATGGATTGAACTGAAAATGTTAATATTACTCAAAGTACCTTATCTCTATGGAGTTGTGAGTCTTCCTCATTTGAATGATGTTCAGTCTGTATGTTAATCTACTGTGAACTTTATTTTTTTCACTTTTCTTTATAAAGATTGCATGCTAGTATACTGACTGCTTAATTTTTAGCTTCAGAATGCCTGGTGAGTTTTCACAGCAAGTCATTATTTTTCACCAGATTATGCACCAGATTATGTTTTGCAGCACCAGTCAAAGCCTAAGTCTAGGAATAATAATAAAAACAGAAATGCTACCTGGATGAATAGCATACAGCTGGCAGAATATTATTCTTTCTGAATACTATCAGAGAAAGCATATCTGAGTTAGTGGTTCCTGTTGAAGGTATGAAGAAAGTGTAAATCACTGTGTGACAGGATGTGACAGAGGAATCCAGCAAGAGGCGATAGTTGTAAACTCCACAAAGAAAAGCGTAAAGCTGCTTTTCCTCTTCATTCACCTCACAGTTTCAAAGCATTGTATCTAGGGCTCTTTTTTCAGTAGGCAGTTTTATTTTATCCGGGGGATGCACACATATGCACCTCAAACATTTTTGTTTTTGCTGAACACTTATGTTCTTTTCCAGAGCTTTCTGGTATTTTTGAACAGAATAACACATTTTGAAAATATCACTTTACAGCAGGATTTGTAGTGGCCACAATCACATAACTAAAGCTGCTAAAAGAACGGTCTAAATAAAGTACAGAATTTCTGCCCCCTTTCCACTTAAACCAGATGTTTACATAAAAAGCTATGGCCTACTGTATAATCGTGGTCAGCTAAGTATGACCCTCACATTAAAAAGTGGAACTATTCATCATTACTCCATGGTCGGATAGGTAAGAATAGAAGCCAAACAAGATGAAATCATGTTTCACCCAGACTTGACTTGACTATTTTGGTCAAATGTCAAGAAACCAGACCACTTAAACATGAAATATACAATTATTTCCTAAATACACTTGTGACCGAAATGACAAATTTTAATGTATACATCTGTTTTAAAACCCATCGGATGTTTTAGAACATGCTGTTTAAACAGATCCCTATTTGAAGCAAACATATGCTGATTCAGCCAGAACTACATTATTTTGAAGAAACTGAAATGTGAAAAGTGATTTACATGTGGTTTATTTCAGTGTTTCTCATGTCAGAAGACAACCACTGAACAGCTTTGATCTTATCTGTTATAGTCAGTGATAATGACTTGAAAAACCCACACAAACAAATCTTAAAGGATGACAAATCCAGCACGATATAATTGTGAAATCTGCACTACGTTATAGTTTTTGTTACTTTAGAATGTTGTAAATTGGACGGAACACAGATTCATTAGTCACATTCATCAGCTGTCAAATCATCTGCTTTAGTTTCCACAGTAAGTGTGGGCTGCTGCATGTCCCCTGGGAAGAGCTGCAGGCTGCACTCCATGACACTGAGATTGGGCACAATTGATGTGTGTCCCAAAAGCCTTGGTTGCCAAGATTCAAAATGAGGAATGTTTTGGGGACAATAGGCATCAGGAGTCTGGCTTTTGCATTTGTTGATGTTGAAGCTGGATGTGTAGGTGCAAGATAGTGGAACAAAGTTTTTGTGTTTGTCCCATGTAAAACTTTTATGGTTTAACAGCAAAGGATACTTGTGGGGATTAGGGTTATAAGAGTGGGCACCAGCAGAAGCTAAATTTTTTTATTAGTATCCTTTATTTCTATAAGTGTTAAAAATAAAAGATGGATCTGCCATGGTTCCAAACTGGATTGGTGATTGTATAAGCTAGGATAGTTTCAGACTTGAATATTGACAATGTATCCACATTGGTTTAGATTTATGTGTTTATGTGCATTCTACCTTTTCTTTGCTGCTACTTATAAATGTCAAGCCATTAATCCTCCTTCAGTGTGCAGCAGGAACTGTTTCTAAACACATAATGCTACTAAGAACCCTAATTCATGTCTATATCTTTCTCTCCCCTACACACAAACGCACACAGGGACTCAGGTATCCAGCTGGGGATTTTTCTTTTCCTCAGTTATTATGCACCTTAAGGACTATCTCACGCTGCACATCCTAGCACCCTACAGGACCAGTTACTTGTTTATATTATTTATTTATTACACATCAGTGCAATAACTTGTGACTTACTGCAACTTGTAAATTATTATACCTGTATATTACCAAGACAACTATTTGTATATTTTCACCTACATATTATATCATCACTCTTTTCACCATTTTTTTGTAAATAACCAGTGCAATATTTTGTAAATATCAACCTTTTTTAATCACTGAAAATATTTAATTGCTTTTTAATAACCTGTCTGCACTGTATCCCAGGAACATGTTTACATCTTCTGAACCATTCACAGTATTTGGGTCAATGGCACATCTGTATAACACTGTTTATTGCAGTTTATTCTGTACTTTATCATTACTGTGGCTTCAATTTCCTTTTATACTAGTACTGTTTTTGTTTATATATTCTCTATTTTTTAAACTGTATTTTTATTATCTTTATTATTATATGCCCTTCATGCTGCTCACATGCCTTTAATTGCCCTTCGGGACAAATAAAGTTTTTTGAATTGAATTGAATAATTCTTGTGGAATGGTCAGCTATAAAGCCATTTTGTTTTATCAATGTGAGAAATTCTGTATTTTAAAGAAAAGAAAAAATGAACTGTCCAGTAATTAAATATGTATAAAGAAATCTGTTTATTTTTGGCTCAGTATGTATACATTGTCATGAACAGAATTTTGTCTTTCATTTTTTTAGAACTAAAAACAATAGCACCACCTAGTAATAATAATGGTAGTACATATAATAAGCACAGTCTGGGGCTGATTTTCTCTCTATAGATTTGAAACAGCCCATAGCTTTATTTTGCTTTAGGGCTAATTTATTTAAGGAACTTACATAATATACTATCACTGTGAAATACACTACTCACAAAAAGTTAAGGATATTCGGCTTTCGGGTGAAATTTCAAGATGCACCTAAAATGCACTATAACCTTTACAGGTGAACTTAATTTGACCTTCTCTACACTTTTGAATGCACATGTCCAACTGTTCAGTGTTTCAGTACTTTTTGCATAACTTGCTGTTCTCTAACAAGGTGCTTAACGGCAAAATTCACACCCAGTGTTTGATCCATAAATCGACCAATAAATTTTCTGGTTCAGTTAGAATTGGTATTTAAACAGTCCTCTTCAAACAATTGATCAACAGTACCTCGCCATTGCGAGGCTTCAAACAGGATTTTCTCAGAGGGAAGTGGCCACTGAGCTTAGAGTGTCAGAGACAAAGTGTCATCAGCAGGTTGCGACAGATATACAGAGAGACTGGAAGAGTCACAGAAAGGCATAGAAGTGGACGTCCTTTGACCACATCCCACGTTGATGACCGCTTCATTGTAAACAGTGCCCTGCGGAACTGGATGATGAATGCCACTCAACTCCAGGCACATTTAAGGGAGGTGAGAGGCACCCAAGTGTCATGTCAGACCATTCGAAACCGTTTACATCGTGCTAGACAACCTGCAAGGGTACCTGACCACACCACCAGGCACAGGTGTCGGGCCAGGGAGCATTTACGCTGGACGAGGGACAAGTGGGCCTCAGTGCTGTTCTCTGATGAAAGTTTATTCACGTTGAGCAGAACTGATGGCCGCCAACGATGTTAGAGACGTTAAGGAGAGCACTATGCATCAGCCTCTGTTGTGGTGGTGTTACAGTCTGGGCAGGTGTGTCTACTCAATACAGAACTGCCCTACATCTTGTGAATGGTACAGTGACGAGCCAATACTACCTGAATAACATCATTAATCCAGTTACTGTGCAACTGCATGAACAACACAGGCCTAATTTCATCTTCATGGAGAACAATGCTCCAGCTCATCAAGGTCGCATCATTAGGGAACGGCTGCTGGAGGCTGGGGTACCTCAAATGGAGTGGCCTGCACTTTCTCCAGACCTGAATCCCATAGAAAACCTATGGGATCAGCTGAGTCGCCATGTAGAGGCTCGTAACCCTGCACCCCAGAACCTCACTGACCTGAGAGCCGCCCTTCAAGAAGAGTGGAATGCCATGCCTCAGCAGACAATAAGTCGACTTGTGAACAGCATGAGATGTTGTTGTCAAGGTGTAATTGATGGTCAAGGGCACATGACAAACTATTGAGACATTGACATTTTTTGTTGTGGTATACACACCATTTTTGTTGGCTTTTGTTTCAATAAATTGTTTGAGATGAGGAAATCACCATTGCATGCTTCTACTTACAGTAAATGCCATACTTTCATGAGATAATATCACTGTAGAACTTTTTACATTTTCCATAAATTTCACCCAAAAGCCAAATATCCTTAACTTTTTGTGAGTAGAATATGTTATAAACAAGAGCGACTTGGATTACTTTCTTTGTAAATGTTTTAAAATTATTTGTTTATGCCCTTGGAGGAGATACTAGAAGTCAACTGACTAAACACATATTATCCCAAATTGCATTAAGCCCAAATTGCAAATTATCATACCAGGTAACCAAATCTTATATATAGATATGACCAAAACTATAGAGTTTTTCATATTATTACCTGTACTCATCTTTATCACTTATGTCCAGCATGACCTTTTTCCACAAAGTAGTTCATCACTTTGTTCACCTTTTTGCTGGACATGCTGGTTTGGCAAAATTGTCTTATTCTATGCCCAGACTGTAATTATAGCAGACATCAGGCCAGTGAGGGCTTCCCTCAGCTTACACGGCAGCTCCATTTGACTCTAAATGCATCTTAAGAACAGGGCAGGAAAACATAAACACAGTCTAGACCATGCTTGGCTGGACTCTTCTGCATCCTGCCTGCTGTTTGTCTATCCCCTGTCTACAACACCCCACCACCACCACCACCACCCCTTCATGTGTAGGCACGTGTGTAAGTTTGTATCTTACAAGTATTATTAGTTTTTATTCTATATGACCAATGCAGATGCCTATGCAGATGTGTGTGTAATTTGCTTCTGGTTTTTAGTGTTCTTTTAATATTTGTTCCTTTACGAGACCAATATTTTAACAAAGTTTATCTTCATGTAAGCTTTCAGTCCCTAACAAAGAACGGAAGAGGATAACACCTGATGGTAGACATGAAAATCCTAGTGCTGGCTTTGAGGGGGTTTTTTGTAAGATTTTTTTTATTTATTAAAACTACATTGAGGACAGGAATTGATTTTAAAAGGCATGGTTCAGCTACCACACACCAATGGTGATGATAAGGCCCCATCATAGTACAGAAACTGCACTAGTTAAAATCACAAATGACTTGCTTTTAGCTTCGGACCAAGGCTGCATCTCGATTTTAGTCCTGCTTGAACTTAGTGTTGCATTCGACACTATAGATCATAACATTCTCGTAGATCGCTTACAAAATCACATAGGTATGCAGGGACAGGCATTTAAATGGTTTAGATCCTACCTGTCTGATCGATACCACTTTGTAGATTTAAATGGAGAACTGTCCAGTGTAGTGCCAGTGAAATACGGGGTCCCACAAGGGTCAGTTTTAGGACCTCTGCTTTTCTCAGTATACATGCTTCCATTGGGTAAGATCATTAGAAGGCATGGGATTAGTTTCCATTGTTATGCCAATGATACCCAGTTATATATTTCATCAAAACCAGATGAAATATCTAATTTGTCTAGACTAACTGAGTGTGTTAAAGATATTAGAGATTGGATGACAGATAATTTTATATTACTAAATTCTGATAAGACAGAGATATTACTTAATGGCCCAAAAACCAGTACACAGAACTTCTCACAATTCAGCTTGCATCTGTTGTACTGTTACTACTAGCTCAACAGTGAAAGACCTGGGCATAATATTAGACAGCAACTTATCCTTTGAAAATCATATTTCCAATATTACAAAAACAGCCTTCTTCCATCTTAGAAATATTGCCAAGCTTAGGAACATTTTATCTGTATCTGATGCAGAAAAACTAGTTAATCCATTCATGACCTCCAGACTAGACCACTGTAATGCATTACTAGGTGGCTGTCCTGCATCTTCAATAAACAAGCTACAGATTGCTGCCAGAGTTCTTACCAGATCAAGAAAATATGATCATATAACCCCAATATTATTATCCCTGCACTCTAACTACCTGTTAAGTTTAGAATTGACTATAAATTAGCTCTACTTACATTCAAGGCTCTAATTGGTTTAGCTTCCACCTATCTATCCAGTCTTCTAACACGTTACAATCCACCACGCTCTTTAAGATCACAAAATTCCGGACTCCTAGTAGTTCCCAGAATATCAAAGTCCACAAAAGGGGGTAGAGCGTTTTTGTATTTAGCTCCTAAACTTTGGAATAGTCTTCCTGACAGTGTTCGGGGCTCAGACACAGTCTCCCAGTTTAAACGTAGACTAAAGACTTATCTCTTTAGCCTGGCATACACTTAACACATCCCAGAACCTTGTGCTCCAGGACATCTGATTAAATGCACATTATCATCTAGTACTGCTAATATTATGAACAGCAGCTAAGCTAATACTGTTCCATTGTTTTCCTTCTGTGCCGGCTCCAGTGGCATCCGGAGATGGACCAGCTCTAGCCGGGTTCTGCTTTGTGAGGATTGGGGTATTCAAAGCAGCGCTGTGGACAACAACCTCCTTATTGATTTACATAACATTATACACATGCTGTATCTGCATCACACAATTGTCACCCAAATGAGGATGGGTTCCCTTTTGAGTCTGGTTCCTCTCAAGGTTTCTTCCTCATACCATCTAAGGGAGTTTTTCCTTGCCACAGTCACCTCAGTCACCTCAGGGTTGCTCACTTGGGATAACATCTAGGACTGTTTGTCTGTTTATATGTTTGTTGTTTTCTTTGAGACAATGCTCTTTGTTAAAAGCGCTATAGAAAAATAAATTGAATTGAATTGAATTGAATTGAATTGAGTTGAATAAGTACAGTACATAAGCATGGATTAGGGAAACATGACCCAGTTGTATAGAAATTAAGAATGGTCCCTATTCCTTATGCAAGACAATGCATGGTTGTCCTTGATGTGATGTTGATGTTGCAAATTCCAGTGTCAATATGAGAAGTAAAGGAAGATGGATGACCACATCTATTGATGGATGTGTAGCACAGCTGTCAGAATAGTATCAGATATGACACAGCTTAAATCCTTCTACATTATTACTTTGTCTTCCCAGATTTCACCTGCCATGCAAGCTTCAGTTTAGTTAAGGCAGTCTTATATTAAACCAATGCTCAGATTTCACTTTTAGCGAGCATGGATGTTTGTTCACCACATGTGCATGGCCATACATTATGTGGAAATTATGGTATATTAATTCAGCCATGATTTACAGTCATCACCAATTATATGTGCAAACCAATTATATACCAATCCTTACACTGTTTTTTGGATCTTTAAGAAAACAGCAAATAATTTACCCATGTTTTTTTATTTATTAGACCAGAAGGCAGCAATATGTGACCAGGTTTAAAAAAACCTAGACTGACAGATCTGGGATGTGGTATACAGAGCATAAATCTGTATTTTTTTTTCAAAACGTAGCTGATTATGCCAGTTTGAGAATTGTACCCAGAGGAACAATTTTACTCTTTTAAAAATCAGACAAGTGGTTTAACAAATTATAATAACAGCAGTTATGTATAAGCCGTTTATGAGTGCAGCCCACAAAAAGCAACTTTAGCAATCATTACTGGAAAGAAAATTGTGTGCAAGGAAAAGCTCAGATAAAATATGTAAGTGTTACATATCACAGATTCTTTGGGTCTGCTTTGTACATCTAGTGGTCCAAGTTTTCTTGAAATACCATCATGAATTACCAGGATAGTTCAGCACAAATCATGATGGCCTATGCCAGAAGGTTACGGACATAGAGAAATCTATAAACAAAAATAATGAACCAAACCACAAAATCAGCAACCTCAGCCTCTAGATTTGAACCATAATGAAACTTGTGGTTGGAATTTAAGTGCGCAGTCTTAAGAATATAAACATGTTTAAAATTTTCTGATCCAAAATCACGTGTTTTGAAAATCTTCTGGTCCAAAATCCCTTTACCAGTGTTGTCCTGCCTTGTTTGATGATACAGGCAGATAGAAAGTAGCAATGATATGATTAGAAACTGGTGACAATTCTGAACTGATCCCATCAATCCCTTATAAACATTATGGCTCTATGCAAGAACTAGGCAGACCAGTAATGACATTCATAGTTGTAGTGGAATTCCTTAATGGAGGGCAAACTCACTGAGTTGTGGCACAAGTGCAGCTACCTGTACAATGCAAATTTAAAGGATCTCCACATGTCCATTACAAATGCTCTACAATGCTGACACTTTATGTTGACAGTACAGTGCTTGAGGATATTGTAGCTTAGTGCTTAAGGCTTTGGACTACTGATGGGAGGTTGTGAGTTCAAATCCCAGGTCCACCATACTGGCACTTCTGGGCCCTTGAGCCAGGTCCTTAACCCACAATTGCTCTGTTGTGTAAAATGAGATTTAAAAAAAAATTAATTTGCTCTGCCAAATGCCTGAAATGTAAATGTAAGAGTGATTCTGTAATAATCAGCTGCAGTAGTTGTAAGAGTGTAACTGTGGAAGTCCATTTGAAATAAAAGGCCTCACATGCGTTGAGTAAACTCTGCCGTGAGTAAACCCATCTATATATTCAATTCATGTGATTTTTCTAAAGACACAGAATGAATTAAGTGCATTTAACAATTCCAGTGCTTTTTATTGCCTTTTACTGACTTTAAACACGACTAGTGAGAGTAAGCTGAGACTCAGCAGTGCAGTAGTGACACTACTGAAGTAAAGATGAAAGCCATAACTGCATATGTCATTAAAGCACCCCCAGGATCTCTCAAATCCCTCACAGGATCAAAGCTCTACAATTTTGGACATATAAGGCACTAGATGTTCTGCACAATTATGGCTCATAAAGTACTGATGAGTGACAGGACACCCCTGAGAAAGTCAGTCAGACCTGGGAAAAGTACCTGGAAAGGTCTTTTAGCCCTCTTCACAATAATTTGATGTCTTTTTATGTCTGTGATGTGCAAAATACAAGGCAAATACACACTGGGTGAACATAATTAACCAGACATTATAAAATTTGTTATGGTATGTGAACAGTAACTAAAAGAGTTTTAATCTGTGTTACTGTTTCTATTTCAAAGCTTAGAGAAATTCTGTAACATGAAGAACCTGTACCATAGCTTTTGTGACCAAAATGTTAAACTTTCTGTGTTCTATCTGTCTGTGCATGCAACACATTGCCCAGCCTACTGTCTATGACCATCATCATTCATCCCACAATCTGGCACCTGGCGTATACAGCACTTTACTCAGAAAAGCACCATTTCTCTTTGTAACAACATAACAACTCATAATAAGGATTTCGCTGTTTCGAAAAAGAAGCCTGCAAGATCTCTGAGGAATGCTAGTAATTGTCTGGATAATCACTGGCTTTGGGGAACCTGTAGAAAAAAAGAAAAACACAGCTTTTGACATGATCTCCTGCTAGTGGAGTATATCAGGGGGTGTGTGAGGGAACATTCTGGGGGGTGATCAACGGGGGTAATTTTGAATTCCATAGTTATTGAAATAGTCTCTGAAGAACTTTACACTAATGAAATGAAGGAGAAAATACTAGCAAAAGATCCAGTGATCACTCACTGCATATTTACCTTCACATTTCTGCCATTATGATGAATAATTGCCTATACAATAGGCATAAAATAAAATCGGGAATGTAAAGCATGCTTTTGTAGGAAAATAATCAGCAATGGGGTGGTGTGAAACATCCAACGTGAAGAGTTACTGTTACAGCCACAAAATAGATTTTTCTCTAATAGCACATCCAAAATGTGAGTGCCAACACTTGAACAGTTTGCTGACAACTACAGCCAAATAAAATATAAAAAATAAGGAAAATGACTGATCTATGCTTCTGATCAAAATTGAGCATTTAAGAGCAATGTGGTATAACATAATGTGACATTCTTGTTCAGGACCTGTGTGTGGTAATAATCTGTTATAAAATAGAACAGTGAAATGAAAGTGATTGTTTTAGCCCAGGAAAAGCCTTGGTGTTATATGAAACTAATATGGACTGTTAGTTTTGTTACTTTTTCAGTGAGTAACAAGTGTTGACAATGACTAAGCTCTCCTGTTTTGTGTCTGTCAGTGAGTGCCAGGAAAGGGGCCTATGTACATTTGTGTTCCTGCTATCGCTAACACATCTAGCTCAAAGCAGTGTTTGAGGTGTACACTCCGATCATTGCTCAGAAGGGAGTAAAGGAGCTTATTCATAGGAGGCTTGGGGCTCTGGTTTCTGTGCGCTTTTTGTCTGTCCTTGCTAGGAGTGGTCATGAAATTGGGCTATGCGCAACCCAATACCAGCCCTTACATGAACTCACTGGCCCTTCTGTATCTCAACATCAGAGCAGAGAAAAGGGGAAACTGTAGTAGTGCACAGAGTGTCGGTGTAAGCTGAATATGTATTGAGGCCTTTTAAACAGCTGTTAAAACACATACCAAGTGCTATCAAACAATTAAGTGTAATAGAGTTACTATGTGAATGATGACATATTGAGGCCTCTGTTTTGGTTCTCTTTTTTCCTCTCTCTGCCATGACCAAGCGATACCTGTCCTACTAATATATGAAGAAATGTTGATTTAACTATGACAAACCCACTAGATCACAAGAATATTTCTGTTCTGATTCCTAACCATTATTTATAGTCAATAGAAATCTGTAAACTGTGATTTTTTTAGGCTTATTATTAGAGTGAGATCTAAGAATGGGACTGCACTAGGAAGACTAACTGCTAAATGAAATCAGGAAAGCCAGTGTTAATCAAAACCAAATTCTTTGCCACTATATCCATGACTTGCTAGATGTAAAGGCTTTCTAAAACTGCCTGCATTGTTTATTTACCCATAAATTGGCTTGGGAGCCAGATTGGGAGTTTGATGCCATCGGTTAACATATTTCCTTTTTAAACATAAAGTCAAAGAGCAAGTGTATTGAAAGGATTTACCAATTTTCATGATTGACAGTTGTGTAGGATTTCCTACTGCCAGTTTGTCCATTGCAATATTGTTTGGTATCTTAAAGCAGAGGCTTTCAATCACATCCCCTAAGCAGTACCAGGTCACTGGTTGTCCTAGATCAGGTTTCTCCCCAAGCCCCATGGTAAGCCTGACTCTGTGTGGAAAAACAAACTTTTTTGGCTGCATATTGCTCAGATCATTCTATTCTGGCCTTTAGTGAGCAGACGTTTTTTAAGTTTAATTGCAATTAGCATGGTTTTGTGTCATAAAGACTATATCAGTACAAGTTAGCTAAATAATGTCAGAGAGGGGTGGGGTGAGACCAAAATGCAGATACGGACAGGAGGTACAGTTCTAACAAATAAATAAATAAATAAAGGCATTTAATAAAGGCATGCCAATCCAGACAGTGAAGGCAAACAGATGACGAACTGGAGCAGAGGCACAGCAACAGAAATAGTTCAAAAAATAATTCAAAAATAGTTCAAAAATAGTTCACATACAGACAGTTCTTGCAGACGATGGAGCACTGACCAAATGCGATCTTGGTGTTCCTCCAGGAAGCAAAAGAAGATGCGGATACAGTAATCCCCCGTTTATCGTGGGGGTTACATTCCAAAACCACCAGCGATAAACGTAAATCCGCGATACATGGACGCCACATCCAAATGCTTTTTTTTATTATTGTTTAAGCCATAAATTACCCTCCCACACTTTTTAAACACACACAGAAAACATTTGCAAGCATAAAGCGAGATGAATTTTGGATAAATTCATAGAAATATCTCATTTATAGTGAGTACTGTATGTATGTATGTTCCTTGCCAGAAGCCTTAGAAGGTGCAGAGTGTTTGGGCGACATAATAGGGCTTGCAGAAAAAACCAAACACTTAGGACAGTGAAACGTGAAGAACTGGGGTGCTGGAGAATTCTGCTTCCCTTTCCCTGCACACATAGCCAGCAGCCAATCACAACCGTGATTCTGATTGGCCAGACTCGTTCCCCCAGCCGTACTGTATTTTGATTTTCAGCATCCCCGCACCATGCTTTCCTAAACAACACTATGTGTTATTTGTCTTTGAGTAAATACACTGTACAGTATTTTATATATTATTAACATTTTACTTTATTTTAATTAATGTATTTTGTAATTAATAACTATATATTTATTAATAAATTCCGCAAAAAAATTAGTTATTCTCCAAATAAAAATCTACGATTTACTGGGACCGTGATATATGAACCGCGATATAGAGGGGGATTACTGTATCATTGAGGAAGACGAATACAAAACGGTTAAGTATGTAACAAGGTGAAGCCAAATGCCATGACCAGATACTTTTAGTGACTAGTAGGGGTGTGAAACGCTGTGTTCCATTCATTCCCCTCCCTGATCCACACGAAGTGGTAGGCATTGCGCAGATCAAGCTTGGAGAAAATGTTGCCTCCCTGGAGGAAATTGAAAGCAGAGGAAGTTAATGTCAGAGGATATCTGTTCTTCACAGTGATGGCATTAAGATGCTGGTGATTGATACAGGGACAGAAGGACTTGTCTTTCTTTTCCAAAAACAAGAAGCCGGCCCCGGCAGGGGAGGAAGATAGGCGGATGATGCCAGCGGCCAGGGATTTCTGGATGCATGTGGTCATGGCCTCCCTTTCAGGCCCCATAATGTGGTACAGGCAGCCACAAGGAGGAGTAGGGCAGGGACGATGCCTTGGCTTTGCTGATGTCCGCCCCCAGGTCATGGTAGAAAGAAGGGACAGAGCAGAGATCAGAGGGAGTTTTGTCGACCAGTGGGGCAAGATCCAGAGGTACCAAGGAGTCCTGGATCCTGCCAACTTGTGGATCTACTCACCAATGGAGATGCAGACCTTCAGAAAGTGTTTGGCTCGCCGTTGTCCCTTCCCTCACTGACAAGCCCAGGCCATGTTGATCAATCCGGGTGGGCAGGTGAGACCTCAATGGAAGGCATCGTAAAGTGCGGTTCCAGCCACTATCGACAGCGGCTGTGCTGAAGTCCACTGCAAATTCGGTCACCAAACAGCTACCCTGGACCTTCTTGAACAAAGACCGGGCTGCATCTTGCTGAGGGGAGGAGGTGTCGAAGAAGTGGCGTCATGAAACCAGACATATAATGCATAAAAAACATCAATATGACCACAAATTTCTTAATATCTTAATATTAAAATAGTTTTGTAAAAATGATTTAGAAAAATATGACAAATGGCACAAAAACCAATAAACAGACATACAATCTTTCCAAGAAAGGGTGGTTAGAATGGGACATAACATATGGGAAATATATAAATGACTAATATTTGTTGTGAACTAGCTTGCTATATCCATAGATTGTTTAGGGGATGCCATAAATATTTGAACACTGGCAAAGTTTTTATTTTAATTATGTTATATTGGAGTTGAAATAACATAGTGAATATCAAAGTACAGACTTTGTAATTTCTACAATCAGTGTAGAAATTACACCACTGTTTATAAATGGTCCCTGCTATTATGGGGTAAAAATTTATTGGACAATTGACTGCTTAGCTGTCCCAGATGTGTGTCATTATTTTACTTACAAGTAAGCACATAAAATTGTTTGCAGAATCTGCTCTTAGGTGGGAACACATTTAAAAAGTTCCATAATCCTAACATAGTTCATCCCGTATGAGTCATAGACAAGGATTTCCTTGGCTGAGCATAAGCATCTCCTATAATACTGTTAAATGGCACAAAATAGAATCACACAGCTGTCAGATTGGAATAAATGTGCTTCATTTACTTCTATGTTTATGGCATTTAGAAGATGGTTTTATCCAGAGCGGTTTACATTTATTTCATTTTTTTGTACAACTGAGCAGTTGAGGGTTAAGGGCCTTGCTCAAGAGCCCAGTAGTGGCTGCTTAGTCATTTTTTTTCCCTACAAACTTCTAATCAATGAGCTACCACTTTCCACCTTGGAATCACCTCAGAGCAGAGGTTTCAGCAGTCACAAACAAACCAAACTCTGTTCTAAGCATTTCAAATTGAACAGTGCTTCAACTTCGACTTCATCTCACTTGTTGCTTTAGTTTTTAAAGGCTGCTTAGAACCATCAGGCTTTCAGTTACATTTCCTCTCACAGTTCTATTCAGTAAATGCAGCTGATTTGCTATTATTTAATAATAATAATAATAATAATAATAATAATAATAATAATAATAATAATAATAATAATAATAATAATACTTTATTAAATATAGAAATATAATTTATTAAATAATGCATGGATTAATTTTAATACATTTTCTTAATACATTCATTTTATTATCATTATCTCAGTACTTCCTTTACATTACATTACCTGTGCTTGACCCTAAAAGGAAAAAACACGCAACGTTTATTTATGTATGTAGCAGGGAAGTCTGACATTTCACATGTCCCTGAGGACAGTATAGAGTTGTCTGTGGGTGCTGCATGTGTTTACTGTGGCCTCAGACTTCCTTTCTCTGATGCATGACAAATAATAGAAAGTCCATCATTCAAGTGCTCCAACATTGTGTATTTTAAGGACATTGTGTCACACATTACAGTGCCATTTTAAAAATAATAATAGTAGGCAATATCCATATTTGAGAAAATGTGAAAAGTGGAAACTAGGCTACTCTAGTTATTAAAAGTATGTGAGTTAGGATTTGTAATATTTTATTTTGGCACTTTTTACGTAGAAGGAATTTTCTCTGTTTGTTAATGTCATGCTGAGATTGATTAGAGGTGATGTGAATATTCGGAAACCTTTGGGCGAAGGGAGTTGTTCCTCCATATGTCACAGATGAGACATTAGTAAAAGCAATATAGTGAGAAACTTTAACTTTTACTGTTTTGCGTATCTTCTTTGATTGTCAAATTCTCAATTCACTCTGATTATGCTGCCCTTCAGTGTACCACATTTCACTATTTGCTGATAAAAAGGTAGAAGTGTATGATTATAAATCAGCCATAATCAGTTATAAAGTTTTGGTTACTTGGTGAATATGAATATGCATTGCTATTTTGTTTAGATGCAGTAGTAACAATTCCAGTAGCAAATTTGGCTGTTTGCTCTATGTTAAATTCATCAGGACTGGAACTAATACAGTAGAGGGGATTGCATAAATTACAGGCTTCCCTTTAACCATGAGTTGAAAAGGAGGTACCGAGCTTGCTCACTTGAGGAAATTAAAAGCTAAGGCAGTTTCCTTTTAACTTCAGTGTGCCCTCTCATCTCGTGCCAGTGCCAAAACAAATAGTACATGATCAGTTGTCTGCTTCCTTCTTTTACACGGTTTACATTAAGTGTTCACTTTGCTGACATGAGTGTTGTTTATTGGCAGTTCACAGGAGACAGTCACACTTTCCCTCTCTGAAATTTGTTTATTACAGAAATGCTTCTTTTTGATACTAATGATGTGCAAGAAAATATATGAAGAATAAGTTGGATTTCTATCTAGATTATTTAACAACATTTATTTTTAAGCATGTTTGCCTAATCAAATGGTGCAGGAATAAAGATGACTCATGTCTTCAGTACTTGCAAAAAAATAAAATATGAGAGCAGGTGCAGGCCAAATGTTTACATACCCCCAAACCAAACACATTCAAATGGCACTTAAGTGACATTTAAACTTCACACATTTCATGATGACACACATTTCCTGTGTTGAGTCAGACTGAGTATCTACTTAATTTCCCTGTATTTATTTAAGGGTTGTTTTTGCAGCTTTTATGCATGGGATAAAATTATACACACAATTTGTTAATATTTGTTAGTATTTGTTGACATTTTGTTTTAATCGCTTAATTTGATTGAAACACGGGGTAACCAGAATTTTGCTCATTCGTCTTAACAGAACTGGTGTAACTCAGTAACTTCCTGTCTGATGTCTTGATATGTCGCCTTAGTATTTCTAGTTAATCCTCCTTCCAAGATGCTATTTATATTCTGAAAATAGCAAAACACCCCCATAACATGAAAGTTTGTTCATCCCTAGGAATTAATTTGTGGTTCCTTCCTGAACATTGCAGTGTTTGTGTGTTCCCACAATTTTTATATTTGCAATCAGTTATTTGTACAGATGTGCATGGTATTTTCCATTGTTTGGAAATTGGTCCTAAGGAGGAACCAGATTTGTGGAGGTCTAAAGTTTTTTTGTTCTAAGGCCAAGTTACTTGGATTTTCCTATGGTATTGAGGGAAAAAATGCATTGACTCTAAAGGTAGGCTCCCATTAACTACTAATTGTGCTTTTGGTCCACAGGAGCTTCTAAATGTCATCACATCAATTTCTAAAATCTTCTAGACTAGATCGACAACACTGCAGGCCAAAAGGACACTTGACCATACTAAATAAATTTTAAAGAAATTTTCCCAAAACTATTGCCGCAAAGTTGGAAACACACAATTACATAGAATGGCTTTGTGTTCTGTAGAATTAAGATTTCTGTTCACTGGAACAAAGTGGCCCAAACCTGTGCTAGCATGGTAATGTCCATGTGCCTAGTAATTCCTAATTCCTAGCTCAAGTGAGGTCCGGAAAGATATGGTTTACCAAGATGTGTGTGGAAGAACTCAAGAGACCTGCACAAAACCCTGGAGGACGCCATCCACCAAAAGTCAAAGACTTGAGGAAGGTGGAATACAATGCTCTACATACATTAAAACCAGAACCAGTGGAATATGCCATCTGTTCACCATACAGGAATTTGCTTTCTCTGTGATTGGAGAAATGAGACTGACTATGTGAATTATCTAATAATAGCCTGAAATGGTAAATAGTTTCCTTTAACATATGCAGTATTTAGTCTGTTTGAATCAAACCTTGGTATGTTTATTCCATCGGTATGGTTCTATGGGCTGATGTAAATACAGCTAGGTATGGACAAAGATTATGTGTGGGAGGTAGTCTCCACTTCCATGTGAACCTTAATGCAGTCTGATTGCAGTTAGAACACAATTTAACCCTGATCCAACTCTTTCTCCGGAAGTAATTGAAACATGCTGTGTTATGTTATGGATAGCAGACATTTTTTAACTGAATAAAGCTGACTAAAGACAATAAATCAGTACCAGAAAATAAACCTAAAGTGCCACAGCAGTACAATGTACCTTGGAATAGAATAGAATAGAATAGAATAGAATAGAATAGAATAGAATAGAATATCTTTATTGTCATTGGAACATGTGGCATGTCCAGCGAAATTATGTGCTTTACACATATTACACAGGATACACAAATTACACTTTACATACTTCACATAAATTACGCTAGAAAACAGTTACACATATTGCACCAAAATGTATACATATTGCACAAGAGAGTTGCATATTGCACTTTACCCATATTGTACATAAGAAGACAAATATTGCCCAAAATTTATGCATATTGCAGAAAATAATTCTCCCAGAAAATTTTCACCGAGCATTTAATGCTTGTACTGCTCTAGGGTAAAAACTGTTCTTCAGTCTATTTGTTCTGGTTTTAATTGTTCTATACCGTCTGCCTGACGGTAACAGTTCAAACAGTGGATGACCACTGGGCAGCTGTACAGCTGGAAAACCAAACACAGAGACAGTATGTTACAATGCTCTCTACGGTGCAACGATAGAAGGAAACCAACTGTTTATGAGAGATGTTATTCTTTCTGTGGACCCTCAGAAAGTAAAGTCTCAGCTGTGCCTTCCTCACTAACTCTGTTATGTTTGTGCCCCAAGTCAGGTCTTCCATGATGTGCACGCCCGAATCAAAAGTCTGTGACCCTTTCCACACAGTCCCCATCTATGAATAAGTGTGTAATGTCCGTTCTGTTTTCCTGTATTCAATGATCAGTTCCTTTGTTTTGGACGTGTTCAGAAGCAGGTTGTTGTCCATGCATCACTGCGACAGCCTCACCACCTCATTTCGGTAGTCTGAATTGTCCCCTCCAGAGATGAGTCCTATCACCGTGGTGTCGTCTGCAAATTTAACTACAGTGTTACTGGAGTGGGTGGGGATGCAGTCATGTGTATTAAGTGAAAAAATCAAAGGGCTTAACACACAGACTTGCAGTAATCCCGTACTCTGGCTGAAGCTGATGAGGCATATGGGCCTACTCTGACCCTCTGTATATGTCCTGACAGAAAGTCCTTGATCCACACACTAGTCTCTGTGGGATGATGGTGTTAAAAGCTGAGCTATAGTCGACAATGAGGAGTCGAGCGTAGCTTCCTTGCTGCTCCAGATGTGTTAGTGTGGTATGGAGAGTTGTTGCTATTGTGTCCTCTGTATACCTGCTCTGTATGCAAATTGATGTTGGTCAAAGTCGGCCGGCAAGAATGATGTGATGTGACTCTGTAGCAGTTTTTCAAAACACTTCATGACCACTGGAGTGAGTGCTACTGGCCGATAGTCGTTTACACTGGTGATGGTTGGTTTCTTAGGTAGAGGAACTATGGTGGAGGACTTCAGGCAGAATGGGACGGCAGACAGTGATAGTGACCAGTTGAAAATCTCAGTAAAGACACTGGCCAGCTGAGCTGCACAGTCCTTCAGCACACGTCCAGGAACCCCGTCAGGTCCTGTGACTTTTCTTGGATTGTTGCCCCTTAGTGTGTGCCTTACTTCCCACTCCTACACTTTGAGGGTGGAGCTGCTGTTTTCTGCTGGATATGGTGTATCTACCCCTGTTGACTTCACCTCAAAGCGAGCAAAGATGTTCAGTTCAGTATTAAACACTATGAATTTTTTTTTTAATTATATAAATACAAAAATGATTTGGATGGTTTTGATGTGTCAGTCACATATCATGCTTTTACTAGCTCCTTTTGCCCAGTACTTCATCCCGAAAATAACTGAACAAGTGAATTTTTTCATCATATGTTGGACTTTGACCTTTGTATCATTATCATTAATATGATCCGGGCAATGTGGAAGGCATACACAGAGGGTTCACAGTAATGTATTTATTTACCCAAGCATTTTTGTGGACTTGTAGTTTTTAAATTACAGTTACAGTACATTTTTTGGACCGGTGTTGAGTAAATACAGGGTAAAACTAAGGGATTCATAGAGACTATTATCAGGCCACATCTTCCACACTTTCCCCAAAAGCAACGGTTATGTAACTTAAATAATGATGTGCTGCTCAAACTCTTTAAGCAATTTTTACATTTTTTTAAAATGGATATGAGTGATGAATCAAATAGTATTTAGACACCTTACCAAAACATCCACATGTCCCCAATCTGTTGCCACAAAGTTGGAAACTAGAAACAATGTATTAAGGATGTTTTTGTTTGAATTAGCATTTAGATTTCTCTCCACTTGAACTAAGAGGGCCAAATCTGTATGGCAATGCCCCTATGCACAAAGTGAAGTACATGTAGACATGGTTTGAAGGCTGAAGTGAAAGAGTTCTAGTAACCTCCACATTGCCCTGACCTCAACCCCCATTTAACACCTTTGAGATGAAGTGGAACACCCACTTTGCACCAGACCTTCTTGGCAGACATTAGTGCTTAACCTCTAGTGCCCTTGAGGCTCAATGCATTTTCCAGTTTTGCTTTTGGAGCCTGTTATAATGTCTTTAAAAATGTTTAACCTTTTAAACTCCTGAGATATTATTCAGTTATTCATCTTAAAGCATATTATTCAGTAAACACAATAAATTAATTAGCATCTGCAGTAAACTAGTAACTATGTGCTCACACAATTGAGGAATGTTGTTGATTTTTATCAGCTACATTAAAATAAAGCTGAAGTAACTGAATACAGACTTTGTCATTTTTTTTAATATATTTATTTTTCTGCAGTACATACCAAAATATTTGTTATGAATAAAAATAGCATTTTATTGTACACCTAAGTAAAAATGTTTACAGACAAGCATTGCTAATTTTACACAAAAAAAATGTAAAAACAATAAAGAACAGAACATCCTCACGTCAGTGTGCAAACCATTTATACAGATGGAATTGCCCTGAGGCTGCATTCCATGATAAATTATTTAAATAGCATTTATCTACACTCACACACACACACACACACAGACACACACACATACATGCGTTCTCATATGAAACATGGTCTTACAGACAACGAACAATTTACAATAATTTATCTGTTTAAAAAGTACTGGACACTGGAAGCACTAAAATAGAAAAACAAAAATGAAACAAAACACTTTTTATCTTTGTTTATTAAGTGAATCAGAGGCTGTATTCTTCTTGTGGAGGAATGTAATACTATTTACAGCTTGTGCTACAGTAACAATAGCTGACCAAGTTGCTTTCTTTAAAATATTAAAAGTAGTAATAGGTTTTATTTGATCAAATTTTATGACTGCGTTGAGGTAAAAGTTGTACTTTGTGTTGTACATTAAAGTTTTCCTTAATCTCTCTCTTTCCAAGGCAAAAGGCACACAGGTCAAATGATGTTTCTAAGAACTCTCCTTTTGGGATCTATGAATGTGGTCAGATAAGGCATAATGGAGTGTGTTGGGCAAATAGCCATAACCAGTGACACAGCAGTATTTTTGGAAGCATTCTGTCCTAGAAATAATATTTTTGCTTTAAATTTGAATTTGTTTTGTATATATTATTCTATTATAAGTGATAAATAAGTTAACCTCGAATTTTTTCATACAACATTAGAATATCCTCACCAAACAACCACGAATATTACCTATTAAGAAACCAATGAATAATGTAGAATCCATGGTCCATCATCCCAGCTCCAACTCATACTTTGCAAGTGCTTTTCTTAAAAGTTGTTTATTTTCAGTTCTCACTGTAAATCTAATGGTTTGGTTTTAAAAAGTTACTAAAAAATTGATATCTTTTGAACTTGGTTCCATCTAAGCCTTCTTCAACGTAGCCTCCTTCTGTGTTCAAATGTTTGGTCAATATCTGGTCTCACCCTGAGAAATCTATGGCTATGAACTTACCTAGCTCTTTATATCCACTGGTGTTTAAAAATTAACTAAAATTTTATTTGAGGCCCTTTAATGCGATTTATATTATTTTGGTTCAACTTAATTTAAGGGTCTTGGTGTAGTTATTTATTTATTTATTTTTAATTTTTAAAGACATTATAAACACCATTACATCCACTTGGTAAAGTCTTGCTAATTACTAGCATGATAAACTCTCCATACCCTGTTTAAAGTCTTTTCAATGTTGAAAATAAATTACTATACTAGGGCAAATTTCAGAGAATTAAAGACTAAGAATTGGTCTAGTCTTTTGACATCTATTGAGGGGATAAAAATTAATGCAGCAAGAGAAGGTACTCAAGTGCATGGATATCTGCAGGGAAGAATTCCTGCACTGATCTGAATGAGGTTTATTTAGAGAGATTGGTCTTTCCAATCGAGCAAAGCATTTGGGGGCTTTTTTCTGCTCTACCTGGTCTTGGTGGAGGGGTCCTGAATCCCCAGTCAGCTCTATTAGCTCTGTCCAAACCAGCATTGATTACCATAAATCCACTTCTTGCCCCACCAGAGTGCATGCCACAAAAAAAAATGTAGTGGAAAATCTGTCCCTGGACTTTGCATGGAATACATATTCGTAATTATACAGAAAGGTGCCATCTTCCAAAAACCTTCTGCCTGTGCAATTATGCATCTGTGGGGAAAAAGTAGACAAGAGCAAATAAGTGTCTAACATATGAATAATACATGAAAATACTGAATGAAGGTTGTTTTAACAATATATTTGTCCATACCTCTGCATTCATATTTAAGGTCTGAGAAGTATACCATCTCTTGTGAGAAGACAAAAAGACCTAGTCTTCCACCTGCATATGTTTTGTCATAGATTCTTCCAGAATCTGCCATGATCTTCTTTCCTTCATACATAACAACCCTACATTTGTGAAAGAAAAAAACTTGTGTTGGCACACATAAACATGCATATAGTTGTACAGAAACATTTACAAGATTCAAAAATTCCCTTTAAGTAATGTTTGGAGAGGATTGTTTGAATCCTTTAAAGAATACCTTATGTGTCCTGATTTTGGTCTGTGAGTCAGGTGCCATCTGTAGGCAGTAAAGTCTTTCCAACCAACATTCTTAGGGTCATGCCACAGAGTACGGACCTACAGTGAAAATAAGCAGTAAAACAATTTAACCATGCTTCTGTAGTGCCTTAAAGTCATATTCACTGTGGCACCTTGGTGACTAAGGTTACCTGTCCAGGAGTATCCCCAGTGTGCCAAAGGGCATTCCTTAGATGTTCACCTGGTCCAGTGGTTGAGTTAACCACTTTGATTGACAGCCCAGAGTAACCCTGTGCCTTGGTCGGTGTGCTGGACCAGTAAGTCTGAGTTATCTGCTTCCACATCACCACATAGAAGCGGGAGCTGGACTGGTAACCAAACACAAATCCTGCATAGTCATCATCTCTCTCCGTATTGATGAAGAAGGTCCCACTGAAGTCCACTGCGTTAAACTCATCAAATCCTGAAGAACACAAAGGAAATTGGTCATGGATGATTTCTTAATTATTAATACTTATGTATCAAGGGTAAGAGGTTGTAACATACCAACAGCAATGCCTGGGTCACAGTTAACTGTCTGAACCAACTCTTTCCCTTGGTGACGAACTACCCAGTTAGGATCAATTTGGGAAGTGCCCTTGGGGTCCAGAGGCACCATCTGGAACTTGCGGAAGTCAGTCTCACTGATGTCAAAGTTCTCTGGGCACACATCGTCAATGTCTAGAACATTGTCCTGGTCAAAGTCATCCTTACAAGCATCACCACGTCCATCACCTAGACAAAGAAGTTCATTTAAAAAATAAATAAATAAAAATCAAATTCACAAATAGGATGGCAAAATATTTTAGGAACAACAACAGTAGTTCAGCTTTAGATTTCACAAGACTAACCATCAGTGTCCAGCTGATCTGGGTTAGAAACTAGTCTACAGTTATCTTTTTCATCAGGGATGCCATCATTGTCATCATCATGATCACAAGCATCTCCTCTGCCATCTTTGTCATGGTCAGCTTGGTTGGCATTTGGAATATAAGGACAGTTGTCCAAGTTGTTTTGATGACCATCTTCATCAATGTCCTGATTGCTGTCACACTTATCTCCTACAAGGTCAGAGTCTGTATCAAGCTGTGGATCAAGTGCAATAAAAAGTGTTAAAATTAAAAAGGCTGATGTATCCAAGATTTATGATAATGTCTATGCAGACCTTTGTATCCCTAAGTCCAATAAACTGATTAGATTTGCCTGTGCTTTTTTTATCTGATAAGCCACATTCTGTATCATACTAGGCCTGCAGCAGTCTCTGGAGTTCTTGTATCTGGACATTCCACGCTCATACTCTTCCACAGGCATACATTCCTCCTTCTCGTTTAACCATGTCACAGGTGTGATCCTCTGGGATTTAATGCCAACAGGCCATATATAGACCGACTAGCAAAATCATTTCCCACCCCCTCCCTGCATTCCCTTTGGACTTGTTCAGCATTACTGATTACTCTTGAAAAGCCTCAATTCTGTGTTATTGTACTGTGTGCCCCAAAGGTAAAGAGGATCTATTCAAGCCTCACATAGTGTGAGAAAGCCTTGCAACTGTGCTGCCTTGCAGCTACCTCTTACACTTTTCATATGACAAAGCCAGTGAGTTTAAGATGAACATCAGATGGATCATTTTGGATTACAGAGAAGAAAAGCAGCATCAGTTGCCCTCTCTGTTACATACCTGGTCAGGATTGTGTTCTAGGGGGCAGTTATCACACTGGTCACCAACCCCATCCATATCAGTATCTTTCTGATCCACATTGTACAGATAAGGGCAGTTATCTAGTTCATTCAGAATACCTGAGAATGCAGGTCAACAATATAAAACCTGTATTTTATAACGTGTTAAAAGATATATTCAAATTAACTTGGCCAAGAAACCTTCGTACCATCTCCATCAATGTCCACGGCACATGCATCACCTTCACCGTTGTTATCTGTGTCAGTCTGGTCAGGGTTGCTGTTGTATGGGCAGTTGTCACAGCGGTCACCAACATCATCCCGATCATAGTCATATTGTCTGGGATTGAAAACGAATGGGCAATTGTCCTGTTTTAAAAGAAATACACATAAAGGAAAAATGATTAAGCGGACAATGGGTTTTTATAACTGTGCAGGTCTGTAAAACTGAAATTTAATCTAAAACTAAGACCAAATGCAATTTTGGATTAACTGGTTCACAACGGGTGTTTTACGTGGTACCACATTATTGGAGGTTGAGGCTTGGCTCTGGAAAAAGCATTGCCAACCTTTGAAATAATAAAACAAAAGGTATGTTACCCTGTCATCAGGAATGCCATCATCATCATCATCGTCATCACAAGCATCACCAATTCCATCCTTGTCATAGTCCTCTTGACCAGAATTTGGAAGGTTTGGACAGTTGTCCTATAATTATAAGAATGTGAAAAATAGTCAATAAAGGCCATTGGTATTGTATTTTCATTTTTCAAATGATCCAGAAGTTTTCCCTAACCTTCTTGCAGTGATAGGTAGCATTCTCCACACACACAAGGTCAGCATTAGGCCAGCCATCCAGATCTGTGTCCTCTCCACAGATGTGTCCATTACCAGCATAGCCAGGCTTGCACTCACACCGGAACATGGGGTCTGCGAAATGGCCCAGGTAGTTGCAGCGGGCATTCTTATTGCAGTCATGGCTTCCATCAAGGCAGGGATTACGAGGTGTGCACACCTACAAATACGGCAGGTCAAACAGCCATTCTATGCTCAGATGTTTTCTGTGACTATATAATATACTTGATTTTGCTACTTACCTGTTTCTTTGCAGCAGCATCCTCCAATCCACGTCCAAATGGCTGCGGACCACTGTAGCGTGTAGGACATGGTAGGCAGTTGTAGCCAGGTACTGTATTTTCACATCTATGGACTCCATTGAATTCGAAGCAAGCATCAGGAACTTCCTTGCACTGTTAGATTAGTTTAAGATTAGTTGTTTTTCTAAAAAGCCTTGTTTGTTTGACATTACAAAATTATGCTTAAGTAAAAGTTTTTCACCTCATCAATGTCTTTGCAGTTAATGCCATTGCCAGTGTAACCTGCTGGGCATTTTCCACATTTCCAAGACCCATCTGGAAAACTTGTACACTTCGCTCCAGCAAAGCAGGGATTGGACAGACATCCATCTAAGAAATAAGAATTAAAGATGATGTTTAATCACATTAACAGAGATGCTTCTGTGTGAATCAGCATGCGAATAGCATATTTACTCACCAATAGGACAAGCTTGTTTGTTGCACAGCTGAGTTGCCTTTCCATCACCAACACATTCTTTACCACCGTACTTGGGTGGTGGACTATTACAAAGACGTTTTCTATTTTGGACACCACCCCCACAGGTTACTGAACAGGTATCCCAAGGTGACCAAGGCCCCCAACCTCCATTGACTAAACAAATAAATGGGCTCATTAAACAAGCAGTAATAAACCTTATTTGCCTGTTAGGTTGCTAAAAACTACTAAATACAAAATAAACTGTTTGTTTAGCATACTTACTTGGGCATGGTGACTTCTCACATTTCTCAGTCTGTCTGCCTTGACCCTGACACTCTTTTCCTCCCATTTGGGGAGTAGGAGAGTTGCAGAGACGAATGCGTGTGATAACTCCAGATCCACAGGTAACAGAGCAAGATGACCATGGTGACCAGTGGCTCCAGTTGCCATCTTGCTTAACTATGAATGATAAATGAGCATGAAAAGTTAGGGTTAGAATAGTTCTTTCCTATGTTTTCAGCAAAATAAATGCTTTATTTTTGCTGGAACACAACTCACAGCGCTTGTCACACTCCTGGAGGTAGCATTCTCTCGTTTGCACAGATGTGCCCTCGCAGATGTTATTGATGCGGTCACAGGAGCGGCCACGCTGCTGAATGCCCCTTCCACAGGACACAGAACAATGAGTCCATTCAGACCAGGGGGACCAGCCATCCTCAGCAGAGTCACTGGCTGTTGAGGGAGAGGAAAGGGAAACAATAGAGCTATTCCTCCTTTCTAAAGCACTAAAGGGGAGAAAACCTTTTTAATGGAGGTCTCTAATGGACTCAATTCAGCCTAGGCTTCTCAAGACAGACTTGTCCTGGGAATGCTGGCATGAAGCACACTCCTGTTCTGTCAGGCAAAAGGTAGTTACATAAAGGAAATATCTTTAAATTTTCTTCCAAGATGGTTAATGAAATTTATACATATAATTGTCAGCATTAAGATCTGCTAAAATTGGGATGAATGTGGTTTTTACAGACATTTATTATAGGCATGTGTGCCCATCCCTTGGTTTTCTATACCCCTTTTATGGGAATTTGAACATTTAGGGACACAGAATAGCTAGTAAGAAAAAATTATGATTACATCTAACATAATCATGTGTCATATTCACATGTATTATAGGAAGGATATATATATATATATATATATATATATATATATATATATATATATATATATATATATATATATATATATATATATATATATCCTTCCTATAATACATGTGAATATGACACATGATTATATATATAGGATATATATATATATATATATATATATATATATATATATATATATATATATATATATATATATATATATATATATATCCTTCCTCACCACTGCCTACAAAAAATACAAAAAAAAGTATGTGTTTAATTCTTCCAAATTCTTCAAACACATTTCAGTTGAAAATATTTCATTTATAAGTAAGATTTATTTACTAGATCTGTAAAAAAAATTTGAAGTGTGCTTACGAGTTCCACATCGGGGGCAGCATTCACCATCAGGAACAGTTGCATTGGCACAAGGAAGCAGGGGACAGGAAATCTTACGGCACACTGTCGCTGAGTTCTGTGATTACCATACATGGTTTGTTAACTAAAGCCATTTGAGATGCTGAGTCAGAGTAAATGACACTATTTAGAGTGAACATATGCAAATTAGATTTTGACAAAGTTGAGAACTACAAAATGTTAATGTAATGCAATATGGCATTGTTAAAGTCTCAAAATAACCATATATCTCTGTGTGGGGTTCCTTGCTATAGGATTGTATAGACTGTGCAATGAATTTTTTCATTTTATGGGTATTTTTCATAGGGTAGGCCTCTTTTAATTCTGAATAGAATATCCACCAAAAGGTCTGCTTACTTGGCAAGTACATTCAGTGCAGCCGTCCACTGTCCATTCTTCCTTGTTCTTATGCACTATGCCATTGTGGAGACAGACACCAGCATGGATTCCCAAGTTTCCACCAAGCAAATTGTTTTCATTTGTCTAGGAAATAAAGTAGAATCACTCTGTCATCTTACTGAGTACATCTCACTCTAGAATGTGATAATAAGATAAAGAGATCAATAATTATAATTATTTTACACTTGTGTCTAAACTGCTTTTAAAAAAAAGGCTTTCTTACCACTTTGCGGAGCTTGTCGGTCAGATCTTTCACCATTACACCGAGGGTCTTTAGTTCTTTAAACATGCTGGTCAAGTCGTCGCAGGTATATCCACAAATCATTTGCAAATCTGTTATCAGTGAAATGTACAGTTACAGCCAAGGGCTTTGAAAGCATTGTAGATTTACATGCTTAAAGACCTGTTTGAATATTCTTTTTACTACTCTGCACAGGTGTTATTTCAAATTTATTTACCTTTTGTTTTGTGGCCAGTATAATCAGTCCTGATAGCTGGTCGGGATCCATTAACCGCATTATGCAGAGTTATAACCTCAGAAACGGCTGGAACACAGTAATATTTCAGTTCATTTAGTTGCACATGTATGCAGGAATCAAGCCATAGCACAACCATTGCTCACAGAATGTAGTATACTCCACTTCAAAAAAAGAAAGCCAATTTACAGTTTAACTCTAAGCATCAATAAAAGCTCCAGAAGTAATATACATATTTACTTTAAGATACACACGAGTATGGCTTTTTGTTCCAAATGTAGTCTAAATTCTGATCATTCTGTGGTACATGGGAAGTTTGCGTTGTTTTGGAGTATGACATGCACTTGCCCTTGAGACAGTTTTGCAATAAAAGGCGCGCATTAAGGCTTGGTTGAGTTCTGCAGACATAACTATAAACTTACAGTTCTGACATCCTTTATTTCTCAGTATTGCTTCCAGTGTGGTCCCAAACACGAATCGAACGTTTTGGAGCACGCCCTGAAAAAAAGCAAGGAAGGACATATGTAAGTAAGCAAGCAGGTGAATAGATTTCGCATAACTCTTCAAAATAACTCGTGTGGTCATGATCATTACCATGAATCTGTCATTAACGGCTCCCTTGCCGATCCTCAGGTTGGCGACGCTTGGCGTCTCCGGAGTGAGCACGTTGTGGATGGACGCGTCCAGCTCCGCGCTGTTTATCTCCTCACATCCGACATAGAAGTCCACCCTGTCCTCCTGCACGAACAGTGTAATGTTCTTCCAGGTACCCGTGGCCAGTTCGGCTTCCTCGATGGACACCACTTGCTGCTTGTTTTCCGTGGTGAACACGATGTCCAGCGTGTTGGCTTTGCCATTAGAGACCACCTCGAACAGGGTGCCGGAGCCATCGCGCTTCTCCACGGTGAACAGGGAGCCCCTGGTGCGCCGCGCCTGCTTGAAGTTGACCAGGAACAGGAAGCCGCGCTCCGCCTGCACCGAGTCCACCAGGTCACGGAAATCGTTTTCGGGCACCGGCGGAATCAGGTTCGGGTTCAGGATCTTGTAGGCGGGACTGTAGGGGTCGTCGCCTTTCACGAGCATGACCCCATGGTTCTTCTTAGGCACTTGAACGAGCTCAAACAGATCGTACACGCTGTTGTCGTCTCTGCTTTCTAAATGGAACAATTAAAGAGCAGACGATGAGTGATTGCATTTTGCATCTCAGCATCATCATTATTATTATTATTATTATTATTATTATTATTATTATTATTAAAATTTGTGGGTAAGTCTGCTATGTTTCCGTCCCTAAATTCCCCTCAGTAATGACTATGGGTTTTTTTTTGCTGTTAGTTATTTATCTTCAGCGATGTTTTTGATAACTCACCTGCCACCCTTGCGCCTTCGCAGCTCCAAAGCATCACTAATAAAAATATCCCTGTTAACTTCATTGCAGAACCTCTTCTAGTTCCTGTGGAGAGCATTTATAAACTTAAGGTAAATCATTGAAATATATATTTTCTTGGTATCTCTGGTAAGCAATTCTTACAAAATGTGCCCAAGCAACGGTAAATCGTACCTGTTTTCTTGTCAAATAATAATAAATAAGTATAGTCCAACAACCCTGGTAATTCCGATTATTCGAGTTTCAAATATGCTGGATTCCCGTCCACTTTCCCTCGTGTTAAACTGCTCAAACTGTATTGCCGGAGAGGACAAAGTGCTATTTAAATAGTTTCATGACATTCCTGCGAGCGCGTCTCTTCCAATCAGAGGCTCGGAGGTCCGCTTACCTCACAGAGCGCAGCGCCGTCTGGAACGCGCTCAGGGGAAAGGAGAGACGCGCCACATTCCTGCAAACCCACAACGGAAACAAACGGCTAAGTCCAATACCTCAAACTGTCTTAGGCTACTGAATTGAAGGACGCTGTCATTTGCCGCAGGTTATCTTATAGGTGGCGTATTATCGACAACCAATTAACAGTACGCAGTTTTGGGACAGAACCCACATCTCTCCGCTAGAGGCCCTTCTGAGATCATCTTGCTATATTCTAGGAAAATTTACATCTATATTAAAATCTAATATTTCTTAAAAGGCTTATATAATTCTATTATTTGTGTGCTTAGAACTCTAGCTTTCAAACGGGATTACACTTGTAAATTTATTCCTAAGAGAAAACCTTGCTCTCATATGGTTCTACATTGGAAATTGAAGGGTTCAAAGCACGAACCAAATAAACCATTAGGATGCTGGATCAAACCTTTTTATAAAAGTGTTGAAAATATACAGTCTCATTATAATGAGAAGCTCATTTCGTTTACTGAGATAAAAATAGTAATTTAGTACAATTTAGTTTGCATTAAACAAGCTTGACATCAATTATCAATGAAACAACATCATGTAACACACACACACACACACACACACACATATATATATATATATATATATATATAGAGAGAGAGAGAGAGAGAGAGAGAGAGAGAGAGAGAGAGCAACAGTTAAATTTTACATGATCATGTGTAATTAACAGCCTGGGTGCACAGTCTGAGGAAAACTTTATCAGTTTATTTATCAGTGAAAACTTTTTATCCCAAGATCACTGGTACATCATTCTTCATTTCAGACCGGTAAGGATAAGGGTCATTTCATGAATTCTAAATGAAAGGCCTAATAAATTCATAGTCATCTCAAGCTATTGTGTAATAGTGATTTGTTTCCCAGATCTTAGCTGTGTTTTTATTGCTGCTTTCATATCTCAGATGTATTATAAAATGGGACCAGGCAACCGTTTCCTTTAGTCTTGGTCAAAATAGATTTTGTTTAGACTATAAGAAGATATGTTAGAGGTATGGTGGGAAAGCTTCGAAATGTTTGTGTTGCTGCATTAGTTGAGTTGAATGACTATATTTGGCCAAATTTGGTTTTATAGAAGACGGATTTTTGTTGGATCTGACTCGAGTCTGACTCTCCACCTGTGCATATTGTACAGTCTTTGCCTGTCAGACATATGATGTTAAACTGAGAACCAGGAGTGGAGGCTGGTTGCTCAGTGGATGATATTTATCTTACTGTTGCATCAGTGACTCAAGGCTATCGTACTTTGAACAACTCAGATGTTCAGCTAAAACATTTAGTTTTATTCCAATGACCCTATTCTTGATTTCAGGTGCTTGTAATTCACTATCCCGCTTAATGTAGTGATTTTTCAAACTATCAAAAAGAGTGTGTTGAAGACAGAATGTGTGATATCATGTGGTCAGTTGGCTTGGGCAAACAGCATTTCACTGGAATTGTATTGTGAGGAAGGTCAAGGGATTGACCCTCACCTTAGAGACCTCCAGGGAATGATGTTTGCTGTAACTTAAGATTTGGAGGTTGCTGGGTCACTCACAAGCCATACCCGCTGTTTACCTTTTCTTCTAAAGTGATGGCCTATTGTAGACGCATGCACAGCTCATCAAGTGCCGACGTCAGAGTGTTCTTAATATAGAGCTATTGCTTACATTTTGTCAAAAGAGCAAATAATATTATCAATAGCTATTCTTTGGTGACAGGGTAACACAGCAGGTAATCTTGCTGCCTCACAGCTCCAGGGTCCAGGATTCAATCCTTAGGTCAGGTTACTGTTTTCTCTGTGTATTAGCACTGGGGTCTCAGGTTTCTTCACACCTCTGAAAAAATAGGTTTGCAACAAATTTGGCTAAATACTAAGTGGGTGTCTTAAGCTGTGGTCACACCAGATCTAAACAAAATTCACCTCATTTAAAAGGCCATTCACTTGAATGGGAGAAGATAAGAGACTTGCCTGCAAAATGGGAATGGCCTGCTGAGTTTACCTTGATGCGCTTAAATCTTCTATTCTTGCTAGTGTGGGCAAAAAACAAGATCTGCAATGTTTTTCTCACCAAACTATTCTCTTAATACACATTCAGGACACCCTATTTCTTGAAACAGCACTATAAAATACAGGATGCTTATCTTTCATAAACAATTAATGAGCTCACTGGTTGAGGTTAACTGTTCACTGAACCAGTACTTTAATCTAGTACCAACAATAATTACCTGATTTTGCTCCACACTGGAAATACAATCTGTAAGACAAAAACCTGGTTCATTAAAATTTGGTGCATTCACACTGCAGCAACACAAAGTATCTTTTGTCCCACCTCCCATTCATTTCCTATGGAGATAGACAAAATTCCTCCGCAGGAGACTGTGGGTGCAAGAGCAGTGCAAAGTAAGTTAAGAAAAGTGGAAAAAGGGCAGCAATCTGTCAGGTCACTTTGTGTGGCATAGATTTCATTTGTTTGTTTCAGTGGACCAAATACAACTCAACATTCTGAACCTGTATGATGTTTAGCATAACACCTTTCTGAAGCAGCCTTTGAAAGGCACACAAAGTAAGCTTGAACTGTAATAGACTGATATCCCACCCAGGATGTATTTTCACCTTCTGTCCAGTATGGGTTTTACATCCACCACAACAATCTCTTTTCAGGAGCTTATTAAAAACTGGCTATATTCATCCACTTGTATAGTATTTGGCTTCTTTCCTGTTCTTGTTATATCTAGATCTTGGATACCTGACCAACATTACTGGCTTATTCCATATTGTGTCTATGAACAAAGGTGGAAAATCCTAACAAAATACACCCTGCTTTGATCTGATGTCAGTAGCTCTGTAATTTGGATCAAGGTTGCATGATTCAAAAACTAAAGCCATGCATTGTAATCATTATACATTCACTGTAAGCCCTCTTTGTTGTTCTTCCTCACCCACTTGGCCAAATATGCATTTTTACTAGCAAACAAAGATGAAATTCTGGACATTTTGTTCTTCTCCTACAGGTCTGATGCATGCTGGTGGAATTTCCCAGGTGTGTAAAAAAAACACCTAGTAGTCATCCAATAAAGCATGCCTGTGGTCTTTCTAAGCAATGATAATCTCCACCATGCTTTGATTGCCCCAGGTGCATCTGCTTTAGTAATGGGCTGGAACAGCTTTCGCCACTAGAACCCTGATTTTGCCAGGCATGGAAGATGGGAGTGGTCGATTCTTGCAAGCTTCTGCATCTTGTTTACTTCACATGACTGTTTGTACTGAGGAATGCATTGAGAGGCAAGCACAAATTTCTCACGAAAAGCATGGAAGATGACTGCAGAGCAGCTTCAATCTTCACAGGCCACACAGGTTGAATTAGAGTCCTTCACAGGTAGTAAATTTCAAAGAGAACAAAAGAAGACTCCCCACCTCTCCTAGCCTTGAAGGTTGCAGATCAGCATGTTCTGAAAGTGTGCTAAAAAAATTCATTGGAGTGCACGATTCCATTAATGCAGATTAGGTGAATTCACTGTTACAGACGTATGCAGTTTTCAGTGGTTTAAAGGAATTTCATAGGGTTTTTCATAGGGTTCATTCACAAGTGGCTTATATGCATTCAATCCTTTTAAGTCATACAATATTAATTTAACCACTAATTACAGTAGTTTTGTCTGTCAACATGACAGTTGGTTCAGTGTTAAGCATTCCATTACTGTAAAACCTTTTTATCCTTTCCTCATCTAGCCTCAAAATGACTGATCAAATGATTTGGTCTTATCTGTGTTAGTAGGATTTATTTACAGTATACAAAGTAGTGGTTTGTTTTATCATTCTTTGGTGTCTGAAGAACAATCTTCTTAGATCCAAACTGTCTGAATGTCTTCCCAACAGGTTTAGAGCAGCGACCACCTGTTCAGGTGTTGCTGTAATATACTCCTCCAATCTTTAATACCAGAGGAGCATAACGTACAGTACCAGACATTGACTGATATGCCAGGACAAAAGCAACGGAAAAGATTTGCCCAAACATTATGTTATTAGTTAGTGAGAGTTAGTTTTGTTATTTTGTTTTTGTTCTACTGTGTGAATAGAAGGTAACTCTGCAGCTACTGGTTTTTATTTAAATGAGGAGGTTACTAGATTGCTGACAGTTTAAGAAAAAGTAAGGGTGTGTTAGTATGCGTGTGTATGTTTGGAAAGGCAATGTAAGGAATGACCAAATGTAACATTACACAGCGGTCCTTTGTGACAAAGTTTCACCACTGGTGTGTCTATGGAAAATAAGTATTTAATGAAACAGTTTGGTTTTTATGTTACTTACTATGCATACACCTCTTTGTACGTCCTCATAACTGAATCAGTCAATGTACTGTAATGTAATGTTCATCGTATATACTCTTTAGACTAAGTGCAGCATTCCAGAGCCATGGCCCATGGAGAAATAATTTTTAAAAATTTTATTTTATTTTGGCTAATTTCTTAATAGCTTGGACTATGGTGCTGTGAATTGATCTTGGTGTTCTAGAAAGAGCAAAGTTGTCCATAATGGCTAGTTTTACTTAAAAGTAGACTTGACATCATCATGCCCCTGGCAAACTGATTAGATTTGTGCTTCTGGTCATTTATCACATTGCTGGCTCTACCAGATAAGTGGAAACATATGTAGGTTTTTTTGGAGCACACAATACCCCAAGTCGTCATTCCTGTGAGTTTTAAACATCTTGATCTTTGACTGAATCATGTTTGATACTTAGTGTGTCAGCTGAAAAATCTGTCAACAGTCCATTTTTTTCTACAACACAGTGCTGTCTCCTTTAAATCCTTTCAATAAAATGGAGTTATATACTTTCACCAGCCCCTGCATGTTTCACTAGGTACTTTTATCATAAGCTCTGCAGAAAAGATAGTACTTCCTGTGAGCCTATGGGCTCTGCAGTATTTAGTGGATATCTGGCCCTTCGTGTTTTCCTGACGTATTTCCTATATATATGCAGTATATATATATACTGGAAATATATATATAAAATAGGTTCTTCAGGCAAAAGTCAGTATTTAGTGTGACCTTTCTTGACACTAAGCACAACTTTTTTGTGGAGACTGGCCTGAAGTTTTCAGAAGTAATCTTCAGAAGTTGTCTTTCAACACTTCCCAGAGTTCTTTGTTCTTTGTTTTTTATTTCTTTCTCTGTCCAGGTGATCCCATACTGCCTCTATAATATTCAGGTCAGGACGCTGTGAAGGCCAGTCTATGACTGTCAGTGTTTCATAACCTGTTTTTCTCTGCAAATGTGATTTTACTGCATTAGCCGTGTGCTTGGGATCGAAATCATGCTGATAAATAAAACCATTTCCATTCAGGCACTTTCCAGAAGGATTGGCATGGTGAATTCAAACCTGTCTCTACTTTTCAGCATTCATGATCCCATCAGTTCAGACAATATCGCCAGCACCACTGGCAGAAATGCAGCCCCAAATCAGGACAGACCCTACACCATGTTTCACCAAAAGCCACAAGCACTCAATCTTCCAACTCTTCTTCTCACATATTTTTGACGGCTGGACCCAAAAATTTCAAACTGGGATTCGTTACTCCATAATACTCTTTTCCACTGATCTTCATTCCAATCTTTGTGAGCTTTAGTATATCTTAGCTTTTTCTCCCTGTTCCTTGGCTGCCATCCTTCCACAAAGACCATTCCTGACCAAGCTTCTTCAGACTGTAGCAGGGTCTACTTGTCATTTGAATGGTGTGGTTGAAGGTTGGTCTTATTAGCAAGCTTCCAATAAATTAAACTCATACAACATGTAATAATAATAATAATACATTTTATTTATAGGCGCCTTTCTCAACACCCAAGGACACTGTGTGCATGTAATTCTCAAGTATGTCTTGCACAAACCTGGTGGATTAGACCTTTTCCACAGCAGTCATTTTGACATTAAATAGTAGGACAAATACAGGTGTTATCAATGACATTAATTTAGGTTTAAGAGAGCCAGGTTCCTGCTATTGCTAAAGAGTAGGTCACACTAAATACCTGTCACCTTAGCCCATAGAAGATGTTTTTTTGTCTGATTTTTTGTTTGTTTTTTATTACTGCATACAAAGTTCCTGTATTCTCTGGCTGTATTCTAAAAAAGAAACTAAGGCATAATAATTGTATATGGTCAGTACACACACACACTGCAACATAAAAATATATGGGTACTATATTCTATCTATCTATCTATCTATCTATCTATCTATCTATCTATCTATCTATCTATCTATCTATCTATCTATCTATCTATCTATCTATCTATCTATCTATCTATCTATATGTTTTTTTGTTGCTCAGCAAGCCATGCATTGGAATTTTTAGCAGTTCTGGTTTTCATAATGTTAGACATTCCTTTCACATAAATAAGCAATGTCTAAAAGCTGTGACCCTGGTAAACATGAACGGCTTGTCCATATTTGGGAAATACAAAGGTCACCTGTCATGGGCACATTCTCTGCATTGTTTGGGTCTGAAGGAAAATAACCTAGGAAATAGATGGGCACATACTTTGAGGTAATCAGTAATAAAATGTTCTGTACCTGTTCACAACTGTTGGTGGAATGTAGGCTGAATTTTGTGTCCTCCTTGTGATTATGATGGGTTTTATTTTCAGACTGTTTACGCTAGCCAGTTGCTTATTAAAAGGGAAAGCGTGTACGGAAATTCCTACTGTGCCTCATGTATTCAATGAAGATTTGGCCGGTGTGGCATGCTTTTCAGTGGTTTTCATGCTTGAGACCTATTTTCGGTTTCAAGAAATTGGTTTTAGGAAAATATCATCATTCTGACTCTGCAGATTTGTTATTAGCAATAAGAAATTATTATTTCTTTCTTATTATTTAAGTAAGAAATAAGAATTTGAATTCTAATTCATATTTCAGATTCCTCGGTAGTGTCATGTCTACATTTTTTTTTTGCTTTAATACCTGGATGACACTATGGAACATATTGTTATTGTGCATGTCTGTCATTAATTGACTTAGGCATTTTTAGGGAGAAACGTATGATGTGTTCAATTTAATTTCTTTCCTTGTGCTCATAAAAGTTACAGATCCATTTAAAGATTTTAGACGGGAAGTGGTGGAGTGTTGTAACATTCCGTGGAAATTCTCTGACACAGTCCTGGTTTGAATAGTCCCATTTGTTTGTGAGTCAGATTTTGGAATTCTAAATTTCAAGACATTTTTCTTAATATTTGTGAAAGTAGCTGTAAAAAAAAAAAATCTGAGGCAGGCCACGAAAGCAGCATACACAAGGACAGTGACAAGATACCATCATACTCTAACAAATATTAACTCCAAATATGTATTAGGTTAGATGGAATAATATCTGAAATGATAATAGAATAGCATATTATAATAATAATAATATTATAATATAATAATATATTATATAATAATAACACATCAACTTATCTTGCTTTTACAAACAGCTTGAGTAGGTGGACTTTTTTGTCATTTGGACATCCCCATGTCTCCCTGCTTTGGGATCCATTACAAATGAGAAGGTGTGTTCTTACGTGTACTAATTGGGAAATGGCTTTAGCAGTGTGAGCAAGATTTCAGTATCACTATTTTTGCTGCTCAATATCATTTGCCCTTGATTAGTCATGATTAGGATTCCCTGCCCACTGTTTTCTAGTTAATTTGTTTGGCGTGTTTGCATTCATAAACTATGAGTAATGGAATATTGCTTGTCTGTCTCTGATATGCAGAAGCCACTGTTGATGCCATTGCTAAGGGTTACCATTGCTTAGGACATAACATAGTGAGAGGCTTGAAATGATGGAGACATACTAGAAGCAAAAGGTCACATAGAAACTGCAGATAACAGACATCCAGTTTCATAGAATGTAAATAATATAATTTTCTCCATCTATAGAAAGTGTTGGGTTTATGTCTGATTAAATTACTAAGTTTATTTTGTCAGGGACCATATGCAAAAATATTCTCAAATGAGAAGCAGAGTTCATCTAGCTAAAATACATCTGCAGTCCCTAAGCAGGTAAACAGAGACAAACAATAATAAAATTACTACATGCCTAAAAGGTACACAGGCATGATTGCAACCCAAATTCCCCCCAGATCCCTACCCCTGGCAGATTACCATCATTACACAACAAACACATGTACATACACACACACACACACACACACACAGTAATAGCTACCTCTACATACACACAGATTATGTAGAGAATAAGTAAAAGTCATAGGATACAATAGGTTATGAGAGGGTACAAATGGTTCATGAAGTTTATGAATGCATGCTCAATTACTTAATATTATTTTTGTCTTTGTCAAAGTATAATTTTAAGCCAACAGACCAACAGACTAAGTTCTCTCTGGTTTTAATCCTCTTATGAAGAATGGAGATACACTGTGGAAGACAGTAATGAACATGTACAGTAAACTTGCATTTATTGACTATTTGCTAAAATTTAGAATCTGCTATATAAAGAGCAAACCTACCCAAGCAGAATTTTCTCTTTTTATTTCCATTGTTATGTGGCTGTCACCTCTTCCTGAGCAAATATTATATCCACTGTGAAGTCTATTATTGCTCATAACCACTTTCTTCCTCAAGGCCCTTATGACCTGTGTTGGTGTTTTAAGAAGTTTTCAGCTTCTTTATAATGTTCTTTTATTTCTTATACATGGTTGATCATGTTTGTTTTTTGGGCGAAAAGAAGCTTGCCACAGGATTACAAGGTTTGATGAAATCTGTAGAATCTTGGCAGGGAATGCTGCCTTCTGAACATGGAGAATAATGAGCTGTGAATCTTATAGAAGGCTTCACGTTTGCTCTTTAGGTATACACCTTTCAGCATTTTCTTTTTGAGAGCCGCCACTCTTTCACCAGGTTCATTACAGAAATTTGGAAGAAAAGGCTGCCGTTCAGCCCACTGCAATCCAAGGCACAGCTGGATCATTGTGTAAGTCCATGAGGGGTCTTCCTGAGGATTAAACTTCACATAGGTGCACATTTAAGCGACTAATCCTGGCATACAATTGTCTGCTTTTCGGAATTTCTATCTGTTATTTGCATCTGCATAAAAGCTGTATATTTACTCAGTCCCATTTTAGCATAAAGGGCAATAAATAGAATGCTGTATACTATGTAGAGCAAAAGTGAAAAAGTTCATCGCAACATACTTGTTTGTCTTTAAAGAGCCAACCTGATAGCTTTAAACTGTTTCAGAAACTTGGAGATACTTTGAAGTTGAAAGACAGAAAAAAAGAAGTGGTGACAGGCTGACAGAAAGACAGAGTGATGCAAGTAGAAAGTCAGGTGGAGTGAGAGAGTGACAAGTAGAAAGTATGAGTGTGTTATTAGTAGGAAAGGCTGAAGGAGTGAGAATATGATCATTTTAGATTGGAAGAAAGGAATATAGAGTGAGAGAGAGAGAGAGAGAGAGAGAGAGAGCACACTGCTGGTAGATTAATAGAAAGATGAATGGAGAGAGTGTGTGGCATTGATAGAGAGATAGCTGAAGTGAGAGTATCAGTTATAGCTACATTAACAGAAAGAGAGGAAGAGAAGAGGGGCTTCAGGCCTTGCACTCACAGGTGTGTGTGAGATTTGACAGTTGGAGTTTGAATCATGAACATTCCGAGTCAGTTCTGAACATTCCATCAACTTTATAGAAGTATTTGGGATTTTTGATCATCCACTATGAGAAAACCATTGGTCCGATCGGTTAAAAAATAGTGCTTGATAAATCAGAAGTGAGTTTGGTGATTTGGGGATTTTGGTAAACGTAGCTTCAAAATGCTTTACAGGTTCTAACATTTAATGTCATTTAGTGGGAGCTTCCATAATCGGAAAACCATAATTCTGAAGTGTCGCACAAAGTCAGAATAGGGTGAAGGTCTGTGGCCAGTTTGATGCATGTAGCTTCATCACATATTTATTAAGGCCTGCACATGCTGCAAAAACAGCTTCAGTGTGCCCTGGCATAGAGTCTATGGGTCTCTGGATCTGTGCTGAACAGATGAAAACTATTCTTTCAAGTGCTGTCTTAACACATCAGTCCAAATTCTCCCATAGATGTTCAGTCATGTTGAGGTCTGATGATTATGAAGGCCACAATATATGAATTACCTTTTATCCTCATTAAACCATTCATACCCTGTAGGGACATCCTGCAAGAGACATAACATTTTATTTCCACTCACTAGCACTTTAAAAGCAACACCTGCACACCTGCTCATTCATGCAATATCCAATCAGCCAATCCTTTGTCAGCAGTGTAATGCATAAAATCATGCAGATACAACTCCAGAGCTTCAGTAAATGTTCGAAATAAAAATTAGAATTGGGAAAAAATGTGAAATTAGTGGCCAGGGTTTTTTATGCAACAGTTTTTACACTGTTAACACAGTTTACAGTTTACATAGAATGGTGTGAAAAACAAAAAAACAGAGAAGAATGGCAAGACTAGTTTGAGCTCACAATATGGCTGCAGTAGCTCAAATAATCACTCTTTACAACCATGAAGAACAAAAAATCATTTCAGCCTCTCAAAAAAGCCCAACACTTTGAACCTTGGAACAAACCACTACACTAAACCACTTACATTCCACCAATTTTGTCTGTTAGAACTATAATATGTTGAAATACACTGGCTAATTTATTTATTTATTTATTTTCAGATTAATATAAAAGGGAGAATTAATAACAATGTTTTGCTTCTTACTTCCTACAGTTAGCAGGACAAGTGCAGCTTCTGAATTCATGCATGGTGCTTAAGCACATTGTGGATTTTAACTGACCCTCTTGCCTTCCGTTTTGATGATCTCTAAGAACATTTCCATATGCGGCAGTTGTGCAGGAGGTCAGAGTACAGCCATATGTTGTGTTCCAGCAGATTTCCAGAAAGTGCATCTATTAGGTCCAGAAACCAGTAGCCATGCATTATGAGGTCACACAGTAGGGTCACACACTTACCACCAACAGGCCAACGTCATTGCAGTGACTGTATATTTTGACTCAGCGAGTGAGCAAGTAACACGAAACAACATTAATTTTCTATGTGTGAAACATGGGGCCATGTCCAGCTGTTTTAACACACCTGTTTTGCATTCATGCTAACTAGCTGCAAAGCCACAGGGCAGTATTCATTTTTCACTGTAAATGTTCCACATGGAACCACAATCCTGGTGACAGCTACATCAGCAACTTGTAGCCTCTAGTCTGAATGTGATGTTATGGTTCTAGATATCATAAATACTTTTTTTATCATAAAGAAAAATCGAATTAGACACCAATTTCCAGTATAAGGCAATCTGAAAGCAAAACAAATGCATAAAAATCAAGGTAAGCACTATGATGAAAAGAAAAATAAACAGCGCTTGAACAACAAACTTCAAGAAGGAACAGTCACAAAGTTTATTACAACATTCTGTTGTAAACTTTGCATATAAAATAACAATGATTGGTGAATTGTGGGTTTGTCCACAAATTGGATAGACAACATTTATTAAAACAACTAGCATCTTTTATGTGAAGGATAAACACATAATTTATGCTCTGTAAATGTTCAATATTAGCTAGAATTTGACTTGCTTCCTTGCCAATTACATTAACTACTTGAATTGATGCTAGTCTAATCATTAGCAAAGAATGCAAGCGTACTTAGTAAACATCTTTGCTTATGGCAGCATATTAAACCATCTTACTGAACAAGGGTCAGGAATTGGCTAGGTAGGTTCCTGAAAGGTTTGATCTTTTTGCTGTTACCTCTCATTAAACCAAAAGAAGCCGACTCCCAGTAGATTTCATTCGCAGGCATTACTATGTTGAAGGACCTCTGTGGAATGACAGGGCACTCAGTCTTCTCATTCTGTTTACTTAATTCAGTGGAATGGACAAACTGTGTTACTGCTGGTGCCAGAGTTTCAGATCAAGCATGTGATAAAGTTTTCCATTTTTAAAAAATATATTAATCTTATATTTAATCCCTTCTAACATTCATATGGTGTTTACAATACATATAAACATATAATTGAAATGTTTAGCCAAAATTTGAATGAGCTGTCTGAAAAACTCTACAGGTCCTAGTTTTGTGTTCTTGAGTTCTTGGAAGAGTGCATCATTAACATTTGTGTGGATTTTTCTAGGATACCCTTTAGCGGAATGTGTCTTCTTTGGCACACAGGTCCCTAATTAATGAAAGGGTTTTTTATGACTGCAGTTTGTTACCAAGAACATACCCCTCTCTTTGTGTTGCATTTGACCTTGTCGAGAAAGTACACCACATGGCTTTTTTCCATGTGCTCATGCTTAAATAACAATGGTTGCCCAAGGCTTCACCATTAGACTCATTACAAACAGTATAGTCTATTTTTGAAACACTTTTTAATAAATTAAATCCATGATCGCTGTGGTTCATGTGGGGTGACTGACTTGGCCGGAGAAGAACATTCCACTTTTTGGTGCTGAGAAACTTCAGGGTCAAAGCTTGCTTCAGTGACATGTTTTGGAGACTCTGCTTCGCTACAAGATAATGTGATGGCCAATGACTTTTAAAGTGTTGAAACAAACAGTTAAGGTGAACTCAAAGATTGTCTTGTTGCTACTGTCACTAGCCGGCCATTCTGTAATTCATAATTATATTTTCTGAATTAAATGTTTTTAATTTTCGTTCTTCTCTCATCTATTCATAAAACTATATCAACAGATTCATGGCTTTCTCTCATGCACTTGTCAGTTGAATTGTCTTCGTTTGACTTTATCATTGTTGTGGTGTTTACATTTGGTTTGCTGTTATGTCTCAACCAGACAAACAAACATAAACATCTAATCAGTAATCAAAAATTACCTTTATTAGATACTAGACTTTTAGTTTGTACCCCATAAAACTAAATAAAACGTGTGTTTTGTACTGTACATACTTGTTCGTACCAGTTTCAGTTTTCCGAAATAATACAGTTTTTTCTTTGATATATAGTACATTTATTTGGTGTGGATTCAACAAGCAGAACAATATAGTGTCAATTGTTTGTGATAATAATAATAATAATAATAATAATAATAATATTTCAAGTTCAAGTCAGTGTGATGCAATTCTCTGCAACTGACTTGCACTGCTATATAATACTATATATGATGTACTGTATAACTATAATATTTACTATGATCTATACTAAATTTCTATACCACAAATGCATGCTGTAATTTTTTCTTTATACAGGCTCTTTCGAGTTCACTAAGATCTAAGAACTGTTAGCTCACATGTGATTGAGCTGCTGACGCAAATTAACAGTGTATTATGGTTTGCAATTATCACTTTAGGAAGATACTGCACTTTATCTTTCAGCAGGCAATACACACACAGTGTCAAACATATGACTTATCTTGCAGGTCAATGCCACTTGCAGACAGTGATAGCTGGGAATAATTCTCCTGACTCACTTCCCAAGGAAAACAAGGAAGGATATATCGGGTGGCCCCAAGGGAGAGTGAAGATATGATGAGAACATGTAGTATGGTACCAGATCAGTAAATAGCAGATTGTTGACTTTAATTACACTTATGTATATCTTTATTCTTCTTTCTTATTGTTATTATTATGTAGAATTAAGTAATGACTATAACACTCATGCTGGCCATTTGTCTTCTTTCCTTGAGCTCCCTTGGTGCTTCTGGCTCCAGGTTCATTTTTTTATGGTTGAATGTATTTTTCAGGTTGGTGAGAGGATGTAGGCAGAGACTTTCAGCTAAAACAAGCAATGCATGAAATACAGCCTTCCTAGATTTCACAAAAATATTTTTATTTTTCACATATTATCCAATGTCTTCTTTACTCAAAAGAAATGTCATACCTGTTTTCATCATATTCAATGTGTGCTTATTTTGCCATGTGGTCTGAGTTTTTGCCCAAGATCATAATTTCCAGTTTGAATTTAATGATACAGGAAGTCTTTTCTATTGTCATATAAATCCAATATTTTATTAATGCAAGGCTTTGTAATTACTGAAATAGCACTCTGACAGGTAGTGAGTGAAAACACTTTGTTGTTTAGGTTTCTTGGTCATTTATAGTCCTGCAGTAAGGACTCACATGGCTCATGTTTGTATGGGTATCAGTAGGATTTATGGCACAAAAGCTGGCTAGGCCTCTTCTGCCTTTGATCCCAAACCATGACACACAAGTGCCAGCAAAATTGTTTAAACCACACCACCTTAGCCTCAGTTTATCAGTTTACACTGATGTTCTGTTGAATAATAATAATCATCATCTGTGTGTGTGTGTGTGTGTGTGTTGATATGGTGTTTGGCATTTCTCTCCATACTGGTAAAACCTGTATGATCTGATAAAATTTGATTTGATAGTGTGATGATACTTTCAAGACATTCAGGTCTGAATACTGCAAAATCAAGGGAAGTTTGCAAACTGCAGTGATCTGTATAAATGATGACTCTGAGGGCTTTAAATCTGAGGCTAATGATTAAAGATATGAGTTTCAGATTACCAGCAGAGATCTGCTGTGTGTTTTAGTACAATAGATAAAAAATCAAGGTTCTGCCAGTGCTTTTAGCGGATATTAGCTGGAAATGGATGAAACATAACAACTGTCAAACTGTGTCAGAGGTACTTGGTAACACTGGAAATAACTACTACAGGTAGTTAACCTGTGCTTATGAGGATTTATGTAAATACCTAATAATGCCTTCTAAAATAAAACTCCTTTGAATTTATTCCTCCAGTTTAATAGTTTCCTTTGTGTCTGACCAGCATATTGAATTACCATTCAGAGTTTGTCACTCATACTTTGCTTGGACACCTTATTGAGAGATACATAACCCATGCATGTGCACACCATCTGGGATAATATTTATTGATGGAATGCTTGTCCTGTTCCTAGTATTTCTGGTTTTGTTCATTTGATATTTCTTCACTGGTTTTTCACTGGGTGTCTGGCCATGGAGATCAGAGATTAAATGTGACTTGTCACAACAAAAAAGAAAAGAAATGTACCAGAACCAAATAAACAACTAAGTGTAAAAGTATAGACAGCATATCAGTAGCTCTTGTATGGATCATATAACAGAAGTGAAAAAATCAAGCAGTGACAATTCTTTTATTGATTAGTGCTGAGTTCACACATGCAAAAGAACCCTCTGAACATTATTATTGGCAATGCTTGGCTTGTTTAAAAAAAAAAAAATTAGAAAAACAGACTGTGCAGTCCAAAGACTCCTAGGCTAACATCAGCCACTAAGTGAGCTTGTAAAAGTTAAACACAGCCGTTCACATGGCAGCCTGAAAACAAATAAGCTATCGTTGCATAGTGTACTACACCATGGTTAAGAAAACTAAATAAAACAAAAAAGCCTAATATGATGAAATATGAATGAGAAGGTGGCAATCCTTCAAATGAACTTCTAATAGGAATGTTGTATATTGGCAAAATATTATACCAAGAATAGGCATAGTAATAAAAAACATTAATCACTGTTTTGATTTAATATAACCTGAACTGCTTCTAATTTTTCAGAAGCATAACAAATATTTTTTATATATATTTATATCTGAATGTTACTTATGCACATAATATGTGCATGAAGTATAAACCATTTTATTATGCTAAATTGTTCATTTAGGGTTGCCAAAAAAAGTCAATGTTACTAACCCATAGTGTAAATGATAAGCTAACCAAGAACTGTCATGCTACAATGATATAAGAAATGCCATTTAATATTGCCCTCAAATGGCATTCCATAGTTTTTAAACACATTTATGGTCCAAACCATTATTTTCAGCATGTGGTTGCAACATTGTGGTTGCATCAGACTGTCAGACAGTGGTGTTGGGAGTAATCATACTCTCCTCTCTAGCTGATATCAAGACACACTTTTGTTTTACTGAAATGTTTTTGTTTTACTCCACTTGGCACTCATGTAACCATGAGAATGAATGCATAAATGCTGTAGTTATGCTGGATATCAATATGTGCATTTTCCGAATGAAATTCTATTCACATATTTTACATTTTAACTTTTACATATTACATATCTATCATATTCATATAGTGTAGTACAGAGGTAGGTGGGGTCTAGTGCAGCCTCTCCGTATGGATAAACTGCTGCTAGTCACTGGTAAAAACAAACAAAAAAAAAGTTAGTACATTAATATGCATTGTATGCTTATGACAGGACATGGTATTTATTGTACATAGAGTAATGCGGTGCAAATGCAATGCATGGGAACATTTGGTTGGTTATTCAAGAGATATTCCTTATAGTTAACACAAGCACAATTAATCCATGTTTTTTTTTAATTATTATTCTTTATTCAGACTTTCAGAATACTTCCATGTGGTTGTTTTTTGGAGACTGTCTTCTATTTAGTGTTATACTACTATTTGTAGTCGTTGGCAGGCGTTCTTTTATATCAAAGCTCAAAATAATAATGAATATCAAAATAATAATAAAGACAAAAGCTGAAGATAAGTCACACAGGGAAAAGCAAGAAAGGCAAAAAAAAGGAGAGCCAAGCATGTGTTGTGCATGTGTCTCTCTATGTGAATAGATGCTCAGTGCTGTGTGGTTTTTGGGGTACTGAGCAGCAGATGAAAAGCAGCAGTGGATACAAATTTTAGATGGCCATCTCAAGAGCTGAGCATTCTTTCTGGAAAGGGCAAGGACACGGAGGAAAAACAAACTGCTCCTAAACACTGGATGAGCATCTTCTGGTATGGGTGGATATTCCAGGAATGTCTGCCGTCTGTTTCCCCCTTTACAAAAGGTGAATTTTGTGCATGCACCAGAGACTTTGAAATGGGTGTTTGTTACCACTGTATAGTTGCTGGGAACTTCCCCATTCTTTCCCACCTTTTTCCAGGTAACTGAGGCTACAGGTGAAGAGCTACTACTAGTAGTAAGACTAAAGAGCAAAATCTGGTGTTAATGAAACAGAAAGTGGAAGGTGTAATTTATGGCATATTAAACATGTGGATAAGATGATTTAAGGTGCTGGTATATTATGGTGTGTAGCTCAATCACAATTAACTCGAAACTAGTTGACTTTAGCATTATGTAAGAAGTCCACCTCAAAAATCTGCCAGCCAATTTAGTAAATAAGTACATTCATTCTTCTGCTAAAGGAAATGGAGATCCAAATAAGTGATTAGTGGTGTAATTTTCTAGCTATGCCAAACATGTCCCAGTAAGAAATGAAAAATTATGCACATCAATCATGCCATAAAAAACAAGTAACCCTAGTGTGGTTTGTTATTTCAATGTCTACCTGTATGTTTACTATTAAATAGGTATTAAGCACCACAGTTGTTTTCAGATTCCAGTGTTTGTTACCCAAGAAATTATTTGGCATCTTGTAGTGGGCAAGCAAAATGTTATAAAACTGGATTATGTAACTCATATGTTACATTGTTCTGCTTGAATATGATTTCATTTGCCAATGTTTTCAATAATATTTTTCCATATTTAAGCCTCAGGACATTTTTAGCATTTTGTGGTCTTTGTTGCAGGGTAATTTCTGACTGCTGCCATATTACAGAGCCCAAATTGCTTGGAACACGAAGGGCACAATTAAAGCTGAGACCACAGCAATGAAACCAGGTGAGAAGCTTACTCACACACATTACTATAAAGAAGACAGTGACTCAGGTATGAACACATCTGATGGGCTGACAGGTATTTTCATGGCCATTTTGTCTGCCTTTACTACTGTGTACTAGGCCCACAGTGCCCTGAGGGTCCATACTGGAACTTGTGATGACAACACTCCTAGCAGTCACTGATATACCAATCTGATCTCTAATTCTCAGGCCTGCTTGACAGGGCATGCGTTAAAAGTCACTGATGATTTATCTCGTACTGAAAGAGATTGGTGGGGGGACAAGGGTAAATGCCAAAAGGCAGAAATTCCATGGAGTGACTGGCATGCTTTGCTACTGATCAGTGTTCAGTATCTTGTATTTAAGTGCATTTTAATATCTTAAACATGTATACTTAATTTTGGTTCAATATTCCTGTGGTGCTATTTATTAGATATCGCTGATACTTTTTAGTAAGAAAATGTCAGCATTGGCCACTTATCCTACACAGGGTCACTGGGAACCTGGAGCCTATTCCAGTGGACTTAGGGCACAAGGTGGGGGACACCCTGGAAAGGGTGCCAAACCATAAAAGGGCACACTCATTCGCACACTATGGATAATTTAGGGATGACAATCAACCAATATGCCAATCAGCCTACACCACATGTCTTTGGACTGGGGGAGGAAACCAGAGGAAACCCACAAACACAAGAAGATTATGTAAACTCCACGCACACAGGTTGGAGGTGGGATAAAAACCCCCAGTACATATGCTAACCACTAAGTCACTGCGACCCACTGACCATAAAATCAGAAGGGTATATTTTGGCGTGGTGAGTTGGACGAATGTTGTTTTAAATGGCAAGGCTCAGTTTTTGAGATATTTTTTTAAAGATATTTTAAATTATTCCCCTAATTCTAATTACCACCAATAAATGTATACATCAGTGTTGATAGTGTTGGATAGTTCAAACACACTTAAGCCTAACATTTTGTTACGAATGTGCCATTTCATACTTTGCTTGTTTTGCAGTGAAAGAGTAGTTCACAATCCATCCACAAACTCAATTTAAATCATATGACTTTCCACATTATGAAATAAAATATGTCATAAATATGTTTTATTTGTATGAGTGATTCTACCATCAAAAGTCCCAGCAGGTGCAAACTAAGAGGTAACGTGAAAAACATTGCCCCCTGTGTCCGGATTAGCCACACAGTCCCATGGAAGACAGAAGCCAAAACAGCTATAAAGGCACGTGGCGAGACAAAATTTTTCCCAATGGTCACATTACAGCTGTCTGCACCCAAGTGTTTTCTTAAGCGTCAATTGACATTAACATTTATTTCACTAGAATGGCATGTGCTCTTTCTCTCCAATGCTCCTTCTTTTGTTAACTTACTATTCCGAGTGTTGAAAGTGATCACAGAGACCACAATGGAAGGAGACTTGAGGTTGAGAGTAAAACGTTACTGGTCGAATACCAAAAAAAGCCCAGTGGCTGTCAAATAACTGTTCTTAAGAGCAATATTATGTTGACTACACAAAAAATATGCTGTTGCCTTTCAGACACTTACCACAGAGTGACACGGGTCCCCCAGATGAAGAGTCTGTTTATGTAAAGGTTACGACTGGCGTAGTTCCAGTGCATTGACTCACACGCTTCCACTTACGGAAGCCTAGTTTAGATGAAAGCATGTCATTACAGTTACCAAATATAAATATTATTCTAGAGCCATTCTTTTTTTTTTATAACTTATTTTGGTGTGAGTGAAGTACAGACCAAGTAGACATAATCAGTAATAGCACCACAAAACTCACATAGAGCTGATGTTTTTACCATACACTGTTTGCTAAGAATCAAATAGTCTTTGAGCACCGTGATGGGAGTGAGATGAGATAAATGGTTTTCCTTAACATAATACACATGAGAAAAAATGTGCTCACGTTTAATGGAAGCGCAATTCTAGATGTCAAAAAATAACTATCCATCATCATTAAACATGTAGCTGGTTGAACTAAGTACCCATGGGAATATTATCTCTCATCTTACCTAGAGACATTTCAGTACAACAAAGTAGGCATGCAAGAACACCAGCTCTAAACCACCTTTACTACCCTATGTGACTATATGCAGCTAAATTGTACATTAACAAATGAACAAATGAAGATTGCATTCTTAAACTGGCTTAGCCAATATCATCTATTGGCTAGAGAGTCAACCTTTAAAGTTTCTGAAATCACTGTGAATAAGTTTGTCTTAATCTACAAGTCAGACCTGCTTAGACGCCAAAACATTGGCAATTTGAGAGAGATAGCATTCGCTTACAGGATGTGAAGTACATAGTAAATGGGATCTCATGCAGGTGAACAGCAAATCATCGCAGCAGGAGAACGGCTCCTGTGAGCCCCATGCAGCCCAAACAGGAAGTGACATGCTGCGCTGATGGGAAGTAGTGCAGTTGGAATAGCTATGCACTTTCTTGCTCCATGGTAGTGAACTGTTTCTTTTTCCACCCTGATGAATGAAATCATCTTTCCCATAAGTCGGAGTCTGATAATATTTTTTTTTCCTATGATGCATGTCAGACGGAAACATGCTGATTTCAAAGGCTGGTTTGCTGTGCGAAAGTTGTTAATCACAGTGGGCAGGGAAGGTGAGAGATCGGACATCATATTTAATGTTTCCTTTGAAAGGCTTAGTCACACGAAGATAGGAACTGTTGAGACTATGGAAGTGCTGCAGGGTAAAGTTGGGCTGAAAGATGAGCAATGAATTTTACACAATACTTTAGATAACAGGAAACATCCCCAGATGTGTTTCAGTGCTAAATACCATCATTGCCAGGTCTTGTTCGAAGATATGATTTCAGTGGACATTTTCAATAAGCCAGGAAGAATATGAAGTACTTGGAATATAATGTTTTATTTATTTATGCTCTCTTACCTTTTAGTCTAACAGGATGGAATGTTCTTCTCTCCCTCAGTTGTGGAGAAGGGGAAAAAAGATTTGGGAGGGTTGGTTTGTTGGTGCCTGAGGCTGGGTTTGGCCGAGACAGTAAGACATAGACCTGACAGTCTCATAGTTGCAATTGTGCAGTTTTTAAATGTTAGTGAGCATCCATCTGTTTATTACAAGAAATGTTATTGGATTTTCAGAGAAAATGCAGGATATAAATCACACTGTTTTTCTCTATTTGTTTAGTCTTCATATTTCACTTACCCAAACACATACACTATCCAACTTAACAACCCAAAACCATAGTTACAACCCAAAACTATTCCAGTTTTACTCTTGGGAATCCTGTGTTACTTAATCTTGCTGTTTATTATTTTTCTATCACGTATGCAATGCAAGGAGGGAAATCAGACTCCTACATGTTTGAGTTGTCATGGCTTATCTAATACTCACTCCCAAAGAAAGCCCAGGGGACAGCATTTCTGAATTCTGTAAGCATGTGTTTAGTTGTGAGTTTGTGAGCATTTAACATACACAATGTAGATTAGAGAACTGATTCCCTTGATTACTGGTATTGCATCATACTCAAATGCACTTGGTATAGCATCCTGTTTTTCTGAAAGTTTTGACAAGCTGTGCTAGACAAAGTGCTTCTGAGGCTGTAGGAGGTGGAACCAGTTGAAATACTGCAAATTACTGTATGTTTCTTTTGTTGTCATGGGTTTGTTTCAATTGTTCTAATTCACCTGCATAAAAAATTGCTCCATAACAAAAAGTATAAATATTTTTTTACGAGGTTTTTCTCATATATCTTAGTATCTACATATATACCAAGTCCACAGTGCCTATACTCTGGGCTTCATTTAAGCAGCTTGGCAATAATTAAAGCTATTTAATATTAAATATTTAATTTAATTTAAGTTATCTAGGTTAAGATTCTTCAAGCTTAGCACACTTGGATTTAGGGATCTTCTGCTAGTCTTTTCTGCAGAACCTCTTAAGCTCTGGCAGGCTGCATGGGGAGCATCACTGCACCAACCTTTTCAGCTGTCTCCAGAGACAAGAACGTCTCAATACTCTGATTTATTCATCTTCCGTTCTAGTCCCTGCTGATAAAACATCACAACAACATTATACTGCCACCACTGTGCTTCATGCATTGGAAGTAGCCAGATGATGAGTGGTAACTGGTTTCATCCAGATGTTATTTAGTCTAAACAATTAAATCTGCATATACTGTATGTTTTATCAGACCATTTAATTTTCTTTCTCATTGTCCTGGGAGATACTGGTCACAACATTAAGACCTTGCTTTAGAAGGTTTTCTCATCTTCACACAGGAAGTGTGGAGTTAATTTGAGTTCTTGACTTGAAGTAGCAAATCCAAATACTGAAAAGCAATGAAACATTGAAACAAAAACCTCTCCAGAAAGAGCTCACATTGGTTGACATGAGGAAAGCTCTGTGTTGAACTCTGACCCGGCTGACAGTCAGAAAACAGCCGCAAACCTCTTCCTCTGCATAGAGTTATGGCTGCTGGTTGTTGTGTAGAGATTTAAATCTCTCCAGTGGGAGTCTCCTGGTAGATTTGACTGGGGTGAAAGGCTCTGATGTAGCATGTGAAACAAAGATATGCAGTAAAAGACCCTCAGGGAGAAATATGAACATGTTAGGTGCAGAAACATTGAGGTAGCTTCACTGAGAGCATAGGCATAGGTCATAGGCATTGCTGTAGACTGTCGTGGACATAACACCCACTTGGGAGGGATTTTAAATATAGCATGAGAAATTTAAGAAATACTACAGACTTTTATATATAGTTCTGTGAAAAAAAGGCATAGGCATATTTTAGTTTAGCAATAAAACCTTCAGAAATAATGAAATAATAGTTTCTAAGTATAAAAAAAACGACTGCTTTTTATTGAGCAGTAACCAGTAAAACCACCGATAAAAATACTGTAAAATGTAATGATTATTTAAAAAATTATTACTTCAACTATATATTTATATATATTTTTTCAATTACTTTGTGGAAATATTTTAATAAATTCAGTTGAGCAATGAACCTTTCAGAAATAATTAACATGATGAAGAAATAATGAAAAAATAAGGTGTGTGTGTGTGTGTGTGTGTGCATGCGTGCTTATATGATGAAGGCTTTATGTAGTCCTTTTAGCTAACCAAATTTTAACAGGGGCTCCCAGCTGTTTAGGTATGTCTAGATTTAAAAAACTGAGATAATTATGCTTATTTTATTTTTGTAAAGGCCTAAAATACAAAAACAGCCAGAACAAATCGACTCAGGAAATATCACAGAAATAACAACACCACACTACCAAGAAATTTAGGACTTTTCCTGTTCCACTCTAAAAACTTTGATCTGGGTAATTTGTATGTAATGTTACAATTAAGGTTCCTTAACTCCAAGGCAGTTTTAAATTTCACTAAATGTCTTTGCCTCTTTCTAGACTGTAAAAAAAATTTGTGACACATTCTTAGAAAAGAAAGGGTTAAAGGTTTAGGGAATCTTCCTCTTCATTTTGGAGGCTATCAAACTCATTAAGGGGAGACTATCAGTCTGAGCCTGACTGCCCCAGAGCATTCAGACAATGACAGGGGAGACTATCAGACCGAATGAAGGCACGGAACTTTCTGTGTCTATGTGCCAAGTTGTGTAACCCTGGCCAGTGTGAATAAAATGATGAGCAGGTATTAAGACTCACTGACAGTCAGTCCTGGGAAAGTGAGGGTGCCACATGAACTGCTGCTGACAAGCAAACCTGTGTGGCTTTTGTTGCTCCCACTGGGCTTTATGGGGTTTTAGACGAAAGCGAGGCTGAGAGAAGGAGTGATATTCATTTCAGAATGGGGGAGTTTGATACTGTAAGAATCACTCAAGTGCTTCAAAAGCCTTTTTGCCACAGTAGAGGTCCTCTCTCTCTGTCTGTCTGTCTCTCTCTCTCTCTCTCTCTCTCTCAGACAGACTACAATGTTGGGTTTAAGCTTGTGTGTGGCTGCAGTTTGAACTGCCATAAAGAGATTAAGACAGTGTTTCCTGCTGTGCTAATTAAGCTGCTTTTGTTTTGACTGTTAAAGGAACAGAATGTGATTGAGATTAACCATGGATTTATGTGGGTGAAAAATGACAGGGTGTTGTGAAATCAAGTGTTGTCCTCATCCTTAAAATTACATGAATGAATTCCTTTCATATGGGATATAGCTGTTGTTTATATGGGTCGCCAATTTGGTGATGGTTTTAGGAACAGAATTAAATGTGCTAAATTCTATTCATCTGATGTATATTGTGGCTGCTCATGAATATTCATAGACCAAGAGAATATAATTAGTAGCAAGACTATTGACCACTTTATTCAGGTGGCTGGTTGAATGCCGAATTAAAGCATATTATTTAGGCCCATACTGAAGTTGCCCCTTTGGCCTCCCACCTGATTAATTGATTTGTGTCAGTATTCTTCCAGGGAGGAACATATTCAACTAAACCTAGAGCAGCCTCACAGCTCCAGTTACAGCTACAATGGCATTATGTATGACTTGAAAGAGAGAAGCCCCCTTCATGAAATCACTGAGGACAAAGGCATTGATGCCGTGAAGAAAGTCCATACACTATAATTAGACTTTTCAGAGAAATCCTACTTAGAGACTAAACGAAAAGCTTTATGGTTTTCTTTTATTATGTAGTAGATTTATTATATAGTAGAAAACAAGCAAAATAGTTACACACAAAAAAAACCCATCAGACTGAATGATGGTATCCATATAGAGGTCATTGGAAATGAGGTTTTGAAATAAGTACGCCTGATCACATTTTAATAAATATTTGATATTTAAGCCATTGATTTCTTTCAGCAACTTTATTTCAGCCATTGTGTGAGAAGATTTATGGAAACTGTAGGCAGGCAGGAAGCTGCTGCAGTTATTGGCTTTGTGCATTTCTTGAATACTTAAGCCCAGGTGCTTACTTATATAAGAGTGCAGCCATGACTGGTTGCTGAAACCACCTCTGTTGAAATTTATCTCATCCATAAAGGCCAGTTATGTGAGGAATGAGGCAATTTAATTAACATCCTCCTGTTCACCCTAGATTACCATTCATTATATTTATTCAACACTCAGTTTAGCTGTGGGCTTATTAGGAAACTGCTATTATGGCTTTTTAAAAGAAAAAATAGAATTATTCTATTGTAATATCTGCACAACAGGCATGTACTTGTAGCTTTGTGACATTCAATCTCCATGAAGCAGTGTTGTAAATGATCAGTGACCTTGCATCTTACTACATGACTTAAAATCTTTATTTATTTATTTTTTTTAAAGATGGTTTTATCAATGGCCCTTTTTCATCATGGTTTATTGCATTTAGTACAATGAGTAGATCTTTTTGCTGAATGTAAATGTGGTAGATTTACTCCTTGCTTCAAATGATATGACCAGATATTTAAATAAGTATGTATAGTCTCTATAATGAATGACTTTTTAAAAGCTTCATAATTTTTTAACGGAATAAAGACCCAAAACTGGTATTTTAACTAGTTTATTTAGTGTGGAAGTGTGTCTAAGAGCTGACAGTAGATAAAGTCAACATGATCTCTCACAAATTAGTAATTTATATGAAACGTTACCTTGCATGTAACTTTGTATGAAGTCAAATAAAATAAAACAGCATAGACCTTGCATACTTCTCATACTGGTTAAATACATGTCTTTTTCTTGTGAAAATAAAAAATTTCAAGTGTAAAAAAAGATTTCAAGTGCTTATTAAAAAGGCACTATATATTAACTATATTAACACCCCTTTTAAAATGTAATTTCTTTCCAAAACAAGAAAGAAAAAAAAGAAACGCATGCCTAAAGTTTGCCAAAACATACATTGGACATAATTCTACAAGATATGTTTAGCACATAAACAAGAAAGCTTATCACCCAAAGAATACCATACACATTATGAAGCATGGTGGTGGCAGCATTATTCTGTAGCACTGCTTCTCTTCAGCTGGGATTGGGGCTGTAGTCAAGATAAAGGGAATCAGACATAGCTCTAAATACCAAAATATTTTCTGGCACAAAACCTGCAGGCCTCTGCTAGACAGCTGAAGATAGAAAAAAAAATCTCACCTTTAAAGCAATAACGAGCAAGAGCCCAGGTCTACAGCTTATCAAAAACATGTGGAATGACTTGAAGAGGCCTATGTACTGGAGATCCCCTTGCAATTTGATAGGTCTGGAGCACTTTTGCAAGGAAAAGGGGAATAAAATTTCCAAATTAAGATGTGTTAAGTTGATTGATTCCTACCCCCACAAAGACTGAGTGCGGTATTACAAAAAAACATGTTTTAATGAGGTATTAATTAAGGGGTGTTCACACTTATGCAACCAAGTTTTTTTTTACTTTTTCCCTAAAAGTCTACAGGTTGCTATGTCGCATTAAAGGTGGAAAAAGATATACTAAAGGTGAAAAAAGATACTCTAAAGTTTGTCTGTGTGAAATTTACTACAGCCCGTTGTTTTGATCTAGTGGAATTTCCTGTGCTCCCATTCTGGCACAGCGTGTAAAAGAGGGCATTTAGATAACATCAAACACCCCAAGTTTCATTCTCACCACCACAATTAAGGCATCCTGTTGTGTTAACCCTCATGTGCTCTCAGTTCTGGCTTCATGGATCAACTCATACAGAGCTACCAACTAATATACTTTGTAATTTGAGCCTTTTTTTTTTACTTGTATTTGATTTGGTTTCATTAATTCTACAATGATTGAACATTTGACCAAAAACATTAAATCCAGTAAATTACAAATTTCATTCACATGCATTTGGAGCTATAATGCTTATAAAGAGGAAACTATAGCGAATTAATTTTTCAATGAATTGTTCTGGGAAAAGTAGTGAAGAACTGTAGCCAGAGGATATTTAAGATCAGGGAGAAAATGGCAGGAGAAATTTATGATCCTCCTAACAGCCAATGTTATCTTCCTCCCTCTCCCATCCTGTATCCTTCTTCATGCTCATTCAGTGCCAGACAGATCTAACTGGTCTTTTTTTAATCTACATTGTGGGAATTTCCATTAAGAATGATAAGAATTTGGCATCTCTCATGTTTCAGTCAGGATTGTTCCCTTCGTTTTCCATAACCTACAACAGATCTAATTTGGATTTTTTTGAAGGTCTGTGAAAAGTTGTTTTTCTTTAGAGAAGATGACTAGGTAGCGTCAAGCATTTAAATAATAACTAATCAAAATAATTTAATGTCAGGAGCAGACTTTTGTAGATATTTTTAATTATCTGTAATTGATACCTCCATCCAGTCTTCATACCTAGCCTTCATAAGAGCACAATCATTTGTATTATCAGTTTCTCATGGCATGCAACACCAGGGGAAACTGAACATAAACCCAAGTGACACAGCCATAGTTCTTAGTGTAATGGTTTGTCTCAAGGGACTATTTTAAACACACTCACGCCTGACAAATTGATGTTTGTGTACATGTCATACCATGGTCAGTGACAGGTCAGGCAAGCAAAGATCATAGTTGAGCCCAGGAAAGAGCAGCCATGAACTGTTTCATCTAAAGGGAAAGAGTTTTAACATGCAATGAATGTGACTTGTAGATGGATTAGATTGGATTGTTCTGCTGTTGTCACCAGCATTTTTAAAGACTATCTGAAAAAAATGTCATATAAACTAAGACATTTTGCTAAAAACTTTTAATTTCCCCTATGTATGCAGACTTTTGGGACATCTTAGGAACTAATGTTGTCCTCCATCTTCAAAACAGTTTAGTATAGAACAGGTCTTGCAATAACCAAGACTGCTGACTTAAGAAGAAGTATCCTGCCTACTGTGCATGACACATATACTTTAGCATCCAAAACAGTAAGTGCTTCTGTCTGCTTAGTCATTGGTAAAACTTTTGAGTACACAAAAAATAAATATAATGAAATTCTTTACTTTATTTGGGGAGACAAACTGAGACTTGAAAGAAACATAAATTATGCAGCATGACAGTGTAGCTAGCTTACAAAATGGGGAAGGCACGTTCTAAGTGAAATTAATACCATTCATCTGTGAACTTGAAAAGCCTTTTCTGTCACACGCTAATGCTGCTAGGCTAAGTGTGGGGTTAAGTAAGTCCAGATGCTATGTTGGAATTGAACCTCTAGGGCATTTGTAGGCAAAATACTTTAGTGGCAGATAAACACAGCATAAATGGTCGGACTGGAACAGGGTGTAGCTCCTTAGCCTACTGATGAGGAAAGGGGATGGTGTGATGGAATGTGTGCTTTTCAACACTGTTAATTTTTTAGGATCAAAACTAAACCAGTAGTGGGTGTGGAGACCAAAATATGCCACCTTCCTCCTCAGTCACCTCCTCATTCATTTATGTAGCTAATTAGTGAGAATTATTTCATGAATTGAAAACAGTTTGGATTGGAACTAAGCAGAGACCTTGAAGAAGGATGAATGAGTATTTCAGTTCCCATGTAAATACTAATGTTCTTTAGACAAACATGCAGGCTTAGATAAAGTGCTATTGGAGAGAGCATAAAAATAATTTATTGTTATTTGTTAAACCTATCAATCTGTGCATGCAATTAGCAGCCTTACTACAAACAAAAAATCTTTTTCTCCTTCCAAAGCTCTTTTGCTCTATGCCCTGAGTTCATGTGGATTTTCCAATTTAAATCTTAGTTACATAAATGTAATTTCCTTTGCAGGCTCTAGGACGTCTGAGTGTGAACATCTCTTATTAAAGAACAGGCAGGGTTTAAAAAATAGTCAAGGCTTGAATGATCGTGGTTAATCCTTTGCCATTCATTAATTTAGCCTTTTTAATATTGAACCACTTAATCTCTTGGTATATTATTGATTTGTCAATTCAAACGCAGATTATTTAGTAAAGAAATAAAATCCAGGACTGAATCTAGTTACAATTGAACTGTAAGGAATGCAGATTTGGATAGATTGATAGGTCTTTGTGAGCTTAAGGGTTTAAGGTCCTACCCTTTGGAGCAGCAAGCTATAATCTTATTATGAAGATCTGGCTACTATGTTCATGATGATCACATGGCAAAAAACTGTTAAGCCTGCTGTGGAGAGTTTTGAGAGTTACAGAGCAGCAGTAGGCCTAAGCTAATTTGATGTGTTTCCTCAGACATTTTGGCAGAATTTTTATTGGCACACTGAGTTTATTATTGTCATTTCTGTATAGTTTATATAAACAAAAGCAAAGACCGGAGGGTCCAAAACCCCTTTAGTACATTGGAAAAGCAGAAAAATAACACACTGCCTGTTGCCAAGATTGCTTCTGTTTATGTGGAAAACATCCATCCTGTCAGTGTTAATAGCCTGCTTTCACAATATCATAGTGAAATTATTCTGATTAGATTTCAACAGAAGACCCCCTATGATGCAAATTTTAAACTTGGCCAAAAAAAAAGCACGTTTTTACTAACACAAGACTGAGATTCTCACCTCAGGGTAGGGAAATTGCAGGCTATCATGTAACTACAACCTTCCCCTGTAAAAATAATCTTAACAAACTGTATCTGTACTTAACAAAATGACTCCTCACGTTCTCCACGTCTCTGCAGTTCTCCTCCTTAACTATTTACAAACTTCTAACATTTAAAACATCTGCTCAGACCTGCTGAAAAAATGTCCACTGGAAATGACCTTGAAATTTGCATCTTAGCAGTTGTCCAATGTGTTTATTCAGTGTATGTTCATCTGCTTAACTGCGTACAGTTAGGGCTTGTTCATATCAGTATTCAGATCTCAGATGTGATTATAGACTTAATATCTATAATGAATTCATCTTATTCATTTTATTTACATCTGCTGACCTGGAGGCATGTCTCAGTTACACAATTTGGTCTTTAGCTCATTTACCTTGAACAATACCAACCTGAGTGAGAAGTCATATTAGTCCAGCATTACTGATTAATAGTTTGAGGAAACCACAATATATCACAGAATTAATCAGTTAATATTTTAATATCACTGAAAAAACAATGAAAACTGAACTGTCTTTTTAAACTGAATAAAAACAGAATTTTGTAATGTATAAAATTAGAAATTAACTTAAAGTGAGCTGTGAGAATCATTGGTCATTTTATCCTTTAACTGCTAATTTATTTATGTATTTAAGTTTGTTTGTTTGTTCATTCATTCATTCATTCATTTATTCATTTATATTAAATGTGTAATATTGCCATGTCCAGCACATATATTATAATTACATAATGTCAATTTTGTATCTAGTGACTTCATTAAATTGGGCACACAGTTACCTGTTGGAGAAAAATAATAGTAAGTGCTGAATAAAGTGCCATTTTATGCATATGAATATTGAGGGTAGGAGAAATATTGTAAATTTAACCAAAACTTCAGTGAGTAATTTAATCATTACAACTAGATTACTGTACTATAGTATTACTATCCTTTGCTTTTTCAATCTTCTCATTCATATACCATTGTTTTTTGTTTGTTTGTTTTTAAATTGTTTCTTGCATTTATGTTAGATCATATTAAAATTGTCAGCAAAGAAAAAATAAATTCTTCTGCATCCCTAAATCTTCAGGCTTAAAGATATGTGGTAAAAACAAACAAAAAAAAAGTAATGGGGTAGATGCTATTGAAAAAAACCTATTTCCGAACATCTACTCAACATATACCTGGCAAGCATAAACTATATATGCAGCTGATTTGCATCATCTAAGAAGGACACCCAGAAAATGTATTTAAGCATGAATGTAACCTGACCCTGAATATGCATAACTTTCTTGATGAGCTTTTGGACTTAACTCACTGATGTCTCCAGCTCTGAATATATCTCACAGAAACCAGCTGTATATTCGTGAATAAAATATCTTTTCGAAATGCTTGTATAAGTAATTTCATTTCAGATTTGTCTCGTTGTATATTTATTTTGTGTTAATGTTTGTGTTACTACCAAATACAGTCCTCATTCTCAAGGAAGTGACCCTGTGGGTGTATAGCATTTGAACCCTGATTCTTAGGTTTTTATGTGAGAGCTAGAGAGAGCCATAAAGAGAAAAAAAAGACTTAAGTGATTTTGTGTAAGAGTAAGAATAGATTTATGAGTCAAAAGCATATTGATCCATACAAACAGTTTAAAACATTTCTTACATTTTCAGTGTCATGTTTGGGAATCACACACATGTGATGTTGAGGAAATCAGCAAGAATAAACACTTGAGATTATGTGCATTCCTCTTAGACCTTATTCACAGACACAGATAAACCCATGGAGGATGTTCCACTAACTATCCCAAACTGGTTATTATGGTATATCTTCTTTTTCTAGTAGGCAAACTGGTCATGTTTCAGCATCTGAGCTACTGAACACTGATAGTGTGTATGAACTCCCAAAGGTATACTTAGTTGTATTTCCCTCCTCCAGTATTACAGTGTCTTGGGAATGCTGATGTTCCAAAGGTCAGAAACCCATATGCTGTGCATTTACCGTCAGTTCTTGGTATACATGTGGAACATATTCTACATGGATCATAGAACATCAGTCTGTGTGCGAGCAAGAGGAGTAGTTTTTCTTGAGCTTTGAGTTAAATGTCAGGGAGTTTAGGCTTTATAGTTCCCATTGACGTGTTTTATTTTTTTGTGCCTCCTTTTTTTTTAGTGCTTTGTGAAGTTGAAAGAACACCGGCATGATCCACCTCTCCATCTCCATCCTTCCAGATGGATAATCAAGTAGAAATATCACGTTTTATGCCATTTGATCTGAGTATGAATTTATTTTGGTGCTTTATCACAGACTGTTCCCTTTTTCAGTCATGCTTGCGGCATCCTAAATGCCTTTCCAAACCCTTGCATCTCGGTTTGCCATTAAGTGTTCTCAATTACAATTTCACATGGCGATACTGGCAGTGGTCTCTTCAGTCCTCGATAGAGCCTGAGTAGAGCACTTGATGTAATGGGAGCCATGTGTTTGCATGGTACATTATTAGCATACCTGTCTGTCTCTGTCCTGCCTGCCTTCTCAACCACTGACTTCCTCTCTGCAGGATCATTCAGTGTGATACAACATAGAAAACTATTCACCACAACACGAGACAAACGCTTCCCTGTACTCAATGATGGATATGATTTCTTAAAAGGTTTTTAACATTTGGCTATATTTGGGCATAACCTTCACATGATTGTCTACTTGGGATTCAGCAGGGAGCATTATGTGTTGACGGCCTTAAGTCTGGTTTGGGCTAGAGCATTTACACTGCCGTTTGAGCACTCAATTCCAAACGTGCTAGGATTTTCATGCTTGTACAAGTTATGATAGGAATTACAATGTCTTGCTTTGTCATATCAAATCATATAAAATATCATTCAAATATGTACTAATTCCTCTCTGTTCCTAGACCTTGACCAACAACATGAGACTATATATTTGATGGAGACTCAATACACTTCTATTAGTCATGGTTTGACTGCCTTATTCATTTTTTTATTCCAATTACCATCAAATTAATCATCAAAATTCAATACTATTGGTGTTAAAGAGCTCTTTAGGTTTAAATTATGCCTTGATGCTTTATAGCATTAAATGCAAACTGCATATGAGAGGCACACAAACAAACATTTTGATCACAAAGTTATCAAATATTTCGGTTTATCCATTTGAGTATTTAATATTTTTCATAGCTTGCTGTGCAGACTAGATAATAAATAACAGATTCATTCATTTATGATTGTGCAATTCACTTCACTACTGGTTTTTATCTAACGTGGAATATTTTCTGTTTTTCATGGAACAGTAATTAAAACCAAACACTGCTATGATGTATTATGTTATGATATTTTTTGATAAACTTTTTTTCTGCATGCTGCTAAAAAAAGAATATATAACAGACCAAACTCACATTTATGGTCAGACAACAACAACCGGCCCACAGTTGCTTATTTATGATTGGTCACTCAGCAGCTCTGACCTGGTTTAGGTTGAATCTTATTTATTTATTTACTTATTTGTTGCATACTGATCTTTTTAATGGAGGAAATTATGTCTGGTTTAGACTGATTTTTTTTATTTTAAGAACCTCTGCATCATTTCTATCTATAAATAGACATACAAAGTCAACTGGTAAACAGCAGAATAAGTAATTTCATAGTTATTACCATTCTATTTACCAGAAGGCTGCCGACACTGAAACTGAGAGTTTTTTTTTTTTTTTTTTTTTTAATATAAATGCCAAGACTATGACCATATTAAAGACAAAGACAGTAATCGTGGTAATTCAGATTTTTCTAAAATTACGCATATTCAGAGAATCAGTGGTTTTTCAAACTCACTTTTTCTAAAGAAGTATGTCTAGAGCATGTCTCTCTGAAAATGTGTGTCTGTGAGTCTATTAAATTACACAGGTCAAATTTCTATTTAAATAACCATTGAAACTTGTTCAAGCTAAATATTAACAATGATATGTGTTTCTTTTGAAGTAATGACACCATCAATCATTTGAAGTTATTTGTTTATTTGAAAAAGACTTTGACCACCTGCGTCTGTCTTTCCTTCAGTGTAGAGTAATGACTTCCTGAATTGTAGTTAACGATTTTTCTCTTACTTCGAACTAAGCCATAGAGTTTATTCAAGGTAACGGCACTGCAGGGGATCTCTGAGGTTAATCGTTTGTAAGCTTTTCTCCATTCATGTAGGTAAAAGTATAATTTTGAGCTGCCTTTCTGTGATGCTGAAGTGCTGAGGTTTGTGTGTATACCTTTCTGACTGGGTCATGTCTTCCACTGAAACCCCAACCACTTTGTCTGCCAGCTCAGTCTTGTGAAACTATCATTACCAGCCCCAGATAAGCTATTATTTCATCTGCCAGTGGACCAGAAATGCCCCCTGGGGAGGACACACAGAAAGTGCATGATCACTGTGCTTGCAGTTTCAGAAATAAATATACTATTAATATGTAAATTATTAGTGGAATATATAACATTGAGTATAATTACCTTGATACAGTATGACTGTAGTTGGAAATTCATCTCAGTCTTAAGCTTTGATATGGTTTAATGAATCACTATTATTATTATTATTATTATTATTATTATTATTATTATTATTATTATCAAGGTAATGATGAGCATGACAGTAAATCAAGAAGGTAGATTCCACTAGCTCAGCTCCCCAGGGGAAGCCCACCTGCATTCCCAGACTATTGGTATTTGTTTTCGTTCAAGCAGGAGAACATACAAATCTGAACATGTCCATCAGCAACTTCACTTCATCTCCGTATATGTCTGACTTATTAGTTGTGTTCATTTTCCAGGTTTATGTTCTTTTCTTATGAGCACAGCATAATAATGCCTAGGGAAGCTGTTCTATCAAAGAGCTGTTCACTGTTCCTGTCAAACAAAGATGCCCTTTGTCTGGATATACAAAGAGACCTCTGCTTTGCTGGGGCCAGTACATACTTTTTGGGCCAGTATCACCTGTTACCCATATCAGATTAAGAGCTCATAACTAAGTGTCAAAAGGCAGCTTAGCAATGTCTGACAATGTCATTCTTCATTCTGAGTACATCTCTGGAAATATGTGGCCTGAAATTAATTAATCTGATGGTTCTTATTTCAAATGGAAATTTACTATTGGACTACGAAAATATTGGGAAGAATAGTATGTGCACTTTCTCTCTCAAAATTGGTTAAAGTTTGTTACCTTAAAATGGTTTAATGAATTCCTATAACAATTCTTCTTCTTCTTTGTTTTTATTATTATTATTATTATTATTATTATTATTATTATTATTATTATTATTATTCATTATCAAGGTAATGATGAAATCCCTACTACTGTGCAATAACTTATTTATATCTATATAAATAATATTTACATACTTGTTTATACCTTATTTTTATTTTTTACTTTTATTTTTATTACTATTACCTTGACTGCAGTTTTTTATTTTATTTCATTATTTTATTTGTTAAAATGGATGTATAGTTTGCACACTATATGAGAAATGCACTGCAAGGACTAAACTGTTTTTGCTGTACTCAGTAGGGTGGCAATAAAAGAATCTTGAACCTTTAATCTTGAAAGTGTCAGTAGAAATCACTGCAGTTTGTTGTTGCTCTGTTATTTGGAAATGGAAGTGAAGGGAATGTAACACAGTGGTTTTCAAATTGTGATTTTTGGCCCCCCCAAGAGCCATGGAACATAATCATAGGGTCCTGTGATTTTGAAATGTTCCTACAATACTGATCTGTTTGAATTGAATCCAATCATCAGTAGCTCAAAATATGTAGGCCTAAAATTATTAACTTGAATCTAATGTGTTCTGTCAGTATATGGGACTAAAAGTCCAAAAAATATTGTAGACATTTAAATAATAAGCACAAAATTTGTTGGAAAATGTTAAATGATTAAAGGGTTAACGTGAACATTATTAAACAATTAAAGATTTCTGGATGCCGTTTTAAAACCATTGATTTACTGGATATCTACATCTACTAGAATGTTTTATATTTTTTCAAACTACCCTTACCTACAGTTTATCAGGTCAGGAAGTAGACATTATTCTACTATACTTTGAGATAATAAAGGCCCAGGTCATGTCTGCAGGGCTAGACTTATGTACTCACAGTCACAATGAAGGTCAGAGGAAGTCCGAGCTTGAGAGTACCATACCTTGTCAGAGCTGTTTAAGACAGATAGATATTTCTCTGAAGAGGTGTGCTATTTTTTCTTTAGACAAATCAACTGGAATGATTCTTTTAAAAGTATTACTTCCCTGGTAATCCTCACTCTATTCCTAAACATGAAAAATAAGAGAATAATGGATGTGCAGCTTTTAATCTATGGAAGCTTGCTGTGAAGAGGGTTAAAGAGTGCAACGTTTATACTTGATGAACCTCAGTCTTCAATTTACTAAGAAGACTTGTCTTTCTGGATTGCTTGTTAGAAAAACTTACTTTTGACCTGTGGGTGAGATGAGTGTGAGCTGAGCTTTTACCAGCCAATAAATGTAAGTGTTGCAAAGAAACCAATGGCAAAGATGGACAACACAGCTGTTCTTTCTGGCAAACTTTGTGATCTGCACATCTTTTTCTGCCATGAAAGGCATTTAGTATTTACCTCATAAGAGCAGCTATGAAGTTTATAAAATTTCCGTGGATAAACAGGGGCAAACATTAGAGTTTCCTAATTCTTTACTGCACTTTCTCATGTTCTGCCTCTTTCAAACACACCTTTCTTGACTTATTTTAATTACAAAGCCATTCATTAGGTTAGAGGATATGTTAAAGCCCTGGCACTCCATGAACAGGTTTGAAAAACATTGCTGGATTTTACTGCCAGCACTCTGTGCCATGTCTGAGATTTGGTTTGGAAGTGTTTCTTTAGGGATGATATTGCGCATTGTTGGATGCATTTCATTAGTAGTGTGCGTATGAAAAACATATCAGATGTTCATAGGAATGGCAGGATACATTGTCAGGGCAAGATTTGGTCAGGTTTAACAGACTGGTTGGTGGTGTTTTTGTTCTGGTGACTCCTGAACTATTGAGTCAACATGTAGCTTTTGATCATTAGCCATGGCAGACCTGGGTTAGAGTACCTGTCACCACCATGCCTCTGAATTAGAGACCCTGCTCTTTCTTTATTGTATTAACACACACCTGCCATCCCTAATCAAAGCTGGGGAAATTTACCACCTCCTTTAAAACCCATGGATGTAAATGGTTGTAAAATTAATGTTTCATCCATGATTAGTTTGGAGAAAAAACATCCCAAAGATTAAATGTAAAGGGATCTCTGCATGTGGTAAGATTAAGTACTCATAACTAAGTGTCAAAAAGCAGCTTAGCAATGTCTGACAATGGCATTCTTGATTCTGAGTACATCTCTACAAAATATGAAGAAATATTTGGCTTGAAATGAATGAATCTGATGCTTCCATAGTTGAGTAAAAAGCTGCTATTGATCTATGACAATATTCGGAAGAAATGTACATGTAGTACCAATATTTTTTATGTGTCACCTCATATGCCTCTGAATTACAGGCCCTGCTTTTAAATAAATTGTCATCCCTTCTGAAATTGGGGAAAGTTTTGTAAGGAGTTGTTGAAATGCAATTGTGTTTGTCATTTCTCACAGCTGTATTCCCGCTTCACTCCAGGAAGGCTTTTTTTTAATTGGCTAAATTAACATGCAGGCTCGTCACAAATTCTCAGGCAAGCAGGAAGCATTTTGATTAGTAACACGGTTATTCACTAAAATGATTTAGAAACAAATGACTAAAGATTTGATTTTGCTTGGAGAGTTTTAAAATAAATCTAGCATGCAAGATGGAGCTTCTGTTTATATTCAAGGTTTCTTCAAGAAGCAGAGGCCAGAAGCCAAGGACATCAGAGCAATAGTCATTATACAAGGATTCTGGCCTGACATAGGGCCTGGGGCAAGTTGAAGTCAGCAGACATATAAAAGACTTAAATAGCATTCAGAGTTTCTCCTTGATACTTGACAGGACACCTACTGCAGTAGCCTGAACACTATAAAATATATTAGCATCATGCTCTGTTTTTAGTTAACTGTATGGAAACAGAATTATGCAGAAATTGGTTACGGTAGCAGCTCATTTCATCTACTTTTTAATTTAATTGTTTATATAATATAACACAATTAAAAGAATACAAGCACAGAGGCTCCTGTCATAACACATAGGAAAGCATCTGTCACTGCTCCTTTATGCAGATTGTCTCCAGTTGCCCCAAAATCCTCAGGTCTTCACTTATGGTGTATTCCACAGCACTCCTGGCTATTCAATTAACATTACGTTAAGGACATGAGCTAATTATTTCAAAAGCTTGATCTTGTTTCACATGAATTATTTTTGTGTACATCTGGTGGACTGATTTGGATAATTATCCACCTGCTTGATCCAACTATGACTCTTGTTTAATCTCTCAGCTGGAATAGCGTGACTTTTCTCTAAAATAACCTGGCATGTGACATATGAGTCCATTATTGCAGTAGCCAAAAAAGTCTGCAACATCATATCTCATATCTCACATAGTTCACAGGGAAGGCTTTTGTTACACAAACGTCCTTCTTTACAAGTTAATTCCATCTGTTGTATTTGTTCCCAAATGTTCTTTTCTGAAATTAGAAACTGTAGAGTAAACTGTAGAGGCCTTTTTTTCTTCAGATCTGCATCATGAATTTATCCAGGGTCCATACATTTCTTCTTTTTTCATTAAAGACATTGCTTTGCCAGATGTTAGGTAAATAAACTACAAAGAAACACCTGGCACTTTTCTGCACTGTCCTAGGTGCATATTCTAGAAATATCTTCTAATTTGCATGAAATGTAAATAAACCCAAGTTTTGGCCATGCTTAGAATCAGGTTAAAATCATACAATTCCTTGCATGCTTATTTGTTAATTTTAAATTGAAACCTAATGGACAAAATTTCATGTTAATTCCAGGAACAATGTGCGCACACACACACACACACACACACACAAAAGAAAAACTGCAAAATGTATGAAATGAATGTCTTACAAAGTATAGTTAACAGGGTTGTATATTCATTACAATTGGGTATACAATTAAAATATGAGTAGCGTTAAAGTTGCATAAGAAAAATAAAAGGTTGAAACTTGCTCTAACAGTGTATTTCTCTGGAGGATTTTTTTTCCTTTTTCCAAATTTTATACTTTCTTTGTATTGCATATCCTACACAGTGTCAGAACCTGGAGCCTTTGGATTTGGAGAGAAGACCCGAGTACCCAGAGGAAACAATTTATGAAAGATTGCTGAAGTTTGCACTAATTTGTGATAATGTCCCAGGAGGCAATCGTTCAAACATAGCACATCTCTAAATAATTATTATTCTCATAGGCTGTGCAAGATTTTAAACAGCGGTCACATTAACTTGTAGATAATGTTGCTATAGTCCAAGTAAACAGATTTGTCATCTTGAGGAAGGGACTCAGAGAGGCAGTGCAGCAAAAGACTGGCAGTATGTTACAGCAATCTCAGAAAAAACTCAGAGACAAAGGAAATTACAGTTAAACATATAATATCTAGAAAGATTCATAGTACACTCACAGTGAAATGGTGTCTATCTATCATCAGATCATAGAAATAATTCTGTTTATTTAATGAACAGATTTTATATCACATGGAAGGTTTCCATCTCTATAACATAGTCAATAACGTCATACCAGCTAAGGCCAAAACTATGGAACAGGATTTACTAGGAACATCAATAAATTCAGTAAATGTGAAATACTTTACGCTACGTGACATCAGTAAGTAATATAATCTGTCCACAAATCATGCTAACAGCATACAATACTCCAATATGTGTGGAATCTGCAAATCATGTAAGAAGGAGACATCTCCTGTTGTTTTTTGTGCTGAGGATTCATGATCCAGACAGTGAGCCAGACTGAGTGACTCTAATGGACTGCATAAGCACCGTCTAAACTGTTGTTATGTTCATATACTGTATATATACTGCAACGACAGCCGTCAATCACATTACTCCCATCTATATATAAAAGATCTCTCTTTTTACAGAGCACTATAACTAAGAGTAAAAAAAACAACATATTGTTAAAATCTGTACAGTAATGTTTTTTCCTAATTATTGACATCATAGAGCTTTCATTCCTGAACTGCCCACTGAAAGAACACATTCGATTCAAGCTGACATCACTATAAGCCTATTTGTTTTTGTTTGATCTAGGTTTGGATTAAATCGATTCAAGTTGAAGTGAACAGTTAAATAGCATAAAATTACAAGAATTTATAAATATAATAAATTTAGTAATGATCAGTTGTGAGTTCCACTACTCTAACAAAATATACATGTTACAGACTCCTTTGGGGTTCTCTAGACCACACTTTGAAAACCAGTGGGTTATACTCACTACACTGGTCACCTTAATAGGAACCCTTGTACATTTGCTCATTTCTGCATTACCCAATCAGCCAAATATGTTGCAGCGCAAAGCATAAAGTCATGCAAACACAGGTCAAGGGCTTCACATCAAGTTCACATCAAACATCAGAATGAGGCAAAATGCAACACTTTGTGACTTTAACTGTGGCATGGATGTAGGTACCAGATGGGCTGTTTCGTGTTTCAAAAAGTGCTGATCTCCTAGGATTTGCACACTCAAACATCTCTAGAGTTTACATAGAATGCAAAAATAAACACTGACTGAGGTACAATTCTGTGGGTGGAAAAGTCTTGTTGATAAGAGAGGTCAGACGGAAATGGCCAGTTTGTTCCAAGCAGCCAGGACCGATATACACATGCATGTTTTTCTTCATTCTGGAATTAATGTTTGATTAACTGATGTTCTTGGCTGGTATCTGCATGATTTTTGCATTGTGCTGCTGCCATATGATTGGCTGATTAGATAAGTACTAATAATGAATGTGGACATTAAACAAACATGGCTTTGAAATTCACTGCATTGTATTGAACAAAGCTTATGAGCGTTTTCACTTTGCTTACATTAAAGTATTATTCAGCGGTTTTCAGTGGTATTAATACGAGTGGTAAATAAAGGTTGTATAACAGTAATAAGAGTAATTCTATTTTAATTACAATTAAAGCTTAATAACAGTTCAAAATGTCAAGATAGTGACAGATAAGCACCTCTTTATCTGATACTAGACTGTGTCAAAATACTGCTTAGCAATAATACATTCAAATAATTTCACACCTTGAAAAGAAAAGAGGCCACTAAAGTCAATAAACAGGATTTAAATCAATATTTTTACCACTGATAATTCCAATGTCAACACAGGGAAAAATATGTGATTAAAGAAACAGATCATGTGCTCACTGAAGTCACCAAATACCCTACATTCATTAAAAAGTCTTCTATAGTGCACTATGTATAGTCAGTTTAGCTGGCTTGTTGACCTTTGACATCCCTCTGTACTCCTTCTCTCTGCAACACTATTTAATGTTTTGATTGAAGCACCAACTTAGAGACCATGATTGTATACTAATCAGATCTCAAAAGAAATGAGTAGGACCATGTAGGACCACAGAAACTCTGTGGATCTGCTCTTTGTCAACAGATGTCCCTGTGAGTGTTTAGCACACAGTCTAGTTTAGGAGCACTGTTTGAACTTTAAAATCCTTTTTTTTCCTTTATAGTATATGACCTCAACTGAGACAAAGTTTAAAAGGCTTTGATAGGCTGCCTTACCTTTTACAGTCAATAAGTCAGAGTCTTGTAAATAGTATTCAGACAAACATTTATAAATGAAGCAAAAGCATAATCTGGATTTTAATACACTTATATAGTTTCCATTAAATCGTGATTAGTCAGTGAAAAGACAGTGCTTTCTTATTAGTAAGCAGGGGTCTCAGACTGCAGGGTTGTAGTCCTTGAGGAATCAAATTTGAAAGTAGTTAGGAAATTTCATGCCCTTAACTATCACCACATGCCCAACAATCACTTAAGTACACAGCAGCTTCTCTGTGGAGTCTTCTTTATTTTGACATTTTTTCAACTTCTAACTTGTGCAAATATCAAACCAGCCTGAGTCTTTCATCTCCGCATCTGTCATCAAACTAGTTAAATGCACTTAGACTGAAACTCATTATCTCTATTCAAAGATATTTGAGAGATTATATAATTCTTAAGCAGTTCCAAGTGAACTTTAGTCCAAACAAAAACATCCACCACTAGTATAATCCACTCTCTATAAGTGTCTTAAAACCATATCTTGCATATTCTTCTGCCACATGTATGGCTAATCCATGTGGTTTAGGGGGCACATCCACTGGAAAAACGTGTGTGCTTGATAGTTGACAGATTAAATTTATGCACATTTCTTTCTAAATATTTGTTTCTGATTGTGGAATAAATTCTTCCTAGTTGTTTGGGGTATCTCTCATGCAACGTGCCTGACCATCTGTTTTTGGTGAGTGGGTTCACTCAGGAATAGTTCCGTAGTGCATTCTTTGTGGATTTGTTGCAGCGTAAGGTATGACAAAATATCCTGTGCTGCAAGCATTAAGTGACAGAGCATCTGTGAAGGAATTTGTCTATCAATGAGCTGTCCTGTTTGGAAGATTACTTTATTGTTTTACCACATGAATGTTGACTTTGGAGGAAATTAGATACTCAGCATCATTCTTTCATACATCATAGGTATTTTATTGAGTTTTAAGATAAATATTTCCAAAGTCTAGCCAGCGGCACACCTGTTACTCTTGAGATCACTTTATTCAGACTTGAGTATTCCATTATGTGTATACATGTGTGGAGGCGTGTGTCGTGTCATGAATAGCAGCTGATGAGTCTGCCAGCCATACCGAAACAGCACTGTTCCATCTTCCACTTATTCAGGTCTGTTTAAAAAGAATTGGGACGTCATTGTCAGGCTATTAGACCAGTCAGCATGGAAGTATCGCTTAATATTATTTTCTGTGGTCTCCAAAGAGAATGGCTGAGGCATTGATCCTGAGAGAGAACTTTACAAATTTCTGGGAATGAAAGCAATCTGAACCAGTCCCTACCACCCCTGACTGATTGGTTAGTTGAAACCTTTAATATGACACACAATATATAATTTTTAAATTCATACATGATTATAGTAGGAATTGGCATAAAGGCTTAAAGTCCATAAAGTGCTCCAGGCCTTCACTGAGTTCTCCTCTAATAAGTTATTATATGGGCAGAAGCCCAGGTGGTTGTTCAATGTAATTAAAGCAAGCTGGGAGGATGGACCAACCAGTAAAAATTAAGTTCAGCACATCCTCAACCTGCGAGTAAACCCACACACACACACTGGGTCATTTATCACAAGACAATTTGCTTCAGGCCCAGGAAAGGCAACACCGCCTCTGTAAAACATGTTCCCAACTGAGAAAATCTGCAGCAGGAGATAGGTCCTTGAATTAGTCCCTACCTCTAGCACAAAAAAATCTAATCATACCAAGTGGCAAAGACTTTACAAGATTGCACAGTGGGTTGGAAAAGTCTAACTTGAACTGCTGCAAATGGCCAGAGAGAATACATGGCAGATTTATTAACTCAAGCTTAATCTTGCAATGACAGTAGTAGAGAGAAATTAGTCGAGACCCATGTTCAAAAACATTAAATCCAATATCAGTTGGAGACAATTTCTCAACATCCAACAAGATGGATGCTGAAAAAAATCTGCTAGTTTCAAGCTGAATTTTCCGTTTGTTTTGTTTTGTTCAGTTTGTTTTTTCACCTTCCTGGTCACACAGACTTTACAGAACACCTCACTGAACAAACCTGAAATGAGGAGAAGAGAAATGAGAAAGCAAAGAGAAAATGAAGCAGAATAAACAGTGAGTAAGCTCAAAAGCTACAAAGTTATTTGTACTGGTCATGTTTTACATGATTCACTGACTACTATGCCAAGGGTATGAGCTCAAGAATATTTTTGTTGTCATTCCATACACATACAGTATCCTCCAAAAGTATTGGAATGGCAAGACCAATTTTTTGGTTGGTTGTTTGTTTTGTTACTGAGATACAAAGTTTGATTCCTCATAGAATATTGTCTTTAAGAATTGTAATATGTACGTTTGACAAATCTGAGAGACATAAACATATCTAAAGTGTCCAAAGACACCTATCCTCTTAGAACCATTCTGTTGTAGGTGCTAGTGGGTGGCCAGTGGAGGTCATTGCCCTGCTGAAGCTATGTAGTCAGTGTAATCAGCTTAAGTTACACACCTATGCATCACTGGTAGTTAAACTCTTTTGAAGACAGAAACAGAGGGTGTACAGAAAAATCCCAAAGGCTATATCTTGAACCTGCAGAAATGCAATTTACTTTTCCTTTGGCTTATGTATCAAGAGTTGATGTTGAGAAAATGTAAAAAGTAATTAATGTTGTTGTGTGAAAATCATCTCAATGATTGTTGAAGAACATAAAAGGGGCTCTTGCTTTATTTGGAATTAAAAATTGTGTTTCTGCAGCTCTCTTGTCTAGCACAGAGAATAGTTGTCTCTGTCCATGACTCTCACTGGCACTTGTTTTAAGACAAATTTCCTCACACTGTGTCGATAAATACTTAGACAGCTCCTGTTACTGCCTATTTTCTTGAGCAGAGCTCCCAGGTAAAGTTAAGTGGATCAAAAGAAACTGTTAGCCTTCAAGTTCATTAGATAAATACAGTCCTATCTGTGTGGTCCTGATTAGACAACTGGTGCCTTGGCATCTGAATAAGCTGCAGCTCCTATCATGGAGCTGGATTATGTCAGCTTGTTCGTCTGCCCTCTGTAGAACCATTGCCTGAGATTAGGAAAATGATGTCACTGTAGTAGTCTCTCATGGGCATTTTATCAGAAGATAATAGAAACCCAGACATTAAGGGGATGTCTGCACAGAAAAAAGCTTTATATTTTTTTTCTTGCTTGGTTTCCAAGCTCAGTCATTTGTCCTTATAGGCTCATATAATTCAAAGCCTTATTAAATGGATCAGTTCATCTTGCTTGTCCAGAATCTAAACATCCAGGTTTATCTATGCCCATGAACCTGTGAATCTAGAAGAGAAAAGCTCTCTTGACTAAATCACAGTGACTTTGACTGTGGCATGCTTGTTGCTGCCAGATGTGCTAGTCTGAATATTTTAGAAGCTGCTCGGGTCAGAGGTCAGAGATGAATGGCCTTGCTGGTTCACGCTGACAGACAGTAACTCAAATAACTACTCTTTATAACCATGGTGAGCAGAAATGAACCTTAGAATGTACAATAATCTCTTCAGGAAACCCTAGAACACCTTTGTTACCTTTTGACTCTTTTCATCCAATGATAATTTGTAAAATCTACTGTTTGCTAAAAGCCCAGACTTGAATCAACTTTGTTTTAATGGAATATAAACTCTCCATGATTTTGTCTCTTATGCACCATGGAGTTAAATGCTGAATTTCTGATAAAGGTTCTTTCTGTAGCACACAAATCATGTTATAATTAATTCAAAATGATACTAGATTTGCCCATAATCACAGTGAAATATGAATTAAACATGTAAAGCAAAAATTCAACATTTCCTAAGTGAATTTCATGTATGTTACTTGATTTTCATTTTATTGCATTCTTCATTACATTACGTAAAAGATATGTTAAATTAACCTGCCACTCATATGTTTTTAATATTCTTCAGTGGAAGATAAAAAGACAAAAGAGGCTTTAAAATTGCTTATGGTACATGTTTTTCTGTTTAATGTCAATTTGCTTTAAAACCACCGAATCCCTGAAAGAAACATCACAGCTGGATGATTGTTTAAATGGAAATGATAGATTGTGAGTTGATGTCTGCCAACAACTCTGGGAATAATTTCCCAGTGTTGTGTCTCACTCAGATGAACTTTACAATGCTGTGGAAAATTCATACTTGGAGCTGATTTTTCCAAAAGGTACTCAACGTGGAATATTAAGTAATTTTTTAAAGTCTAGTGTTTTCTCAGTTGCATAGTGTTTACAGTCAGCAGCAATGGAATCCCATGTTAAATATGGTCATCTTAGTCACATACTGTGATAAAAGTACCAACTTGCATTATATTGCATCGGCTGGGCAATTCCAGAAATTCCACTGGACCAGATAATCAACAAAATAAAGATGTTTAATACAGAAATTATAAATGGTATCTTGTCCTTTCAGAAGGCTTTACCAAATACAAAAAAATCAAATTATCATAAAACCATATAACATGAATGACAGCTCTGTTTCAACAGTTATTTGAGTGTACCCTGTGAAGACACATAAAGCAGCATGCATGCTTGAATACATTTCACTATTATACACATAGACTGCACCTGCACATTTATTTCCTGTACAGAAAAATGTCATTTTTATTCAGCAATTAAACAAGATCAGGTTCAATACTAGGAAAACCCTTTGTTGTGGGGTTCTGCGTAAAATCTTGAAAGGTTACTCATGAGGAACAAACCCTTTAGGATGCTAGAAAGAACCTTTTTTTTGTTATAGTGTAATGTAAATACATGCACCAACAAGACTGTTGGAGAACACTCTGTTAGAGAATAACCAAATAAAACATGTTCAGAAAGTCACAGCCATTAAATATCCAAAAGAGCCAGTGAGGAAACACTTTTCTTCTAATGCTGGAGTCACAACGGATGATTTTCACTCCAATTAAATCTATGATTCACAATCAAGCTGAGACTGCCTTAATCTGCACATGTTTGGGGCAGCTGAAGTCAACAAATTCAAGTTGGGTGTAAAAGGCATGGGATAAAGTGAATTTAATTAGCGTTTTGTTTTTGCTTGACCCTGGTCTCCTAGTGTGACTGAATACTGACTCAAATCCCCTGACTAAAATCCCCCAAGGCTGTAAAAGAAGGTAAATGGGCTTGCATGGCCTAGCCAATCTAGTAGTTTTATTTATGGACAATTTTGAAAATCTCTTGAATCCATTTGAACACCTAGGGTGTTGATGACAAATTACCAAATGGGTCATTGTTGTTGCTTTGCAACACTGGACTAATGATGTTAATTTGTTGTGTCAATTACGTCTCCCTATAAATGTTAATGTTATTAAGAATTAAGCTCTTTTTTCATACTGAAAGAATTAGAAGATAACCAAGCTACAGGAAAATTGTAAACAAACCCAAAATTATTTTTGCTCTTGTCAAATAATTAATATTGATTAGAGTGTATTACAAAGTTTAAGTCCAGCTTTAGCTAGTAAGCAGTCTCCAGTACTTGAGCATTCTATAGCTTATACAGGAATGATAGTAGCCTTCCATTAAGCTATATGTTGGCAGGGTTAATAGACGACCACCCACCAATGTTCTTCATTCCCAGGTATCATGTTGGAGTTTTGGAGAACAATTCTCTTAGTGTATTTGGCATGTACCTGAAAAGGCCACCCATGCTGCACATACAGTGGCAGCCAGAAGACCTGATAAAGGTTGAATTTACTTGAAAGCACTCAATGATGTAACCAAAATTAAAGGACTAATGGAAAGACACCATCAGGCCTATGTTCTAAAGTCCTATGGAAATAAGTGATGCTCAATCTGCCATGCAGTCAGCTATCGATATCTAAACACAAAATGATACTGATGCCCCTGTTAATCAGTGGGCTTACAGCAGAACTCTTTAGAAAGCAGCTTCCATGATGTGCCCATGTTACTCTACATTCTGCCATTTTACTCATGCTAGCTTAAAGAGTCAACGAATCTGTTTGCTATTTGCAGTTTATGTTATTGTATTGCATTACTGTTACATTTGGAAATTATTTTGTTTAATTGTTTTTTTATTCCTTCTTTCAAAATTTTGATATCAAACTTTAGATCCAATTTCACAAAGTATCATAAAAATTAGGATTATCTTAACTAGTGGAGAGAGTTGCTCACTGAGATTCTTGCTTGACCAATTAAGACTTTTTGTGTTTTTTGAGAGGTTTTTGAGAGAGTTTGTTGTGTTTAATTTGATTCATAGTTTTCGGTCCTCAATTCTTAAAAGAAAACATATGTTCACTTGTTCATGTATGGGATTCGTAAATCATCCATCAGATGAAGAAGAACTGGTGTGTACATGTTGAGAATAACTATACAGATTATGAGCCACAATAAAAATTCCAGTCTTGCTTTGATTACCAACTGAAGGTCAGAGTGAGGAACTTGTATTTACACAAGCCATTGCCTCAAACGAAAACAGTTTGGTTCATACATTACTGGGTTTTTGATTTTCAGAATGGAGAGAGTTTAAGGGATCGCTGGAAAAAAGCACAATGGCGACTTTGTCTGCCGTCAGTCAAACAGACCTCACATTGTTCCTGTAGTGACCCCATGGAAATGGAGACTCTGGACATTCCAAGCATTCTGTGGATATACATGGGTATAGTGCCCTAGAGGACATGAATTAAAACTCTTATGTCCCCTCTTGCTCGGTCTCTGCCAAGTCTGTTACACAATTACTTCAGCATCCCCTTTCAAGATGTGACGTGTAATGCTGTGGGATTTTGTTGATGGTTGTGACTTTAGTGCAGGAGTGTTGCTAGCTTTAATGAATTAAGATGTGTTTTAGCATTCTTTCAAAAATCAGTATTTTTTCACTTTGGTTTGTGCCCACCAGGTGACATTCACCTTCACTTTCTCTTGTCAGAATATTGGTTCTAAACAGTGAACTTTCTTTCTGTCTCCAAGACAAATGTGGTTTGGACTAAGTAGTACTGATTCTAATAATTACAAGCCATTCAGGCCATTTCATTTATTCTTTTGGATTAATGTTATGCCATTTGGCTTGTGTCACTTGGGATTTGGTTAACCATTGACACAAGCGGAACGGCCTAGTCATTTTTAACAATTGCTTTGAGTGAAACCCAATATTCCATTTCCAAATTGTTTAAAACTGCTTTCCTTTCACACGGGTTTGATTGTTTTCTGTCCCCACAGAAAGTTCAGGCTGGAACTTTTAAAGCAAAGAGCATGACAGCACTTACTTATTTATAGCTGTGTCATGTAATTACGTCAGTTAGTCATTTGCTGAGGAGCAAATATTTGCCTTGCATCTGCACTTAACAACAACTGCTCTTTGACCCCTCTGGCAGTTTCTGTCAGTAGCTACCTGGTAGATTGGTTATAGGACAGTGGAATTGTGTCTCTTTGTAAATTAGAATGCACTTATATAGCTTATTCTCTTTGCCCACATTTCCAACCCCCTGCTGTAATACTTCTAGTAACTGATAAACGGTGGTTAGAATGCGAAGATTATCCCCATTTATTATTATTATTGATAATAATAATAATAATAATAATAATAAAATAAATAAAATATATGCATATTTACAGTGAATGCAAAAACATTTCACGATGGAAAAATAGCCCCTTAATTTCCCTGAACTGTGTAATTGAACCAATGCTATAAACATCTGAAAAATGTTAGTGTGTGGGAAATATGTCATGTTTATTTATGCGTGAACAGAAACATCCGTGAGTCATGGTTTTCTGAGTTAATAAGTACAGGCTTGCGGGGGGTCTACATTTAAACAGGAAGTCTCTCCTTAGTCTCTTAAAATCGTAATCAGTGGCCTTATATAAAATATGAAAATGTACAAATCATACAGAAAAGCAAACATTTTTTATATGACAGAATGACAAAAACATGGATTAAAGGTTGTAAAACAATGACTTTTGTTTGCTTTTGAAGGTATGAGGTATAATATAAAACTATTATATATTTCTCAATGACTTAATTCCAATGGAGGTCTTATTAAATGGTCTCATTGAGATCTCCTAAGCCTCTAATCAGCCTGTGCTGTTTTAATTTGGGTTTTTAATTCTTAAAATTGTTAATAGTTAATAGTCTCCGATCAATTAAGCCAGCAGTCTTCTTTTGTACTAGGAGCCATAGAAAAACATACAACATTGTTTTGCACCTAATATAAACCCCACATTAGAAGGTAATTATTGTGGCATTAATTTATCGCATTCAAATTCCAGACACCTTCATTGTCAAGATAGGGAAACAATAATAATGTACTGCACTATAAAACATTAACTGAGCTCAGTTTAAAACCAGATTGATTTTTAGATCTAGATCTCTAGCCATGTTGATTGTCCAATGGAGAACCACTGTAACATGTTTCATTGGCACATGTTAAAAGGAAAGCAAATTTTATGTGCATAAAGAGGCACATTATGCTTCTGTGGCTGCTTTTATATATCCTTCCACTACCACTCCCTTCCTTCACTGTTCAGGGTCAGGCCATGTTCACTTTCGATTGAAGTTCAGCTTATGTGTCAAACAGGGCAAGGGATTAAGGAAATTTCCTCTACACTAAAATATTTTAATTGGCATTAATGCTGTTTTCTGTTTTTTATGTACCTGGAAAATATCACAAAAAGGGTACAGAGCATGTGCATGTATGTGTGTGTTGAAATATAGAGTCTACATCCTTCTCCTCACTACCTCTATTTTCCTGAACTGAAATCCAGAATACTTGCATTAATCAGCTATCAAGCCTTAATATGAACTCTGGACTGTTTGCATTCATCAGTACTGTTGTTTGTATGCCATCTAATTGTTGCCTTTTCTGTTTACACTTGAAGTCATGAAAACATGTAAACATCAATTCTGTTTACACTTAAGTCATGTAGTAACTCAGTCATTATTAGCTCATTATTCGCTAATGGGAGAGCTATGTTGAAATAGGATTGTGTTGAATTAGTTTGATTTATCATCGCGTTTGTGATATTGTCCCCTGTCAAATAATAAGTATGACTTGTTGAAACATCTCACTTAATGGATTTTGTCTGGTCTGAGTTACATCTGTCGGCTTGAGGCTAAATCACTCCAGTGAGGGATTTCATATTTAACTATAATATAGAAACTATAAAAATTCAGTTAGTCCTGTGGAAAATACTAAATAAGACATTTGTTATAGCAGCCTGCAGTTCTTGACATTTTCACATGAGGGTGCTAATATGACTAATGATTGAATGTAACATGACACTAAGTTCAATCTTTCAGCTCAGAATTGGGGAAATTTTGGTTGACAAGAGCCATAGGCCGTTGGTTTCTTTTCTGCCTCTGAGCCACAATGCATACTATTCTCTTGGCTGTTGTATCTTAACACCACCTTGTTGTCAGTGTAGAATTTCAGAAGACTCAAAAGCTCACTCACACTGAGCACTTTGACTTCTACAACCAGGACTTTAGCACCTAACTCAAACCTATGCACTGTGGGTATTGTTTAATGAGCAATCCTGACTTTCTCTATAATGAAATCAACATGACATGCTATTGTGGAATCTGTCACTTGCAATGATGGCAGTGGCTTTCATGGAAGCATCTGAATTTTATATTTTACTTTTTCCACTGAGCATAATGGAAAGCAGCAGAGTAGTGAATTGTAGAGCATGCCATTCAAGCCTCTTTTTATCCAGAAGTGGGACATCCCATTGTCATACTGGAAAGCTCTCTTAGCTGGAGTTTTCCTAAAGTGATAGGAGTTACAAGGTCCTACAGGTCAAACAATCTATTTACGGTAGCAAGAATTCCTTTGTGGGTAAAAGGTCTATCACAGGTTGTCATTATGAGGTCCAAGTGTAATCTGAGTCTGTACTCTACAGATTGGCTTCTAAGTCTTATTCTTTCTAGTCTCTTGCAAAGTCATCAGATGGAATTGCCCAAAGTTTCAAATCAAGCACATCAAGACTTCTAACAACTACTATTCAAGTCTTGCCCTTTGGAATTTTGGGATTCTAAATTGTAGGGCAATTTTCCTATACAGAGGCAAGTTTGACCTGGAGTATTACACATTACTGGTAGAATAGTACACATTAATCACAGCTGGCTTGTGGAAAACAAATCAAGGTTAATCTGTCAATTATAGGAGTCATTATGAGGGCCACTGCATTGCTCTCTCACCTTCTTGACTTGGAAAATGTCATGTCCTAAGAGGTGAAAAACTTGGCACTGAGGTAAAGTGTAAGAGTAAGATGTGCAGTTGACTTAAGGTAAAGGTAAAACAAAGAGCGATGACACAAAGAGTTATCAGATTTATCACCTGGCATATAATCACGTGCTATTAAGGTGGGAAGGAGCACACTTAAAAGTAGCCTTCAAAAACTAACAAATAAAGATTTTATTTCTCCTCATCTGATTCCAATACAGATTTGGGTAGTATACAGAGATTCTGTCAAAGAAGGATTAGCATGCTCCCTTTACTCTGTTTATTGAATTTAAAATAGACTGTATTTGGCTTTTTATGTTGGCCTTTATGAAACACCTTTATATGGCATTTGGATTTTGGAACAAGACCTAAAGCCACTGATGTCTCTGCAAACCAGTGGAATTTATGGAAGGCAGCCCTATTCCTCCCTGCTATGCCCAAGTGCAGGAACTTTTGGCATCCGTGGGGCTGGACCAGTAGGAAGGATAGATCCATGTTAATTTCTTTTACAACCCTTGCATTGGACAGCTACCTTATATCTTATAGCTAGATGTCCAGCACTTAAGGGGATGACACATTCTGTAAATGGGACGTTATCTATCAACATCTCCCTTATTGTGGATGGTCGGTATGTGATGGAAAAAGCTCTGTGTTGTGAGAAGGAACAATATTCTTGTGGTTTCCAAACACCATTGGGAGCTCTCTTTATTTAACTGTAAGGCCACCATTTGAACTGAGAATTAAGCTGGGGTCTCTTTTCAGATAAACTGGGCAAAGCTTTGAGTCATCAGTTTCTCTTTTATGTCATCACAAATTCTCATCTATTGGATTGGTTCCTCATTTTGTGTTCAGATAAGCCAGCTAGGTAACAAAGTTACCTAATTTTCATCTGGTTACCTAATAGAAGTTCTAATAGGTCTTTTACTGATCTTACCTATGCATTAAGTTTGTGAAGAGGGATCTCTCAACAATTTCTGGTGCACCATAACACTCCAATGCTGCCATGCTTTGTCCAGCAACAGGATCACTGACATGAATGCTTCTGATCCTTTTAATATGCTATGAAGAGGGATCCAGCCATTTGATCAGAAAAGCTGCAAGCAACGTTTCTTCATGGAAGTAATAAATGACCCATATTGTGACCAGTGCTTCTCTGGATAGTGAGCCCAGGGGTAACAAGTTCCTAGTGAACAAGAAATCTAGCTATGTCACTAATCACTGTATTGCCAAGTGCTGGTTAACAGCTATGTTCAGTGGTGAGACTCACTTGCTTTGAAGGAAGCTGTGTAAGAACAGTTGAACAAATGTTGGCATTGAGGTCTCAACTGGTACACTCTCTGTACCATTAACTATCTAAAGGTTGTGTACTTTTGTCTACTACAAATGTTCCACCAGTTCTGAGCTGACTGCCAGACACAGTAAACAGTGTAAATTATTATTATTATAACATTGTCCTGATGATTCACAGCCTCTCAGGTACATATTTGTACTCACATAATTGACACAATTTTCCTACACAAGTTATTAGGTGACATGATAAAACGCTAATCCAACTTTTATGTGTTTTATGGCTTAAGAAAAGACCTGTGATTGCATGCTTTAGCACATGCTGTGGGAGATTCTGCAGGAGTAATCGGTAGGTTTATTGTGAAATCCATTTTCTGTATGAGCACTGTCAGAGATGTGTCTGCTTTAAGGTGGGTGTCTGACTTTGTCAAAGGTGTGTTTGGCTCCGCTCCTGGTTGTGGTTTTTACTGAAAGGGTATTAAGATGCAGCCAAGGTTGGAGAGGTATGCAGTATGGAGATACAGTTAAAGTACTGGTAGCTATACCTGCATATATATATATATATATATATATATATATATATATATATATATATATATATATATATATATACACTATATTGCCAAAAGTATTCGCTCACCCATCCAAATAATCAGAATCAGGTGTTCCAATCACTTCCATGGCCACAGGTGTATAAAATCAAGCACCTAGGCATGCAGACTGTTTTTACAAACATTTGTGAAAGAATGGGTCGCTCTCAGGAGCTCAGTGAATTCCAGCGTGGAACTGTGATAGGATGCCACCTGTGCAACAAATCCAGTCGTGAAATTTCCTCACTCCTAAATATTCCACAGTCAACTGTCAGCTGTATTATAAGAACGTGGAAGTGTTTGGGAACGACAGCAACTCAGCCACGAAGTGGTAGGCCACGTAAACTGACGGAGCGGGGTCAGCGGATGCTGAGGCGCATAGTGCGAAGAGGTCGCCAACTTTCTGCAGAGTCAATCGCTACAGACCTCCAAACTTCATGTGGCCTTCAGATTAGCTCAAGAACATTGCGCAGAGAGCTTCATGGAATGGGTTTCCATGGCCGAGCAGCTGCATCCAAGCCATACATCACCAAGTGCAATGCAAAGCGTCGGATGCAGTGGTGTAAAGCACGCCGCCACTGGACTCTAGAGCAGTGGAGACGCGTTCTCTGGAGTGACGAATCGCGCTTCTCCATCTGGCAATCTGATGGACGAGTCTGGGTTTGGCGGTTGCCAGGAGAACGGTACTTGTCTGACTGCATTGTGCCAAGTGTAAAGTTTGGTGGAGGGGGGATTATGGTGTGGGGTTGTTTTTCAGGAGCTGGGCTTGGCCCCTTAGTTCCAGTGAAAGGAACTCTGAATGCTTCAGCATACCAAGACATTTTGGACAATTCCATGCTCCCAACTTTGTGGGAACAGTTTTGAGCTGGCCCCTTCCTCTTCCAACATGACTGTGCACCAGTGACCAAAGCAAGGTCCATAAAGACATGGATGACAGAGTCTGGTGTGGATGAACTTGACTGGCCTGCACAGAGTCCTGACCTCAACCCGATAGAACACCTTTGGGATGAATTAGAGCGGAGACTGAGAGCCAGGCCTTCTCATCCAACATCAGTGTGTGACCTCACAAATGCGCTTCTGGAAGAATGGTCAAAAATTCCCATAAACACACTCCTAAACCTTGTGGACAGCCTTCCCAGAAGAGTTGAAGCTGTTATAGCTGCAAAGGGCGGACCGACGTCATATTGAACCCTATGGATTAGGAATGGGATGTCACTTAAGTTCATATGCGAGTCAAGGCAGGTGAGCGAATACTTTTGGCATATATATATATATCTTCGGCTTGCAAGTAAAGCTCTCTGTTTTTACTAAATCTGCATCACAATACTCTCCTATGGTAACAAGATGACACAAAGAATGAGTGTGAGTGTAGGTGGTCAAAATGATGTTCTGCTACAAGATTCTGGAATTTTTAAGGAATTCTACAATCTGGGACAGTCAAAAAGTAGAGCTGATGTTCTCTGGTCTGCTCCTTTTTGAGCTATATCAGGTATGTTCCATAGGATAGAGACCCCAGGACCTACTAGATTATATCACAGATGTCTTGATATCTGGGAATATATCTGGGAATATCTGGGAATCCTTTAGGAAGGACTGGAATCTGTGCCTGAGATTAGTCTGGGCAGAACTTTTAGGTCTGTCACTGCTATGACCCCTACCAGGAAAAGTGGAACAAATCTAATCTAATTTCTCTGGAACATTTCTTAAAGTCCTAGGGAAGCTCTGTAAACAGATCCTGAAAATCTACTCATGCACACCTACTGCACTTGTAGTTGCAGTGTTTTTCTGGAGTTTCCTGTCATGTGAGATTTTCCACCCATATTTCTACATATAATGTGGTATATTATGCTGTCCTTTCAATGGTGGGGAAAGAGGTGGAGGTGGGGTGGGGGAATGTGGGTTTTTCTTTTTGTGTGTGTGGGGGGGGGCATAATTACATTTTTGGGAAAATATTTTAAAATAAAAAGAAGAAAGTGTCTGTTTCCCAGGTATATGTACCACTACCACCATATAGATTTCTTAGAAAAACTTAGGGAATAGAGAAACACTAGGAATAACCACTAACCACTACTAAGTGGCCATCAAAATGAGCCATGAAATGCATTGCCTAAAGGCCTACATTAACAAGTCCATGGGTAGTCAGGGTACATCAATTTTCAACAGACCCTCTTTTACCTTTCCTTTCTTATCATTCTAGGAAGCTTTGAAAAGCAATTTCTGGTTCCATCTTGTAGTATGGCATGCTTTTTCAATTATTTTAATGATTGCCAGAAGAACAACACATTGCTGAAGTCACATTGCTCTCTGTTTTTCCTAAAAGTTCTGTCCATGTTGCAAAACCCTTTACCATCTCAAACCAAATTCTTTGTTTAAGAACTACAACAATATCATATGCTAATACATTTTAATACTTTTTTTTATCTCTACTGATCCTGCAGCAGGTGTAGGAATCAACATGATCTTTACTTATTCCACAACTCAAAACCTATAAAAAGATACAAAATGTGCAGCTGGGGTAAGGGTGGGATTTCCTTCATACCTTTTCAACCACATCGTCCTCATTTTTTCAAACTTGCATGAATTTGCGATAAGATCAGATTGGCAGTAACAAGGAGTTCCTGCTTTTCTGAAGTTCTTCCAATTTTAGGTGGCTCCCTACCTTTATTTACAGTGGAAGCAGATTTTTGGAATGTAATTATACTTGAGCCTTGATCTAGGATGTAGATCTGCCATAACTTCCATAACTGATCTTTTAGTAATGGCAAGAATTCTGTCACCTTAATTGTAATTACCAGGATTAGAATTAGATCTAAGCTGTTTAAAAAAAAACATTCTGAAAGATTTTTAACAAAGCTGTTAAGATCCAATATGTATTTTTCCAGCCTATATGCAGCTGTAGTCACATTTTCAGAATGACTTGACAAACACACAAGGCACAGTTTGGATATGGACTAATTTTTAAACTGGAATTAGTCTCATTTTTTGCTTTCATTCAACATATTTAGTTAAATAACTATTTTAAACTAATTAACTACAATGAAAATCAGTGAAAAAGAGTGAGGAATATGCTTGACCTGAAACTTAAAGGTATTTAGATCACATCCCTGCTCAGTTTCTTGTATAAACATTCAATGATAAACTGGTGGACTTACAAGCTGCCAGAATAATACAGACCTGCTTCTTCACTGCAAGACCCACAACATAGCTTCAATCATGGTGTTTATGCTCCATCCGTAAAACCTGCCAGTTTCCTCATTAATATGCAGAACTGGGTCTGCGCCGCCAGGGGAAGTCATAGTTGGGGTTACATATATCCTTGTTTTACTTCTTCAACTCTAAAAGGTGTGAGGTCCTGCAGCTAAAGGAAGGAGGGCAGCTAAAGTACATTATTCACAGATGTATGATGCTAAAGTATACGCCTGATCAGAACCAAATGTTTTTAGCCAACAGCCCATGGCCAAGTTTGTGCATGCTGGTTGGAAAGAAGCCAGAAAGCATTAGGGACATAAAGTGCTCTTCGTTTTTTTCCCTCTGTGGACAATGAGCGAGACAAAGACAAAGAATCCTAGGATCAAACCCATCAGTCAGTTTGTTTGTTCAGATATATTAACTATCCTTAAAATCATAAAGAGGTGTCAGCTTTTTTCTGGACTAAGCGTTTTTTTCTCTTTCAGCCTTTCACTCATTTTTCTAAAGGCACCAACTGTGCGTGTTGGCTTTGCACATTATTTATTTCCCAGAGTCCTTGATGCCTGAGGTGAGATTTTCAGATTAGTCCTTTTCGTGTTCCCAGCTGTGGCATGCTGAAGTATTTTCTTATTCTATTTTTGGTTTCAGTAGATTGGAGATCTCCATTCATCTGTACACTTGGCTGTGAGAAAGGATGCCAGAGCTTTTTTAAGTGGTATAAGAAGATTTTGGAGAGTCATGCAATCCACAATAGGCACCACATGCACAGTAATGCAAAATTTGCCATCTGAGATGGAAAAGTGTTTTCTGAGTACAGAAATATTGTATTTTCTTTTGTATAATTACCTGCTGTGTCAGCCAGGTTTTCTGGAATAGTGTTTTTAGGCTGAAACCAAGAGAAAAAAAAAGAATGGAAAAAAAAAGATGGAAACATCTTTGTGACTTGTGGAATTATTTTTGGCCGTCACATTGCCCTTGTAATTGGCTAATGATATTATGCAGCTGTAGAATTGTGGATTTGAGTTTTTCTCAAAAGAAAAGAAGGAAGATCTTAATGTGCTGCTGATGGCTGGAATCTGGAAACTGATCCCATTCGTAATCCAGGATCCATGCTGGGATTAAATGATAAAATATGTTCAGTGAAAAGATTTGCCAGGGGGATGTAATGTGTTTTCACATTACTGTGTTTTAAATTGTATCCTTATTGCTTACTTGGATATATACAATCATTATTTGCTTCATAACCCATCCATTTTGCATCCTGAAGTAACTGGCTGACTACAAATAGTCCTATCATTTGCCAAAATAAGGCATTCTGCAGCTGGGGGCTGACCACTGATAAACAATTTGTGTCTACACAGGTGCTCATCAGTGTAGATATAAAGAAATGTCTATGAGAACCCCCCCCCCACACACACACACACACACCCTTCATCATTAAGTTGCCAAATGAAAAAATAAGCAATTGAGAAAATCTAGTGGGCTTCTACATTTACAGACTTTAAGAAGTGCCTTTCATAACTTTGGGGCCTCTGTTTTTTACTGTAACACTCAGCTGTCTGTTCATGCTGTGAACTGGCCTTTCTGCAGACTGGCTCTTTGCCATGTGGCTAGCAGTCATTGGCTTATGCCCACAATTAAACCTTTGACCTTGTCTCTCCTTTTCTTCATCTTGTAAAGAATCTTTTTTCATCATTTGTTTGTTTAGATACTTCTTCTCAATTTACCTATCTTTTTGGTATTCCTATGTCATCCCTTATTTGAATAATACTGTACTGTACAGCAGAGACAATCACCACTGCTGGTGGCCATCAGTGCTCCAATTATTGCCTCAGTGATTTGGGTGGAGAGAAAAAAAAAGTGTAAGTTCTTCTGGAAATATTTACATGCATGTCCACTGTCTCATACCTCCAGTGGGTGTTTCTGGCTCACCTCTTTACCCACAGAAGGCTGCCATTGTATAAGAGTATTAAACAAGCACGCCCTTGCTCTACCACACCCCTAAAATGAACATCTAAATCTGGTAAGTCCAATGAGTTGTGAATGCCTTTGGAATGCCTCTGAATTTTGTATTTGTCTTTGATACATCACCATATATTGTAAGGTAAGCAGGGATGGAAGACTTGCTAATTCACTTGGGCATTACACAACTGAAGCAAGGAGGAGCAAAGAGGTTGGTTAGTCATTGAGTTATAAGGAGGTCTGTTATGTGGAGGGAAAAAACAGCTTCAGCTCAAGAGTTCAGTTTTAGCAGAAATTCAACTAAACTTGCAAAATCAGGAATGAACATGGTATAGAAAGGGAAATCCTCTCCACCATGCTAGCCACATGCTCACCATCCACATCCTCACCACCTAATCTAGACAGTTAGATGGCAGGGATGTAGAAACAACTAGCTGAGTAATTACATTTCATGGTATGATGAGGGGAAACTATAAACATGCTAGTAGCAGTTATCTATATACCTTATAGACAGCAGGGATTGTGGAAACAGCTAAGATAGGCAGACACTGAAATAAAAAGCACATGGTATGGCAAGGAATAGACCACACAAACCAGGCTAGGCCAACTAGCAGGCTTCAGTAAATAACAGCGCGTGGAATGACAAGAGAAAACCACTCTAGCACTACACTAGTAGCACATGGCCATAGGTCTGCTAGTCAGATAGATTGGTGGGTTATACAAAGTACACTGAGGAGACAATCCTTAGAGGGGAAAAGACATTAGAGATTATTTACATTTACAGCATTTGCACACACCAGACAATTATACAGAGTGAATCTCATTTTATATAATTGAGGGTAAGAGCCAGCCAGCAGCAGCTTGATGGATCAGTAGTCCACCACCTTAACCACTAAGCTACTACATCCCCCATAAGAGGTAAGATGATAAGGCGCAAGTGGTCTTTACTGACCACTTTACTGAGGTAGGAGCAGGGGAAGCTGGGAACACCACAGGCCAATTTAAATTGAATATCATTGTGAGCTACTCATAATAAAGCTAGCTGTTGTATTGAGGGAAAGCCAACTTGAAACTCTCTAAATAAGCACCAAGAATTCCATAGCACCTGTATAACAGAATTGCCTACAGAAGCAGAAGAGCTTATAAGAGACGAGAGGAAGATAACCCCCCTTTATATACAGCCATAGTCACAGACTTCCATGTTGATAGCTCCATATGGTGTACATGTGGTCCAGCGGTGAGAATAAGGGTGTAAGATGGGTGTGTAACAATAATATTTTTGTAAATACTGCATCACATTGTATGCCACTTTGGGTCTTTCTGAAAAAGTATGAAACAACAACATATGTAAGTAGGTATTTTCTTTAAAACCAGTAACTATAGCTCTACTGTAGAAAATACATTCATTCTTTATTAAAATGCTATATGATAAAAACCTTTTCCATATAAATGTTAGCTCAAAAATAAATAAAAAAATAAAATAAAAACAAATTATAGCCTCAGACTACTTCTCACATCTGGTGAAAGTCCAGTCCAGTTTCACTATGAGAGTGAAATCCAAGTATGTGCATAAAGCACTAACTCCAAGGTCACACCTGAGTGTTTATATGACTCACTAAACCCCCCCTTTCTCAGCTGAAAAGAAAAGGGTGGAGCCTGTTTGGTGATATTATCCAGAACATGTGAGTAAAATGAATGAATATAATCCTAAGGCAAGTGACTCCCTTGTGTTATTTGCCTGCACCTCTTAGTAACATCTTAACAGTGTGTAATTAATATTATTCAAATGTTTCGTTGTTGTTAAAGCTAAGAGCAGGCCTTTTAGGAATATGCTGTAAGTAGTAACTAACATTGACTCAGAATTGCATATATAGCAATATGGTGTTTGCATGAGGCATGAGAACACTGTCACTGAGGAAAGTTTCAATACAGACCTTTAGTATATAATTGAACTGCCATCTAAACTGGAAACTTTAACCATACAGAATAAAAATGTATAAAAAATTATCCTAGCTGAACGTTTCAACTTCTACTAAAAGCAGAGACAGTTCTGGTCTTATCTTTGTTTCACATAATCTTACAACCCCTAATGGGTTTGTTTCTTTGTGAACCATTAAACATTGCAAAAACGTTAACAAAAAAGCAGAAAGTGTAAGGCTTCAAAAAGAACATATTAAGCTACACTCCACCAAAAAAATCATAAATTATGGGATTTTGCTACTTTAAATCTTTCTTCAAAAGTATAAACTTTGGTGATATTAAATTTCCACTGTATTATGTAGGGTAATGGGGTAATTTCATCAACACAATGGAAAACCTTTTAAAAGAAAACATGTTTCAAGGATACTGCATGAATATCACATCAATAAGTTGATAGTGATTCCTGGAAGAGTCATGTGAGTAGCAAACTGTTCAGAGAAAATAAAAATAAAGTATTACTTTTCTTCATTGCATAACCATATAATCATGGTCTTACTGCTGTTTGTACATGTGGAAAGTTTATATGATAAAATAGTTGTCAAAGCACACAGATCTTATTTGCATGACTGTTGTAATGCTTATGCCCTGCGTTAGGGAACTGACACAGCTGTGCCTCACTGATAAAAGGCCTCTGAAAAAAGCTCTAAGGATAAACTGGCCTTCTGACAATTTCCATGTCAACTTTATCAACCACTAGGGAAAGAGTTGGCATAAATTGAACATATGCCATGATTTCTTCGATCCACAAAAGTTCTTGAGTCTGTCCCAGACTTTGATTAAGGTTATTCTTATTGAAATGTTAAGAAAATAGCATACTGTTCCCTCTGTGCTGTGTATACTACAATATATCATGAGATGAAAATATTTTACTGGAAAAATCTGTTCTTCATTCATCTTTAGGTGCCTTAGTCTGGTTAAAATAGTTTATTTTTACCCATGTGCCAACTTCTCTGGCAGAAAAATGTTGAGTTCTTTTCCGATGAATATTGGATTCCCATGGTGCTAAACCAATTTGTAAAGCCTGTTTTTACTGAATTTATAACAACATACAAATTCTTCATCCAAGACATTTAAATCAATTCAGTACATTTTGATTTTGTATAGTGCTTTTAACATTGGACATAATCACAAATCAGCTACGATAGAAATGTATTAATCAATCTATAAAAATGGCACTCAGGGTATGAACTGCTTTTTGGTTATTCTCTTCTAGTGGCTTCAAAGCTGTACATTTGTATATTCGTCATTCATGCGATATTTAGAACAGCCTTCACCAAATGGGTGGACAGTTTGATCAAGAGGTTTTTAATGCAACTCTTTCACACGTACATGCCAAGGCTTGTTTATTCACACTGAGGTTTCTTCCTGTTTCTTCCTTTTACTTCTTTTACTTTCACATGGTGTGTCGGTGGCATGTCTACATTCCTCAATTCCCTAGAACTCACTGGCCCACTAACGCTATAAAAGGTATCTTTGTGATACCAAGCAGCTGAAGGCATGCAAGGAGCTGATGCTTTCAGCCAGGTTCCTCCCTTCCACTGGCCTGCTTTTTTTTCCATCCTTCAGTATGCCTAGTGTTAACAGTGCAGTCAGCCAGTTGCGCAAACAAGTCTTTCAAAATGTGGCAAAGGTGGCAAAACGGTACTCTGAAAGCCCATATTATCTGTGAGCAAATGCCTCACTGTGTGAATAAAGTAATTCCCATCAGTAATAACTCTTTTTAAAAATTCACTGAATTTTACTTGCCATGCTTTTTATAATACCCATGGTTGGTAAATTGCCTATATTTACCTATTTGTCATAAACTATCTATAATTATAATACTCCATTATAATCCATAATAGACCAACAGCATTGCTAATCGTATTTAATAATAATCATTTTCAATTTGAAAACATGAAGATATGAATTATTATTTATTGATAATGGCTAGTGGTGATTCTTATGCTGTTTTTTGTGTTGTTAACATTGATAGGTGAAGAAATATTCTACCATTAACTCCATAAATGGGTATCTCACCAACATCCACTGTGTGTCATTGTTGTGTGTTTGTTATTTCTGAGTCTTGTTTCACTATTTGTTCTGGCTTTTGACTCTTATTTTGACATTATGTATTATCCTTGTTTAACTTTGCCTGTGTTATGACCCCCGCGGTGAAGATTGTTAAGATTCTTTGACAGACCAGCCTGACTCTCAACAGCCATGTCTAAGCTCAGGGTTTGAAGTGGTTAAAAAAAGCTTAAGAATTATAGTTATGGTGTAGGACATGTAAGAGTTATATTTGTACTGGACTACATTTTGTAAAGTGTTTGCATGCAAGTAAACAAAGTTGCAGTGTTTAGGAGTTATCAGGCCCTACAGCTTTATCAAACTGTAGCATACAGATGAGGTTTGCAGTTTAATTCTTAGTACAACACTGGGAATTAGCCAATGTCCAGTTATACTTAGTGTCAATGGTACTACTGTCTTGACTGGCAAATGCCTTCTCTTGCTATCCAGGAAGCAAAAATTGCAAAATGCATTTTAATCCATAGAAAAAATGTATGTAACTGAGATCAGCGAGATCTGAAGGAGTGAGAAGAGTGTTTAGTTTCTCAAGTGTTATCTTCAAAGTGCTTCAAAGCAAGGGCACTAGAGAAGCATAGCACAGCAGTCTGGCACTTTCAGACATGCCAAGAATGTCCCCTAGTGACATAATAAAGACTAATCATGTTTGAGGCGGCTCATTTTGAACAAGGACAAACCTGTAGCAGACAGATTTATTCCTCTGGCCCTTTAGAATGTAGTCTGCACATGGGATTGCCTAACACCAGGCCTCTCCTCTCTCTACATGTTGTCACATTCCCAGAAGCTCTAATACTGTGCTCAGAAATATGGTTGTGTCATTAAACTGTCAGAACTTAGAGAGAATTCTGGGTTCCTAAAAAGCTATTTGCTCTTACTTAATATATATCCCAACTAGAGTCCAGTGACAGATACAGCCCTGGTCTCAACATGTCAGAAATCCTTTAATACCAGTTATAAGTCTAAGTTGCAAAAGTGACTAGAGGAGATATATTATAATCACCCAGAGACCCCAGCCTGCCCCCTGACCACCAAGAAATGATGCTTCTGTGGCATATAAAAGATTCAACTGCTTTATAACACATTCACCAAGATTTTGAGTGCTACCTACCTGTATCGTGGTTCAGTGTGCTCAGTAGTGACCAAGTTGGGAAGAAATCCATGACTGAGGGGAGCAGTAGGGGAATAGGGTTGCCAGATTACGCTAGTTTAAAAATATTAGTTAAACAACAACTTTATTTATAGCAAACAAATGAAATGAAAGCTACATTTACATTTCTGCAAAAAAGCAAAATGTAAGTGAAAACAGTTTATCCATGATTCCTACTTATAGAGGATACTTATAATGCAGATTAGATTGGAGGGGGAAAGGGGTATTGTGGAATGGATATCTGTATAAGTAAAATAATTGTTACCCTATAAAAATAGAAAAATGTCTCCCTTTTCTAATGGGCAAATATTACAGGGCTAGTTTAAGACATGAGGTAGCTGATAAATAGTACTCTAATTGTTAATTTAATGTATTTCTGTTGCTTTGTATCTTTCACCTTTAGACAGAAATGTTTTATATTATATTTATATTATATTATTATTAATTCATTAAGGCATGTACTATTTTGTTCATGTGCTATATTTTTGAAAAAAACACACATGCAAACTTTTAGTTTCTCCAAATCTCTCTCTCTCTCTCTCTCTCTCTCTCTCTCTCTTTCTTTCTCTCTCTCTCTCGTTTCTTACATAAAGTATTTTTTTTCTATCAGATTCTTCCCCTTATTCTGGGCACACACATGCTATTGTTAGTGAGTGCATTGCATTTCAGTTGCTCTGAGGGCATGAAGATCATATTTATGTTGATATTGATGTAGCAGTCAATGGATTCAGCCATGCTCGCTGCCTGTGAATAAGCACTGTCTGCCGAGGTAACTGTGAGGGCAAGGAGGAACAGGGCACGGTCAAATGTGGTGAATCGCACATCCAGGAAGAGTGATCAGTCATGAGGAATTGATGCCAAGATCTTGTCAAAACAGTGCTAACATGCTCAGTCAGTATGTTGCTTCTCATACATCTGGCTTCACAGAGCACAATCATGCATGCTGTCATTCTGGCGTTATTCATTTGAAAGCATATCATGAATGAATAGAATCAATTATGCATTAAGCTTTTTTTTCTCAATTTCTTCTCTTATATCTGAAGTATTTCAGGCATAAAGTGCCTCTGTTGAAGTTCTGGGATTTTCTGACTGCAGCTGAAAGAGGTGTTAATGGAGCACTTTATCTGGTTGAACTGGGCCTCCTGCTACTGTCACCCCTGCCTACGATGTTCACATTTTCACACGTGTTTCATATGGCATATAGTCTGTAACGCCTAATGGTATACTGAACAGGGACACTGCTTTCCACTATGCATAGAGAATGTTCCACCTTTGGCTTCTCAAAACTGCATTCTGTAGTGGCAGCAGTATATTTAGTATGTTTGTTTTTAGCATTTTTGAAGTGTATTATCACATATAGCAAACCCTTCACTTCCTTTTCCTGCTGTGCCAACTACTGGCTGAAGTTGTGCCAGTCTACAGCTTATGTGAGACACTTCTGTGTTTGCAGCTAGGTCAGTGGTGTCTCATATCGACCTTGTTGTTTATACTCTGGTTCTATGCCAGGCCTCTTCATTGCAGGTGTGCCCTCCATGATGTTCTGTTATGTTTTCTGGATGGCCTGGTAAAGAGGAAGTATGTTTCTTACAAGCCATTTATGCCTTTAGGTCCCAGGCCCCAGGTTCTCTCACTTAGATGCTGCCAAGAATCACCTAGGTCTGTTTACAACTCTTGTTTTTAGAGCCGTTGCTGCTCATTGGACTTAAATGTGGCTTCTCAGTCTAAATAGGTTTGATTTCTACCTAAAGCCTTTTGAATGGCTGTCTGTGTCTGCTGGCTTATATGACTGAGTTACCTTATTCTTTTTCATTACCTCTTTAATTTAACCACTTCAGATAAATACAAGGATTCCACAAGAGGGTGCACTTCCTGAGATTCAGGGTGGCCAGAATTTAACATTGACGTGAGCTGTGTTGAATTTGTGTAATGGTTAATAACAGCAGTGGATATAAATTTGTGTTTATCTTAGTAGTCTCTCACATTATAGTCTGACATCCACTGTACACAATATTGGTATAGTTCTACACTGAATTGTAAAATGAAAGAAGTATAGGGCTTTGCATTAAAATTGGCTGTAATATATATATATATATATATATATATATATATATATATATATATATATATATATATATATATATATATATATATATATATATATATATTGCTTTACGGTGATATTCATAAAGCTACATACCTACTTAAACATAAACCACTCAATATGACCTTATAGATTGATATAGATTTGTTAAAAGATGCCAGCGTGGCCCAGGGAGTATGTATCCAGGACAGTAAAGCAAATCTTCTACCCTCTGTGTTTTTTAGCAATATTTTAAAAAAACTTTATTTTTACATGTAAGACATGAGTCAAAGGAAATTCTACATCTAAGTGTGAGGTCCAAAAAAGGAACTGAACAAATATTTTTGTCACACATACTGCACATTCCGTTTACTTATCCATTCAGCTTCTACATGGTGAGGGAAAAGACTGAAGCCATTGAATTAACTGGATTTCTGCATGGATGGCTCATAAAATAAAATTTCATCCAATAACATTCCAATAAATGCAGTTTTATTAAATACCATTTATTAGTCTAATAAATATTCAAATCCAATGGTGGAAAGAGTAACTCTATAGTGGAAGCTTGTCTATTGGCAATAACAGTGGTTAATATAGGAATTCTATAAACACACAATTTTATTTTACTTCCAACCAATCTATTGTTAATTTATGTGTTTTAGTTTATTCACATATTACCTAATTCAACAGGTTTAAGATCAGGTACACTCACTGACACAGTTCCTCAGTGATTACGTTAACATTTATTGTCAATGACCTTGACAACATTAACATGAACATAAACATTAACATTTATTGTCTTAGAGTCTTCTCTGGGCCTCAGAAACTCCACAGTCCCCAATTCAGCCTTGCCTGGGTTACTGTCTATGTGTATGTTTTGAACATGTTTCTGTGGATTCCTCTGGGTTCTCCACTTTCCTCCCACAAACATGCCAATAAGTGATTTGGCTAAATTAGGGTAAATTAGCCCTAGTTTAAATATGTGAATTGTGCTCATCTCTGGGGAATTCTCCAACTCCTTGCCCAGTGTTCCCTGGACCCACCATGACCCTGACCAGGATAAAGCATTTACTGAAGATGAATGAATGAATGAATGAATGAATGAATGAATGAATGAAATTGGTTGCTTGATAGTTTGGTTGCTTTCACAAGGCATATCAAACCCACACCCCAACTGATCAGGTACATTAACCAATCACTATATTTTCAAGGGGTCATTCTCTTAGGTTTTCTTACTGAAGTGACCTTTTCAATACAATAGTAAACATTTGGTTAAAAATCAGACAAACAAATTTTTTCATTTTAATTTTTTCTTTTCATTTTGGCTGCTTTGGTATTACCAAAGACTAAACTAAACTATATTCCTTCCAGACAAAAAGCATTTTAAAATTCAGTAAACATCTTGGATGACTCTTTAGTTTAGTTTAGCTTGAAGACTGTGGAGATTCTATCAGCTTGAGAGAAAAACAGCTTTATATCAGTGAAAAGGTTTTATTAGAAATACGGAAGCCTCTTTCTGCAGCACCACGGACACTGGTGCCCTGTTGGATTTGCTGCTGAGTCAGACCACTAGCTAATTAGAGGTTATGTAACATACAAATAAATAGATGTACACTTCGAGAGCTCTTGTACCACAGTGTCCATCCTTATATCCATCAAAAGACTGTCTGAGTTTTCTCCATCAAGCACATTTCCTTTCCTAAATGAAGGCTCTTCTGTTTAAACATTTTTCCACCTTGGACTCAAGCCAGATGCTTCTCCTTGGGTCAGTGTACTGCCCAAATTTAAAAATAATAATAATTTTAGCAGTACGGAGTTGTACCATGTGCCATCTGTGGCCAACTTACATAAATATTGCAACTGGCTGCCTTTTCACTGCCACTGGCCCTCAACACAGAGGCAATACAGTAGCCAATCAGAATTGTGTTGTGTCAATAGTCCAGTCTTAGCTCTGTCCTGCAAGGTTGTTGAAGCATTTTGTTGACACCCGTGGAGACATGTGCCACGTTTTTCATATTCTTCCATCAATCAACTGACATTTCCATATTTTGTGAGCCATTAAAACATTTAAAATATTGTTATATATTCAAGAATGCAAACACTAAATTAATAATATTTTATTTAGCATTTAATCTTATGTAGAGCATTTGATTGGTAGAGTATTGTATGCCTTTGTCAAATAGTTGGTTTTAGAGTTACAGCACAAATATTACCTCACATATTTTCTTTAGGGCTTCCTCAAGAGATACACACTGAAGGGTGGTAAATGGTACGTTCTGAGTGAAACATGTAGACATGCACAGCTTTTAAGAAACATTATGTACCACAAATGTAACATTGTAGTTTTCACCTACATTTGAGCTCTTACCTCTATTATGTAAAAACAGAACAGAACACTTTTATAAAGAACAGAACACTTGCAAATCCTATAATTTACCTGGGATTATTTTACAGGCCCACGTTCAAGTGAATGTTCTATGTTTGTGTTGGGTGTTTTGGCACGTCACTTTCCCCTGCAGCCAAACATGGAAACTAGACTTTAAGCTAGCATAGTAAGGCACCATGCTTTTTTTACTGTGCCAGATTCATATGACAAAATGACTGTCTATTTCTTCTAATTCATTTTCAATTATTTTTTTTAACTGAAACACAAAATATGTTTGCAATGTCAGCTGTTATATGCAAAAAAAAATAGTCATTGCCATTTGTTACATTGACTGTGTTACAAAAAACAACTCCAGGAAAGAATCAATGTTCTGCTTTTGATTAGTTATCCCTCTGTCAAAGTGAATGTCAAAACACAATAATTTATGACGTCCTACACATCAACAGTTCCCTATCCTCAGTTTAATCCGACACTAGGAATGTTAAGTAGCCTCATTCTGTGACAGGACTTCATTAGTTTACTCTGGCACAAATAAATATGTAATCATGTAAATGATTTCCAAATAGTTGTAGTTTATCATGTAACTAAGAGCCTATATAACAGAAATACATTGTAATATTTTAGAAATACAGCTAACTGGAGCTACTAAACTAGAACACTAGCTACCAATCTAATGCACAGTGTATATAACAGTGTGTATTTGTTGTTGTTTAGCCAGTTAAATATGACATAACTTTCATTTCACAGTACTCTAATGATGTTTATTCATCTATTCATGGATGTAGAGGCTATTCTGGGAGCACTGGGCATTGAAGTTAGAATAAAACCTGTATGGAATGCCAGTCTAATAATCACTAAGCTGTTTTTTTCTGCAGTGTTGGGTTAAAGAGTCATTTAGCAGCACTCTTCAATATGACGTTTTACTGCATTTGGAATATACCATATGCAAAGTTGCAAACGCAAAGTTGTTTGGGGTGAAAGACAATATCCTGAATTATTTCAGACAATAACAAAAATGTGCATCAATTTAAGAACATTAAAGAAACAAATCAAGGTACAACACTTTAAATCTAATACTTAAAACCACATTTAAAACATGTTTAAAATAATACTACTGAATATAATTCCAGCAGTAGACCTAGATCATGGACGGGCCAGCTGGACTGAGATTTATTTTCGAAATTGTCAGACCCGTGGAAAGAAATGTAAAAGTGAGATGTCCTGATAATTTGTTTTAGGACATTTCAATGTCATTTTGACTCTGTGCACTACATAGGGAATTGAGCAGGATTGCCAAAAGAGAATGTAATAAACAACATGTGGAATCCTCAATTCTGTCCTTACCATATGCTTCCAAACTTCCTTTTCTTGGCTACAAGCAGGTTTTTTTTTTTTTTTGTCTGATTCCATGATTCTATCCAAACAAAAGGTTGTGGTGGTTCTAGTTTTGTAATCCTTTTTTTATGTTTAATAATATTGATATTTATTATTAATAATAAACCCATAAATATATAGAAAGATATATATATATATATATATATATATTTTTTTTTTGTATGCTCCAAAGTCTATAGCCATCCACAGCGCAGACAGTTAGACACTTATTGCTTATGACAACAATGGCACAAGGCCTTAGATGCTCCACAAGAAAACTTTGTACTGGAATGATATAACCTAGTTCCAGCTTAGAGAGCATTCAGAGAGAGAAAAGCTAAAGTGTGGGTGCATGGATTGATGCCATTTCAGTGCTGCAGATAAAAGAGGACAATGATTGAATCATGAATGCAACCTTTATGAATGGTTATGAATGCTTAACCTTTATCCCAGTGGTAATTCATCCCAACTGTCTGTTCCTTCTGGAAGAAAAAGTTAGAGCCTTGAAGCCTTGTTTGCTTCAAGGTACACTGTGTTCCTAATCGCACATTTTAGCACAGAACACATTATTTGCCTCTCATGAATTTAGTCTGTAGGACAGAGCAAATTTGAAGATTTCAGCAAAGAATAAACATTGTAGATTGATTAGATTTCCATTAATTAGAATGAAATCTCATGTTCTTTCTAAAGAACATTGAGTTAGAGATAGTTACATTTTCCCAGAAGAACTCTATGCATCTTTCTGTTGCTCCTTAACTTTCAATGCAATTGACTGGGTGGAATTTCATGAACTGTGTCAAGCCCTCACAATCTCATTAATAGCTTTGGCAGTTAAGTGGAATTCACACATTCCAGGAGTATCTTCTAAAAACTAGCACTCATGTGGAACCCTCTTAATGAGGCAGCTATTGTGTTATTTTATGGCTCTTGGTGTCTCACAATATAATTATTTACTCTACTAACAATGTGATTAGGACTGTCAGTCATTCAGTATTGTTATGTCTTGGACTCTCAGACGTTCATGACAGTGTGGCTGCCAGACTAAATAATGAAAGGAACATTAAAGGAAGAATACTGCTGTGTCCCCTTATGAAATCTTTTTAGCACATTTGTAAAGACTACCATACCAGTGTATTATGTAAGAATTAACACAAACAATGAGTGTGCAGTTATTGGAAAATGATCAACAAAGGGTTGGTGTCACTGCTGTTGACGGTAATGGTATGTCCTAAAGTGTTTTATTCCAACATTTCTTTTATTAAGCAAAGACATATCACACTTTTTAATCAGTTTTTACATTTAATTTTCTTCTTGGAGATTTCCTCAAAGAAGAGGAATAGGTCATCAACCTATTCCAGCACCTCAGTGTCCAAGTTGTAAATATTTATATGAGTAATTTAGATCTCTTTAAAGGAGCACAGGGTTGAAGTGTTATTTTATTAAGCCAGTCAGGGTCTAAAGAGAGAAATGGACATAACCTGCAAATAACCTGAAAGCGTAGTGTAAAGGCTGTTAGAAATATTACATTAACCTACTTTCAAATTTGTTTGTAACAATTATTTTAAATTATCAATGAATTTCCATTAGAAATACTGTTCATTGATCGTTATTGATGGTATCGTCCTAACCGCTCCACGGACGACGCCATCACCACAACCCTCCATCTGGCCCTCACACACCTGGACTGTAAGGACTCCTACGTTCAAATGCTGTTCATAGATTTCAGTTCAGCATTCAACACAATCATCCCTCAGCAGCTGATTGAGAAGCTGAGTCTCCTGGGCCTGAACACCTCTCTCTGCAACTGGATCCTGGATTTCCTGACTGGGATATTTCAGTCAGTCCGGATCGGGAGCAGTATCTCCAGCACCACCACACTGAGCACTGGAGCTCTTCAGGGCTGTGTGCTCAGTCCATTGCTGTTCACTCTGCTGACTCACGACTGTGCAGCAATGCACAGCTCCAACCACATCGTCAAGTTCGCTGATGACACGACCTTGGGGGGTCTCATCAGCAAGAACGACGAGTCAGCATACAGAGAGGAGGTGCAACATCTAACAGCCTGGTGCAGAGCCAACAACCTCTCCCTGAACGTTGACAAGACCAAAGAGATGGTTGTTGACTTCAGGAGAGCACAGAGTGACCATTCTCCGCTGTCCATCGACGGATCCTCAGTGGAGATCGTCAAGAGCACCAAATTCCTTGGTGTCCATCTGGCGGAGAACTTCACCTGGTCACTCAACACCAGCTCCATCACCAAGAAAGCCCAGCAGCGCCTCTACTTCCTGAGGAGGCTGAGGAAAGCCCATCTCCCTTCCCCCATCCTGACTGTGTTCTACAGAGGGACCATCGAGAGCATCCTGAGCAGCTGCATCACTGCCTGGTTTGGGAACTGCACCGTCTCGGATCGCAAGACCCTTCAGCGGATAGTGAGGACAGCTGAAAAGATCATTGGAGTCTCTCTCCCCTCTATCACGGACATTTACACCGCACACTGCATCCGCAAAGCTAACAGCATTGTGGCTGACCCCACACACCCCTCACACACACTCTTCACCCTCCTGCCATCTGGAAAGAGGTACCGGAGCATTCGGGCCCTCACAACCAGACTGTGTAACAGTTTCTTTCCTCAAGCCATCAGGCTCCTCAACACCCTGGACTGAATTGTTCTACACTCTCTCACACACACATGCACACACACACTCTCACTCAGGACTGAACTGTATATCAACTCTCTGTCTCTCTCACACACAGATACACACACACTCTCTCTTGACTGTGTGGACACGCACACACATAATTTTTATTGTTCATTACTTATTGCACTACCTCTACCTGTCATCCGCTGCTATAGTCATATTTATGTTTATTTCTATTTGCACTACCTCAACCGCTGCTGTGTATTTTTGCACAATATTTTTGCACAATACTTTTTTACATCATTTCACTTTATCTTATTTTGTTTCACCTACATTCCATTACACATGTTCTTTTCTTTCTTTTCGGCGCTAAGTGTCCTGTGTTCTTTTGTGTTGTCTTTCTTGTATTTATTGTCTTTTTTGCACTGTCTTATCTATGCTCTGTTTGCACCTAGCTGCACACTGTGCACTTTACGTGGCTAAGACAATCTTCTGTCCTAGCTCTGTGGTGTTGTTTTGTGTTGAACTTTGTTGTTGTATGTTTATGTAGCACCAGGTCCTGGAGAAACGTTGTTTCATTTCACTATGTACTGCGTCAGCTATATGTGGTTGAAATGACAATAAAGCTTCTTGAATTGAATTGAATTGAATTGAATATAAACTGCTGAAGAATTGCACAGTAACTCTTCGGCAATTACTAATGAGTTTTATTTTATTGTTTATGCTAGTATTTAAAATACATGCAAACAACTTTTTAAGTGAGTCATACAGTGTAGAGCTGATGGTCCAAAACAAAGCAGAAAATTGATTCAAAAGTTTCATTCCAATGAGTTAAACCTATTAAATAAAAAAATTATAATAATAAACTGGGCAAACCATTGCACAATGCTCTCTGATTTCCATCAGATTTTTAATGTAGAATCTCAAATGACTTTCTCTTTATCGCTGACTTTCAGTATATACACCATGTTTTGATGGTTTTGTAGAACCTACACCATGCACTATAGCCACTTGGATATCTTTTGATATTAAACTGTGGAGCAACAATAGAGCAACTATACTAAGTGCCAAGTTACTTGGCAGAAAGTTTTACAAGACACCTGTTTGAGACTTGACATAGTTATCAGGATGCAATAAAAAAAAAAAAAACAGAATGCTGTTTTTGTCCCAAAAGTATAAAGCTTGTAGGACAAAGACAACTTTCATTAACATGACACAAATAAGAATAGCAAAATGTGGTGTTGTTTTTTTTTTGAATGATGTCAATAAATCTGTAGATGGCTGTATCTTTTGCAGTTGAATGAGGATGCGAGTAAGGATTGAAACTGAGCAGGTCTTGGTGGTGCAGCTGTTGTACTGTGTGTGTAAGTGAGTAAGAGAGAAATGCCAACATTGGTCTTATCACAGTCTAAATCATGGCTGAAGTCTGGTGTGAGAAATATCTGCTTTTGTTTATGTGCCACCCAAGAAGCCCAAGGCCATCTGTAAATATAATGTAAATATGCTAAAATTCTTTTCAAATGCCTCACATTTAGCAATAAATAATAGTATAGAGCAGTACTGTGGATTTGAAAAAACAGCTGTTGCAATACAATATAATGCAGATTTAGTTCTCTCTTAAAATGAATTGAAAATGCAATGCAGGGTTTTTATGAATAAGTAGTTGTTTGCAAAATCGATATTTATTCATTTGTTTGTTGTTTTGTTATATTCCTTTATTTTATTTACTTTATTCCTTTACTTTATGAATTATTCTGTAATATTTATACAATATGTTTATGAGGAATTCAAAGTTATACACATTATATCCTAGTACAGCGCCATCAGGATCTTCATGTGAATTTGATTAAAATTTTACCTGAAGAACAAAGTGGTGCAGACTTTTTGTTTCATAGTGTAAATATCCTGGTCCTTATAACCTCTGGGCTGGTATGTGTAAGTTTATTGCATTGTGAGGAGGGGGGGAAGGTCTGCTATGGGTGGAATGTGGAATTTGACCTTGAGAAAGGTGAGTAGTGCTTACTATTTCAAGCTCATTTTGTAGCTTTCACTGGAAAGTCTGCTCCACTGGTTCAGGCTGGATACTGGAATTTTACAAAAATAGCTGAAGCCACATGATCTTTATTTTCTCAAAATATTTCCAATATAATATAATACATCGTATGTGTTTTTAATATACTACATTTTTATATGGGTGGATGTATTAGTTTACAAGAAAAATATAATTCAACAGGATACAGTCTTGAAAAAACAGCAAGGATCGTGAATGGTTCTTTAGAAGGTTATGGATTGTAGTTTCCTAAGGGGGTCCTAATATGTCAGGATGGGAAACCTCTCTGTGTGAATGGTCTGACAATCCTGAATAATAGGCATATGAATGTTGCTGTAGACATTATGCAAGCCTGCCAATTACCCTGCCAGTAGAATCCATTAACCCATAACTATAGTACCTGAGGGTGTATTTTAAATAAAAGTCTGATGGTTATATGAGCCTTGGGAGCTTGTGAAAATAATCAGCAATCCGATTTAGCAAACATTTGCTATAAATCACATAAAGCAGGGCCCCTCATTTCCTCCTTTACCAGGAGAATCTCTTCATTCCTCACATGCCCTGAATGGTTCCCTAATTTGTGCCACTGATGAATAAAAGGAAAGTGAAATATCTAAGGATAAGGGTTTTGAATTGCACAAACAACTGTACACTTTAATCCACAAATAGTTCATACTTTTGTCATATTTTTATGTCTTTTATATTAGATGTTTACATTTTTCTAGTTCTTCCTAAGTAAATTGCGTTTATGTGAATTTGTTTCATGCCGTCGTAAAAATTATTTCACTGTGTATTTGGTTGTAGATGTGTGTGACCAATAAAAAAAAATTAAATTCAGTTGAAGCCTCATGACCCCAAGTTAGCTTTACACTAACACCAAAGCTAATCAGGTCTTTGAGGACCTTCTGACCCACTGAATTGAGTACTTTTCTCACTTTATAATGAGTAGACTCAATATAAAGAGACTCATGTTGCATTAAAATATTGATGATTATGTAGCTAAAGATGAAACAACAGGATGAAACAAGCATGATGATTAACTGATGTTGTACTAATACTTTACAGGCCAAAACCGGTTCACAGTTATCTGATTCAGTGTACATAAATGTTTCTGCATGTCTGCCAGGCACAAAGTAGAACATTTTTTAGTGATGTAACGAGTCATTACTCCTATTGTGATGCACAGGCTGACATGTGCCTATGGGCAGTTACAGGTCTGCGCAGGGATCTGTCAGTGTCAAGTTTAAAAAAATCATTAATAACAGTAATAATTTTCACATGATTTTAGATAAGGTCATATAAATGTGGGTTAATGTGTATCAGTTCAAACCACAGTGTATGAAATACCTGCATTGTATGTTATTCTGAAGCACATTTTTGATCTGTTGGGCACAGAGGTTCATATCTCAGCACTCAGGGCAGTAACGGGTGAAAGTTAACTCACTTATCACTGCTTCGGCCTTCCTGTCTGGCAATACTTGTGAAATGCTGGGAAATTTATGGCATTATGGATCTCCCTCTGGTATTTTATGTTGTGCAATAGCGAACATATCCTTTGTCTCTTAAGCCAAATAGGTGTCACTCCACAGGGGTTCAGGGCCACGCTGGACATGGAAACAAAGATGTCATTGAAATATCTGGCCATGAAGACATAGCATGCCAAAGACTTTCCCAGTCCTGGCTTAGCAGTGTTTGTTCTTCTCTGTGTTTGTTTTTTAGCTGCTTTCACATCATTTAGGGCCCTCTACTTTGAAGTGCAGTTATGAACTATAAAAGCATACTCTGATCTTACCTGGAATAACAGTAGCTCATTGAAAAACACACAGCTCATTAAACCTAGCTTGATACTGACTTGATACTGAATTTGAAGCGCTTATATAGATTCAGCTTTGCTCACAATTTGCATTTCAAGTCCTATAATGAAGAAACACTCATGATCAATACAGGAAGTAACCATTATTCTGTAAGATTGTGTTAATGTGTATTAATGTGTCTGGATAATTTTATGAATATAAAATTAATTAACTGAAAATTGTCTAATAATCCTATCTGGTTTCGATATTTGTCTTGGTTGAGGCACTATTCATATCACATCCAATTTCTTTTAGTTTTTGCTGTAATTACTAAATAATTCCTAGAAGTTACTGTCTAAAAAATATGCATAATGGTTCCACATGGAACAATTGAATCCAATCCTAGTTTATTGATAACTCACCCAGAAAGTATGTAAATCTGTTGCTGATTTTTTTTTTTTATTACCGTGTACAAATGCAGTGATTTTTTACTGAAGAAGATGATGTTCCTTTAGCCAAAAAACAATTTCAATTAAATTTGTGCGTCACTAGGTACCGGATTTGCACTCATGACACTTCATTTGTACTATGAGTATGTTGCCCACTAGTCCCCAACAGGAGGCCAAAGTGTGACTCAATGACTGGAAGCTCATCAAAGGAGAATAATGAATGAGCTGGAAACACTCTTGTTTTGACTGGGAAGCTGCAGATGCTGAGGAAAATAAAAGCAATAATAGTGGTGTAACTGGTATTTTCTTAAATGTATCAATGTGTTGCAGATATAAAAAATCAAAGATTGTTTACTAAATCTGAATTGTCAGGAAAAACCTCTGAATATAATTCATCCAGAAGGATGAAGTGAAAAAAAAGAAATCAGACAAAGTCTGGATTCAGGTTTTTTCTTGGACTTACTGTGCTTCTCACTAGACAATTCATTTCTGAGAAGCCATGTGGCATTCAACATTTTCTTATGTAACTATTCTATTAGAGATAGTGGACAACTGATGCCAAGACTGTGAATTAAGTAACCATTGATTCCACTCACCATGGTATACCTATCTGCTGTGAATGTAGCTGTCATATAATTTGGGGTCCTTTAGTGAATTGTGATTGCGGAGCTTTGAAAAATTACCAATAAATTGGTAAAGACGCACACTCAGAAATCATCTTGCATCGCTCTCCTGAAGCCCGAGCATGCTGTCAGCACAAGCACGTAAAGGGCGCTGCCCTGACGAAAGCTGAATGGAAGCTATTTTCTCTAAATGCAATGGTAACTGCAATTTGTTGTGAAAAGACGCACACACACACACACTCCTGTCCATATGGGAAACTCAGAACATTGCATGTCACAAGGGTGCCAAGAAATTGTGACTTCAGGGCATCTCATGTAATTATGGTGTTTTTGGTTTAAGATCCCACTGAAATCATGAATAATAGTTTAATCCTGTGGCTTTTTACAGCAGCAGCGGAGGAGTGCCATCTTATATGAACTCCAACTGCTGATAGAAATTGCAAATGAACATTAGCAAATAAAATAACCCAGGTGGAAAAAGTACAGAGAAATTATACTTAAGTGAAAGTGTAGATAATGTGAGACACTTTCAAATATACTCAAGTGCAAACAGGTTTAAAAAATAAAAAAAAGTTGGAATAAACTGTAAACATTCATGTCGTGTTTTCTTATGAAACCTAACTTTTTATTTTTATTTATTTATCCAATATTGTTATCAAATCATCTTAACAATAAATCTGAGAGAGTAAAAGATAATTTACTCCCTGAAGTTTTGCTGGTCATATTTATAATATTATAATATATATATGTATATATGTATATATATATATATATATATATATATATATATATATATATATATATATATATATATATATATATATATATATATATATATAGAATAGCCAATATATGTTAGCTACTGGAAGGAATGCTAGTCTAACCTGGAATTAGCAAAAAAAAAAAAAAACAGTGTAGCTTAATTATATTAAGGTTCGAGGTTTATTTCTAAAACACTTTTAACAATAGAAACTGTCACAAAGCAGCTTTACATGAATATAAAAGATACTATTCAGAATAAAATTTATAAAGTTAATATCTCAACTTTTTTAAAAGGAGGGGGAGGCAAAGGAAATGCCTCATTTTATAAGTCTTGCGTATTTCAGCATATTGAAACATTTTACTGAGGTAGGGCCGGGGGGGGCTCATCTTCAACATCTACACTACAGTCCAATGGCTTAATCCTCTTCATGCACACATGGATAGCCTTAGGATTAACAACATTGTGTATCATGGCAGGGTCACCACAGATGACTAATAGCTATGATCCTCACTGGCATATTTCCACATTAATGAACTTGTCTGGATGCTAAACTGGATGCCATTAAGTTGATGTATAACATACAGTCATTGGCTGAATAAGAGAACAAGAGACTATAGATGAGCCCTTAGAAGGTCTAAGTATAAGAATGCAAAGAGTAAACATTTTTCCTTTGGAAATGTAATAAAGTAAGGGTGCATGCACTTTCAGGAAAATTGGTTGCAGCAGTACTTGCTGGGGTGATGGTCCCTAACATTTTTACCTATATCTTTTAACTAGGGAGATGGATGCAGTGCACCTTTGAAGATTTATTCTAAACTCCTAAATGTCCAGTTCTATGCCTTAAATTATGTTACGCTACATTTAGGTTTTCAAATAAAAGATACATGCTAAAGATACTAAAGGTGATCCATGTGTAGATGTGTATACATCAAGATTAATATTAACATGTTCTGCAAATTAAGATCATCAGTTGTACCATGTTACATCTTACTGTACTATAAAGTACTATAATACACTGAAATGAATATATGTTACCCCATATACGCTATCCTTGATCCTTGGAAAAGTAACAAAACATTTTCAGGGTCATTTTCATAGCATTTGAAATACATTTCGGAGTCCATCTCAGCACCAGTGGAACATATTCAGTCTTGGGTACAGTGATTAATTGTTGCCTTGAATTCACTGTATCCTGTACTGGCACATAAGAATCCAGTGCCACAGTCAAGCCTTATATACCACCTTAAATATCACCTTACTAAGCTGCATGGCCAGTCTGTCGAAGTCTGGAGCCCCAGTGCTGTCACTGCTCTCAGCTTGTGTTATGGATGGCAAGTCCTGGCTCTGAAACAGTCACAGCCTGTTTCGTTGCCTTCAGCATGTTTCTGAATTCTTCCTCTCCTAGTCTGATCACACAGGCCTGCATTGTCCAGTCTTAGTATGTATGTATTCAAAGCGGAAATGTATACAGAATTCATTTAGAAAATTGTAGCAAGCTGCAGTGTTGAGCTCATTCTGTGGGAAAGCCTTTTTTTTTTTTTGTATATGAAATAACAGAATCACCCCTGCCAAATTTTCATTCAGAATTCATTCCCAACCATGACTCACAGAATAACTAACACTAACACAAAGCAACGCTGGGTTCTATACACTTTAGAACATTTTAATTAAACCCTGACATTCCTGTGGTTAATTTACATGGTCCAATAAATCTGTTTATTCTTAAATTCGGTACAATGAATAACATAATGTACATCTGTGATAAAAGTCCTCAATGAGCTTTACATCTCTGGCCAAACATCTGTCACTTGCTCTTTGTATATCGTGATCCTTTCGATACAATTAAAAGATTCATTCACTCAGTGGTAATGAGTAATCACCAGCATAAGACCTTCATGTAAACAGAAATAATCCTACATAATTGTTCATTTAGACTCATTCTAATCAGTGTCAGCAATCAGAAAGACTGCTAGAGTCATACTGTATGTCATGTTGGCGTAACACCCAAGTTCAAGGTGGATTTTATAGCATGTCATAATCAATTAATTGCAATGGTGTGACGTGTAACTAAATCAGTCTAATTAAGGGTCATTATGGTGGCATGACATTGCTATTGGTATTCATAAGAATCTCTTAGAAGAACTTATTGTAGAAATCTAGAAGAAAATCATTTTAGATAAAGGGTATTTCCTATACTTTTTTTTATTAGCATAAGTGTTCATTTAAAAATAGGTTGATATCAATTGTCATTAAGGGCTTATGAAAGAGTCATGTAGCCCTATGAGCACTACCATTAAGCAAACTGTTACTTTATAACCCTACGATCGCAATAACTGTGACAAATTATTTGAGTGCTAAATAGCACTTCTATTAATAAAACAGGTCAGTATTCAGTCAGACACAAGTGTACAGTTGTAAAGCTTTGCAACATGACATGGTTCAGTAGTCAGGTGTAACTAGGCATCACTTTAATTCGATACTCTTCAACACAGATCATCAGACCTGGGTATGTACATGCCTGGAAAACTAAGGGCTTCATTTTGCTCAACTGAAGCTCCACAGAAGTGTATGTTGTGTTTTCAGACCGCAGGCTTCCTGAGTTGGAAACACTTGGCCTGAGGCACTGATACAGATCAGCTCCAAATACTGTCACTCTTCATAAAGCCTGTCCACGCCAATGTCCAAAAAAGTAACCTGAAATCATAACAGAACCACCTTACCAGACAGGACATAAGATGAAGTATATTGGTATTTCCTGCCAATTCTTAACAATGATGAAATTTGGTGGACCAAGTCATAAAATCTAAATAAAATAAACTGCATATATTGAGAATATTTCCTAATGCGGGGTAGTTATGAGTTATGTCTTCCATGGTTTCCTTTGAGAGGGATAAATTTTGAAAATGTGAAACCTGTATATGGGGATGTAACAGAGGTTAGAAGTTAGACTACAGCACTGACAATAAATAGAAAACCAGGTATATCTCTGAATTTCTTTACCTGTATCTGCATGATTTTGTGCTTTAGACAAATGGCTGATTGGATAATTGCATAAATGCACAAGTGTACAGGTCGTCTTATTAAAGTGGACAGTGATTACATGTTTGGAGTCATTATGCTGTCAAAAAATCCATCTATGGCCCACTCGTAGACTCCTGGCACAGGCAGGCAGATTTTGAGTGAAAATATCCTTGTGCTGAGGACCTCATGATGTCATTAACATTTACGAGGCATTCCCCTGGACCACTACCTACAGAATAGCCCCAAGGTATCAATAAACAGATTCCTTAATTATTTGAAAAGAAATTCTGAATTGTGGAAAATTGGTAGAATTTTGAAGCATTAATTCTCCTTGTAGAAAAGCAATATCTTTTTGCTTAATTGTCCACATTTCCTTAACTTTAGTGTGACTTGAAAGCAGTCATTTCAAACGTTTTAATCACAACTGTGATCAGGAATTTAATCGTGAACACACAAGGAACATTTTAATAAGCTTTTAAAAAGCTTTGTAGGTCACTTCTCTACACAGACTTTTAAACAGTAGCTGTTGTTCCTCTGGGAGAAGCCGATTAGCAGAAGAGGGAGAGTCTGGCAGCGTCATGGCTCAGTTAAAGCTCTGTAAATGCTCGCAGTAGGAGCTGCTGAACTCTACAGCTCATTGACACTCACAATACTATGTCTAGCTCTACACCACCATCATGTGGTTAAGAACCTCATCAGACTTGTAATGGAAGGACACACACCATTAATAAGGATGCTAAATGAAAAAGATTTAACTATATTGGAAGCACAAGAACTCAGTGTCACCAATCCCACCTACTTTCTAGGAAAAATTCTATCACAGCTGCTTTTTAAACTTGTTATCTTGAATCATCTGTCCACACTTGGTCCAAAGCATTACTTCAAGGAACGCTGATGGGGGACAGGGAACGGTTGGAGCTCAGCAGATTACAATACAGAGATAGCCATTCTTAAGGCACCACTGCAAATAAAACAGCTGGCATCTGTTTCTGTTTATGTAAACCTGCATTCAATTATCACTTGTGTATAAAATATACTAAACAGCAATAACTGTGCTGTTCCTCTGAGAAAATGTTCTTTCCCAAGGTAACCAGAAAGGCAAAGTGCAAACAAACAGAGAATGAAAGATGAATTCATTAAAGGAATTTGAATATAAACATTATTGAATATAAACAATGGCGTTTCATTCATGGAGGCTGTTTATCAAACCTTTTAACCTAAATTTAAAACATTCCTCCAACAGAAAGATCAGTTTTAACGATCAAGGCAAATCCTTTATATATTTTAGTTCATCCTGTTTGTCCTATTAAGTAATAATTTCTCAGAAGAAGTAAGGGGAAAAAATCAAGACATTTTTGTATACAAGGAACGCAAACAGAAATCACAGCACCAGCTTTTTCATTTGTTTTTAATGGCAATAGCCATTTCCCTTTGAATCCACAGGCATGCGTTGCTGAGATTAAGCTCTTTTATGGTTTGAACGATAATCTAGGAGAGGTATGTAGCAGGAGCAAAGCCCTGCATCCCATCCTTCTCATTCCAACGGCTCTGCGGTCAAAGGCAAAATCAGAGCCACAGCCCCTATGCCTTAGCCGTGGCAGCCTGCCTCTGAAAGAACAGAGCAACATTTGTGAGAAGAATCACTTGAAGCAGGTTTACGTAATACAAACACAATTACCGACATTAAGCTCTGATGTCTGGAAGTGCAGCCAAGAGCAACACGCTACTGCCTTTTCACTCCGGTCGTGATCTTCAGCATGCAAGCGGCCTCTGTATGAGCCAGGGCAGAAAAACAGGAAAAGAGAGATTAAAAGGGATTACTCTCAAAGCATCCAGGGCATTGGCATGTGCTTAAAGAATCTGTTCATCATTGGAAGATGACTTTTAGATGCCAAAAATGTACCATTTGATGGTTTATTAATATTTACAAATGCTGTGGTTGTACCAATAACAATAGAAAGAGAGAACACACAAGGATCACTGGAAAGACATTTAGTACAACAAACTAGAATGCTTAAATGTCTGAAAATGAAAGCACAGTTACTTGTTTAGTCTCATATTAAAAACTGGAGACAGTACTAACACATAGGCTTTTCAGGACCATTGCAGAGAGATTGTTTAGACCACACCAGAATACAATCTTTTTTTATTATTATTATTTTAATCCAGGTATTTTGGTTAGAGTAAGTAGATAATTGGTTTTGTTTAGCCCTGTAATACAGGACACTAAATTTGACATGAACCAAGAGCTACGAGTTGAGTACACAAAATGTCAGGAGAGATTTACATCTGCACTTAAATTGTAATAAAACGTAAGAAACTCCAGCTGTTCAAAACCACTTTCACTGACGGTGTATATTCACAAAGTAGAAGAGAATAGAATTGAATATTTTATTAATCCAGCCACACAAACTCTGATCTAACTGGTCAGAAAGTGTTTCATTTTCTATAACAGTTTGCATCTGACAGCTGCAAGGCACGTCACAGGTTTTCATTAATGTGCTCCTTATAATGTCAGCATTTTTTATAATTATAACTATATAATAACAGACAGAGAGGAATAATAACTAGGACTTGTACGGCAGATTCTCCACATCAATAGATAGAAAAATGTGTGTGTTCACTTTGTACAGCAGTCAACCTGTTCATTTAAGATTTCTGACGTTCTGTCCGGTGGAAAAATCTTCACTGAGGGCTTTGCGGTTTCATGGTGATATGACAAACTGCATTTTTTGTATGCTTTAAAAGAGAGAAACAAAAGAGGCTGGTGAGGGAACTGTTTACAGCAGCTATAACACGAGTGATAACAGGAAATAACTTGTTTGACGGACATTCCACAACATATTCCACAATATATCCCTAAATGGATAAAACATATGAAACTCTGACTTCTGAGTTGCTTTTTAGGGAGTTGAACTTCCAGCTAAAGGCGGACGTCATGTCAGGGCCTGAAAAATATCAAATGAACAAAAAGTATGACATGTCTAGCTGACATTTAAGCAATAAATAGTCTTTGAAGATGTGCTGTCTTGAAGATGTGCTGTTAGAGGAAATTAATTAATGACAGAGTGGTGATATAAAAAACAGATTTATATTATGTTTTTTTATATTTTTCTGGGTCATGTGCATCAGAACGTCTCCTGAACAAACAGAACAAATGTATGAATAAATGAATGAATGAATGAATGAATGAATGAATGAATAAATAAATAAATAAATAAATAAATAAATGAATGAATGAATGAATGAATGAATGAATGAATGAATGAATGAATGAATGAATACTCAGATGACTGTGATGTAACCCAAGACCAGTCTCAATGTGTCTAAAATGTACTGATTTTACCTGCCAAGATTCTCACTTTCCATATTTGCTTCCTTAAATCAAACACTACATTCATCAATTCATCAGATCAGCTCAGTTAATGAACATGCACATATTATCACCATTCATATCACCCTTAAGCCTGATTTCTTTGTGAGCTGTGTTCAGTATTAATGCTCTCTGTGTCAGTATCTACAATGATTTGATACTATAATGTCTAGGAGACTCTGATCACATTTTAGCTCAGAAGTGAAAAATCATTCCTCCTGAACAGTGATTTAATCTCCCTTCAAGACTTCTGGATAGTTAAGACCATTGGATAGTATTGTTTAAAAGCACAAGCATAGCTGCATTTCGTATAGGGAAAATCTGTAAATGGTTTGGAATTATCTGCAGATAAAGATAGACAATGTCATGTTTTGTCTTGCTATCCTGGTTTTTCACCTAGTATTTTATGTATTGTTGTTTTTCAGTTGCTTTGGGATTATTACTAGAACACTTTTCACAGTAATGATATTAGAGTGGAAAAAGAGGGAAGATCTGTGTCTGAGTCTGTGTCTGCCTTCTGTGAGGTTAGATGCTGTTGAAATAAAAAACAAAAAAAAAAACAAGTCTTTTCTATAAGCTTTAGTGGACCTTTCCACCTACTGAAAAGATAATTCCTGGGTTGCCATTTAAGGAAAGAGATCATTTCAGGGCCTGCAATGTGTATATAAAAAGTCAGACACATAGATACTAGATCCAGATCCAAATCAACTATGACAATATTCCAATATGTTTTTGTTGAAGCTATGTGAGCACTGGGTATTGGGGTAGGGAGTCAGGTATGATTTGGGTATGCTGTGGAGCAAAATTGTTCTCTTAACTCACATAACATTTAATAACCTACAGCTGGCTGGGAAACATGTGATGGCTCTTGTCAGTGCTTCAGAAAAACTCTAGAGGTGCGAGGAAATCGTGCTTACCACTAAGCCACATCCCTATCAGTCTCATTCATTTCATATGAAAAATGATCCCACAGCTAGATACGGTGCATAAGCTGCTTGCTTGCACTACATCGTCTTCACCAGCAGATGTCACCCACGTGCACTGTGAGTAAATGAAGCCATATGACTAAGCACGGGATATTTTACATGACTGGCTGTTGATTAAAAGTAGAGTATAATAAAAGAACTGTCTGGAAAAGACAAACGTGGAGAGGAATTTTATTACAAAAATCAAAACCATGTTATATTTGATGTAATAGACCAATCTGGCTTTCATGTAAAATTGGCAAACAAAATGCATGCATACGTGGCTCCCTGTGTGTGGAGTCTGCATGTTCTGCCCATACTTCAGGGGTTTCTGGACTCCTCCACTAATACAAAGACATGCATTGTAGGATTTGGATTTTTATATTGTCCATGGTGTGGGATGTATGAGTGTTTGTGCATGATTGTACCCTGTAACTGGTTTGCACCTCATCCAGGATGTCCCCTGTCCTTGCGGCCTGAGTCTCCTGAGATAGACTCCAGGCTCCCTGCAACACACACTTAGTATGGGTTTAATGTTATCTTTTTCATTTATGTTTCTAACTCTAATTAAAACCAGTTACAACTTAACTGACTGTTGATTTGGTACCAATTAAAGCAATAACATTTCTGAATCTTCATTCACTTCAAATCTATGCTCCCTAATGAGGGCCCTCTAGTGGCCATGGCCTTAGAGCATGTATCCAGTAAATAACATATCCCTGAGCCTGATTTAAACCACCATGACAATAAGCAGACAGTCACTAAGAATGAAAGAATGAATCTAATGTATGGAACACACAAAGCCGGCAAGCTTTATATCTGATCGCTTGCTCACGCCCACATCAACAGAACAAAACCTTCCACTTATGGGCTTTTGTTATGTCCTAATTCGAATGCACACCTTTAGATGTTCTGTGAACATTTCTGGCAAGCTTACTGAGAGTGCTTTCACATATGAAGCATTTATCCTGTTTGATGCGAATCCTGCTGTGTAAACCTCTTTGGTGTGGTTTGTTTGGGTAGATGAAAACACAAGTACAAGCCTAGTTAACTTGCAGTGAGTTTTTGATCCTGAACAGGCCCAGCTGCAAAAAGTGTAACAAACATGGTGTGTATTTTGAGGCGTGGGCAGGACACCATGCTGCTAAACTGAGCCACCAGGTGCAAACTGAGCTGAAGGAGAGAGAGCGGTGACAAAAATGTTCTAGACATTTAGAAATAATTGTGGGCGCATACATAAACATAGTATCTGTGCACTTATCTGTGCTCAGTCAATTTCTATGCACACTTAAGCAGCAAACGTGCCTCACATTTCCAGGGTCCCCGGGTTCAAACATGAGGCTGAATTACTGTGTGGAGTTTCACTTGTTTTCTGTTTGTTTATATGGGTTTCCTCTGGGTTCTCCGGTCTTCTTCCAACATCCGGAAACATCCAAGATTGGTAAATTGCCCCTTGTTGTGAATGAATGTTGTCCTGACTGTTGAATGGTGTTCCTGGGATAGGATCTAGATCCACCACAATCCTGACCAGGATAAATAGTTAGAGATGATGATGATGATGATGATGATGATGATGGAGAATGTTTGGTTCTTTTTGTTGTTGTTTTTGTTTGTTTGATTGTTTGGTTGGTGTGTACTGTATGAAAACACATCAAATCTTATAAAATATAAAATCAAAAGTACTAACTTCGCTAAAGTAGTAGGTGTGAAAGAGCCACGATTATTTTAATCATCTGTTAGGAGCATTATTTCCGGGAGTGTATACGTGTTCAGTCCCATCTCTAAATAACTCCACCATTGTGAATGTCCACTTTTTCACCGCTAGATGTCACTAAACCTCCGTTTTGTCTCAGAGTCCCCCAAATCAATCCCACAATCCCAACTCACACAGTTTGTATTTATTTGAATGGTGCTGACTTCGGCGCCTTGCTGAACCTTCTCCACTGAAATAGCTGTCATCTTTTAAACTCTTCTCAAGTCCACATCGATCTAATATCGCATTGGGGACGTTATTTAAAAGTTGAAGAAACAACGCGACGGTTACAAAATGTAATGGTAAGGAGAATTTGAGTATGAAACAGGCTTAAAGGTGACATGGTGGCCATATGTTATTGTGTAGGTACAGAGTGCTAACGCTAGCTGTCTTAAGTTGGTCATTGCTTAGCAACTTGTTCGCTTGTTTTGACCGGGAAGTTGTCCACGTTAGCTGATTTCTTGAGTCGTGTATCATTAATAGTGATTACAGCTAGTGAAGCGAGCGTAAAGATATTATTTCGGTTGACATCATGTGGAAAAAAAAAAAAAAACTTTACTTCGACTAGCTGCTAATTAGCTTGCCAGGCTAGCAAGTGAGTTGAAGGCCGTACCCCTCTCTGACAGTATAGCTTACTTTATTTAGCATAGCTTAGCCGTGAATAGTGAATAGTGTTGTGGATTTATATGCTGATGATCTTCTGTTTTTGGCCCATGGCTGCTAGAATATAAACCTGGTAAGTTATCCGATCATAGCTTGTCTTTTAAGAGGTTTTTAAACCAAGTCATGTTAGCGAAGCGTCATTCGTGTTTTGCTAACATTGTAAATATTCCTGCTTATTTGTCTCTGAGAGCGTTAAATATGACTTAACTTAGTTAAACATGGAGTTGTTGGACATATTAGGTAATTAACTAGAGTTCCTGTTAGTACTGAAGTTAAGAGCAGTAACGGTCTTGGTGAGTGACATGGCGATATTGTACGATAATTTCACACGAACACAATAGAAACAGTTTTTCTAACATCAAATCTGTGGGAAAAATTGTGTAGAGCTTTATTTAATCCTGGAAAGGGCAGGATATCATGCTCTATCAGCAATGTTACACTATCACTATTATAATGATTTATAATAATATGGGGATGTGGTAGTTTAATGGGTAAGGTGTTTGGACTACTGATTGGAAGGTTGTGAGTTTAAATCCTAGGTCCACCAAGCTGTCACCACTGGGCCCCCGAGCCAGGCCCTTAACCCTCAATTGCTCAGTTGTATAAAAATGTATAAGGGTGTCTGCCAAATGCCAGAAATGTAAAGGTCTAACTGCCCCATACTAATGTGTGTCTATGTAACACTGTCATTTGTACCTGATTGAAAAGATCTACTATCAACTCTAGTTGTTAACTTCCCCTCCTTGCTTTCTGTTACTTCCTATTATCGCTCAGACTTTCTGATTATGGCCACTGGAAATCATGTTGAGAACGATGCAGAAGTCAACAGGCTCAAGCAAACCAAGGCCCTCGATCTTTTCAACAACAGAAGCACTCCTGCAGATGAAGAGAACATGAGGGAGGTGAGTTGACAAAGCACAGAGATCGAACTACAGATACGGCTGCGTTCACAAGGACTTGGTACCTGCCAAAAACGCACATTTGCCATTTATTTCATAGAGAACTGAGCATTGATGGCCAAGAGTTTAAAGGAACCTTATTCACCATGACTACTGTACATCCGCATATAGATAAAGGGCTAGGCAGTAGCCTCTTTTCCACTTTAGGGCTGAACGATGATGGGCAAGGGAAGACCATTCCCCTAAAAAACAAAAAAAAGTCCATATTGGCATGGCGAATCCCAGAAGGCTTATGAATCATGTACTATAGACTCAAAGCCATGTGTTTAGAATGGCTTATAACAGCATTTGTTTCATTGCACAGTTAAAACAGAAACATTTGTGCCTATTAATATCTTGTCCAACAGAAAATTTTGAGAGCAATCAAATGAAGGAAATTAGAATTAAATGTTTGCTTGGCCAGATACAGTGTTTAATTTGAGTAAATAGTTTGGTTCTACTGTAAATGTTGACCCTTAGATTCGAGTCACTCAGCTGTTCAGATGAATGAACATGTGCTGTCTTTCCAGCTGAAGTGTTACATGGCATTGCCTAACCAAATGTTAATAAGAACCAGGTGCACAGTTCTAATATGCACTTGCACCTGCATACAGTGAGACAGTCGAATGTGCCAATCAATTTAGAGCAACAAAACAATAGCCCTTATTCATCAGTGCAGCTTATGGGCAAATGTGATGGTAAAACAAGGTTACACAAATTCCAGTTTCATATCATTGGCATATTATAACTTTGTCTGGGGGGCATGTAACTTTGTGTGCATAATAATAAAATTGATTTCGTTAAATAAGTTGTTTGAACAATAACAGTAAAAATGACTGCATTACTGATCAGTTACATGCAAATATGTAGGTAAAATATGGGTCTATGCCCTGATTTCATCCCCTCTGAACACTGGGATAAATTGAACCGTGACTGTAACCCAGGTTTCCTCACCCAGTGCCCAGCCTCACTAATGCTCTTGTGACTGAATGAGCAAATCCTCAAAGCCACACTCCTAAATCCAGTGGAAATCCTTCCCTGAAGAGTGGAGGTAATTCTAACAGCAAAGGCAAATCAAATCTGGAATGGGATGTTCAACAACCACACATGAGTGGGATGGTTAGATGTCCACATAAGGAAAGGGCTTGTACACAAAAATTAATCCTAGTGGGAAGACTCCTTATTTGTCATGTTATATGTTCTGAAGCTGGCTTGTGTGGATGTTGCACAATCCAGGCGCTTACCATTAAAACCATGGGAATTAAAAGTAGTTTAACGATAAGAAAACCCACAAATAGTAAGCATGCAGCAATTTGATCAAGAAATTTGCCAGGGTGAACATAGGATCATTGTGTATGTGGCACTATTACTGTTCAGAAACAAAATTTAGATGAGTTTTAAATTTTGATTCTCTCAAATGTTTATGGTTCATTTTATTAAACCACACAGAGGATATAGGATTTCATCCAGCCTATACCTACATCAGCTTCCTTCGTACTGGTGTAAATGTATTAATAACAGTGTCCTTGTATTGTATCTTTATATTTTTGGTTTCTGAACATACCCAAGAGATAGAACTAAAATGCTCGTTTGTGGCTTTCTATATAAATGAGTCAGTTAGAGCTTTAATATGGGCCTAGTTTTCCTTAGTAATGCCATTCAACAGTTTAATAACACTTTATTTAGCAAAGTCACAACATGACTGATCTGTACAAGTGTTTTCTGCAGTAGCATTGTCAATCCCTGGCTAATATTTATAAAGTTAACTCAGTTTATTACGGATTTAACCATAGAATTTATTGTGTATATATTTTAATAATTCTAACAATTACAACAAATCAAGGCTACTGTCAGCCCTGTGGTGGAAAAGAGGCAAGGCGTTAGTGCTGACAGTGAGAGATATGAGCAGCAATTCATGGTCAGTCAGACATACACAAGGCATTAAATCCATAGAAAAACAAATTATTCATTTACTCCACCCACAAACCAGCAACACATGCGTTTTTAACAGGTGCTGAAACTTCCTCATGAACGTAGCCCAAAATACTCAAAGCTACTTTTGCAGACCAGAGGAATACTAGCATTGCCTATCCTCTCTTTTTAGGTGGATTGTTTATATAAGGAAGAAATAGATAAAGACAGGTGAGTTTTATATAATAAGGATGACCACACATTAATGACTTAAGCACTCCATCAGCTCTCTGAGATGATTTTATAAGCCATAATGCAGATTCAGTCATAATTTTTTTCTAAAGGAAATAAAACAATAAATACTGTTACTATATAAACTAGCAAGGTGTCTGCTTTGACAGATTTCCAGTGGGGCGTTGCATGCACAACTACGGCAAAGTAAAACGAGTAGTGAGCAAGAAGACACGTCATTCAGCGGTGGTTTCTGCGGCTCGGTTGCGAGCGGCTTCGGCAGGCAGACCCTCTGACATGGCCAACAAGGAGAATGAGCTGACGTGTGGCGAGGACGTGCAGGGCGTTCACTATAAGGACAAGTGTGCATTCCCTGTGAACTCGACAGACGCCACTAAAATGGCAGGAGCTGGCTCCAAGTACAGTGACTACTTCACTGAGGTTAGTCTCAGTTTAAAGTGATCATGTGGGCAAAAATTACACAAACACAATGTAGAGTGGGAGTGTGGTTTTTATGATCTTAACCTGATGGCTATAAGCATCAATTACCTAAAAGCAACAACTTAATCAAGTTGATTTTTTTTTTGTTTTCTTCTTTTCTTACAAGTTATCCAAGGACCATGACACAATGACTAATGTGCTGTTTGGGAGGAATCTCAGGTTAAATGTGGCTTTGACTCTTTGGCGAAGAAATGCTAGTGAACTAGTGGCTTATTTGATCAGGTAAGGCTTTTGCAAATAATTAGGCAATAAGCATAAACCTTACTGACTGACTAATAGATTATTACATGCTGTATATTTATTTAAATTAGATGTCAGAATTGTGCCAAGCTAAATAAATCCAATAAAAAAAATGACTTTCTATTTCACAGAATACAAGACACAGGGGTGCTGGTTGACTGTCTTCCTGTTCTCACAAAAAGGTAAATGTTCTCACAAAAAAGGGGACAGAAGGTCTTTATCAATGTTAAATATGTTTATTCTGTAGTGTGCCTTATGTTCACTATTCTGCCTTATTCACCTTATAGTCTTCAAGAAGAACAGTCGTGTGTTTCCATTGGCTGCTGTGTCGACCTTTTACCACAAGTGAAGACTGTACTTCTTGGCAGATATGAAGTGTGAGTAATCGTTTATTCTGAAACCAGTTGAAGTTGGTATGTAATTTAATTTTACATGTGAATAAATTGCTTTCTTTTATTTATTTATTTTTTAATATAGGCACCTCACTGCGGCTTTGCACTGGGTTCAATCAGTTGTTAAAAAATGGTGGCCTGAACTCTCATCAAATGGAAAAACTCTACAAGACCGCTGTTCAAATGAGAAGTAATACAATATTCTTGTGGAAATATTGCTTTTTATAAGATCTTTGTTTGCACTATATGTCATGTTTGCACTAAAAAGACATGAGAAATGTATTTTGTGTGTTCCAGAAATGTTCAGGCGATGCGAAAGCTGCTGCTTGAACTTTGGGATGATGCGTGTCCATTGTCCTCTGTACCTGGAACTGTGGGGGAAATCAGCAAGGTGATTTTATTTTTTTTTTTATTATAAATATATTTTTATTTACCCCCCCCTTTAAATTGTTGTGAAAGTAAGACTGCATCATTTAAAGTTTTACACTGGTTTTGTTTTGTCCCTTTTTAGGCCGTTGAATCCTATCTGTCACAATTGCGCTGATGCCTGAACCGTAGAACACTTGAGGAAATGACCACTACACGCACTTGCTGCGGTTTTCAGAGCTGCTCTTTGAACACCGAAATAAAGTCTTTGTTTTACTCCAGAAGAGGACATGACTCGATGGCAAATGGGGAGACAGATGAACTGACTAATTCAGACCCTCCCTACATTCAAAATGGAGACATTTCTTAAAGGGTAAACTCCTTCCCATAAACCCTGACTGCTTCACATTGAAGTGGACAATTTTTCTTCCATTAGTGGCACTCGGTCAACTCTATGAGACTGTAAAGAATCAGGTAACTCACAGAAGTGCCATGAAGTTTTAACCCGTACTTGCCGTGCCACAGTGTGCACTTGCTGAAGTGGATTTGACTTACCATGTCTTGAGTCTGCTCCTCGTACCGTGTCTTATCGATGAAGAGCTTGTAGTCCTGCAGTCCTAAGTTATTGAAGCTTTCAATGTCTTATGCTTGATCATGGATGAAATGATTGTGCATCATGGTGATTTTCATTGATTTTAATCAAATTCTAAATAAATTTGCAAAATTTGCCAAATGTTTTCAGTTGTGGTTTGACTGCCGATGTCATCTGTGCAATTCCACAAACTAATCCTGCTTTGTGACCCATACTCACTGGTGAGATTAATGGGATTATTATTCCTAACAGTACACAGCTAATCATGTACATTGTAAAAACAAGCATTACTGAATGTGTTGGAAGGATATTTATTATGGTCATGTTGTGAATATACTCGGGTATCTTTGCATGAGCACAGCGCAGGGCAGTCTGTATAACAGCACCTACAAAACTGAAGCATCTAGTTAAGATTAAATATTAGATTACTATATTACTATAGTTATATATTATTATTATTTATTATAGCGTTATTAGATTTTTCTCATCTTCTCGCTTTCATAGGCATCTGATCCCTTGACCACTGCTGGCATGGATATATTTAGTGAAAGCTCACTGATCTGTCAGTGTTATGGTGTTATGGTGTTCATCTTTATGGGCTGTACAGAGCAACAGATCCATCATGAGTTGAAGGGCTTTATAACTAAGCAGCTGATAAACAGTGTTTGTGAATTTCGGTCAACAAGAAACAGTTGAGGCGGAACCATAAGCAGGGGGGTGGAGTCGAACCAAAAGTTCAGGGGCGGAGTCGACAATGCGGTAGTTTTGAGGGCAGCACGCTCACGTGATCGCGGAGAACATCCACTTCCGGTATTAGGACTCGTTGCCCTGAGTGAGCGCTTACTGCCGAGCAATCTGGTTGATTTAAGGGTCACTGCTATCTATTGCACGTTACAACAACACGCTCGTCGTGTAGCAGCTGCGATGCGGCATCTTAAAAGGATATTAGACGCATATGTTGTTTTACAGTCCGCGTTTGTGCTGTCGTGCTGCTTCGTCGAGTCGGAGCCCGGGCCTGGTGCGGGGAATGGAGACCGCTTCAAGATCGAGGGCCGTGCGATTGTCTCAGGTGTTAAAGCGCAGGACTGGGTCTCTTCAGCCCGGGTCCTGGTAGAGGGCGGCGAGTATATCGGATTTCTCAGGTAAGCTGTTTGAAACCGTGTGTCCTGTATTAACCAGACGGAAAGAACAGAACAGTGTTCTCTGTAAGCTAAGCGCTAGTTAACTAGCCAGTTGTTAGCTAACCATAGCAACGGCCAGGGAGCGCTGGGATAACCGAACTGACACTTGTGCTTTAGTCGTTTCTTAACACTTCTTGCTAACAAATAATTCAGTGAGACAAAATGATCAACCTTAACCAGCATTATTTGGACTGTATTAAATGCCAGCATAAGCCAGCTGGACCATATACAAGAGTCCAAACGAATCAATAGCTTTGTTCTGATCGTCTCGGTCAGAAGGTGTTGATGAATTTTCTATAACAGCTGCTCCGACAGTAGTTCCGGCTGCAGGGTAAATCACAGGCTGATATCACTACGCCAGAGAATACAACATGATGAAATTAGGCGTTTTATATCAGAGTAGTGTTAATATATGAGTCAGGTGAATTAAATCTACAGAGGTAATCATGCTGAACTGAGAGATAGATAGATAGATAGATACTTTATTCATCCCAATGGGAAATTTACAGTTATACTCAATACGTACTGTACATTACCTGCTGTTTGAAATGAGACACTTATATAATCCTGTGATACGGTCCAGCTGGCTTATGCTGGAATGTAATAATGTCCAAATAATGCTGGTTAAGTTCAATTTTGTTAGCAAACTACACTAACTATTCGTTTATAATAAAGGCTCACTGACCGGGAGTAGACCCTAATAATAAACAGATTCAAATGTGCTGTTGGTTAGAAAATCATTGACATGTGGAACATCTTTCTGTAACAAGATGATTATTTAATGTGTGGAAGGAGATTACAATGAGCACTTAATATATAACAGTTTCTCAGCTGTATTTTTTTTTTTTAAATTAGTCTCTGAAGAGAGTCTTGTGAGGGTTAAACTGTGTTTATGTGTCTTATCTAAGTCTTAACCGGAACTAATCCTTGTAGACTTTCCACAAACATAAACACTGAAACTGTACACAGTCCTAATTGTTAGGAAATTGCTGTGTTATAAGAGGAAATTAAGCAACTCTAAGGTGGTAACGGAGCAGCATGGTAACAGTTTTTTTTTTTTTTTTTTTGTAACCTCATGTCTTTATACCACACGTAATGTTTAAAAGAGGAATCAGAATGAAACCTTGCCATTTCTCTCCTACAGGACCGATGGGAGTTTCGTGGTGCATGATGTTCCATCTGGATCCTATGTAGTTGAAATCATGTCTCCATCTTACAAATTCGAGCCAGCCCGAGTGGACATCACATCTAAAGGCAAAATGAGGTAATGTTGATTTATTAGACTAAACTGCAGATCAGACATCCTCTCATGTTTTTGTTTTGACCAGACCCTGTATTCAGACTGTTTTAATGCACCACAGAGCCCGTATGGTGAACTACATCAAGACCTCAGAGGTAGTCCGACAGCCGTATCCCCTCCAGATGAGAGCCAGTGGACCACATTCATACTTTATGAAGCGAGAGACGTGGGGGTGGACAGATTTCCTCATGAATCCGATGGTACGGTTGCTTAAAATTCAAAAGTAGATGCCGGGCATGCTGAATGATACGAACGTAAATATGTCTAAATGTAGCAACTGAGGTTTTAAATTGGTTGTGTATAATGTTCATAACTGAAGTGTCTTATTTCTAACAGCAGGTTATGTACAGTACCTACTGAATACAACTGAGCTCAGTTTAGCGTTATTACTCTCTATTATCCTCTGTAGGTTAAGAGGACCTTTTTTATTCTCCTATGTATACATGTTTCATATATTAACAGTATTTAGATATAAAATGCCTAATTTCAACATTTTGTATTCTCTGATTTAAATCATAATAAAAATCTGTTTCCAACTCTGACAGGTCATGATGATGGTACTTCCCTTACTAATCATCGTTCTTCTTCCAAAAGTGTTCAACACCAACGACCCTGAAATGAGAAAGGTATATGAGAAAAGGATTTTGTGGACATTGTGTTTAGTCAGTATATAAAAGTGTCTGAATTGAGCTTTGCCTTTGTTTTTTGTTGTAATCCTCACAGCTACAAAAAAAACCTACAGATTTAATCTATCCTTGTTTCACAATTACATTTTTACACATCCTTTAATCAAATTATAAATAATTTAAAATTATTTTTTAAATTATTTTTAAATAATTAATTGAAATTCCTGGGTTTTTTTCCCAGGAAGATATTTTGTGATATTCAGTTTTAAATAATTATTCAATAATTAAGACTTTATTTGTCACATACACAGTATACAGTATACCACTTGCAATGTAATGAAAAGTAATTATTTTAGAAAAGTTCGTATGTGAATCTTCAGGACGGTGGATTTCGCACTTTTTTTGTGTCGTTAAATTGGAGGGAGAGAAAACAGTGTGTTGAGGGATTATAACACTATATATCGCTATAACAAAGGCGATTGTTGTTGCTGACATTTCATAACATTGCTGTGGTGTAAGGGGAATAAAACAGATTTACTGACTTTTTTTGTGTGTTTGTGTTTTGCAACAGGAGATGGAGCAGTCCATGAACATGCTGAACCCTAATCCAGAGTTGCCAGATGTCTCAGAATTCATGACCAAGCTCTTCTCAAAGGGATCCAGCAAGCCAGGGGGAAGCAACAAAGGCAGCAGGAACGCAGCATTGAAAAGGAGGTAGTGCTGCTAACGAAGACTGGGGTGTTTTTTTTTGTTGTTGTTGTTGTGGTTTTTTGTTTATTTTTTAATTATTTTTGTGACAAATTGTTTTGTGGCCCATTTTTCATTTCTCACAATAAAACTAACTAACTGTAACTGATAAGTTTGACCTTGACTTGGCAGGGCTGTATATTATGTACACATTTTCTTTCTTTCCTTCTTTTTTTTTTTTTTTTTTTTTTTAAATCAGAGGCTACATCACCATCTGTGACATTTTAATATATCTTTGTGTAAACATTTAACACCGTTTAGAAAAGTACCAGTAGTTCCATTAATGGTTAGTTGGGCCAAGATCATCAGAAGAGTAATGTATGCTTTTATTGCTGCTGAGGCTGAGATTTCTAACAGATCCTCTTCAGGGTTGAGGCTGGTTGAAATGTCACTTAAACCCCGATCCAGTTTCCACGTCTACTTGAAACAGAGCTTTTACATTGAAATAGTCAGTAATATTGTGTCAAGTTTGTATATGACTGTGAATGATGATGATGATGCTAATGATGTTGATGAATGCCTAAAAATTTTAGCAAAGAAATATAAACATATTTAAACTGAATGCTAATAAATTGTAATGGACATTTTGTGTGTGTCTTTGAATATTTTGTTTCCTCTGTGTAAATTTATGAGTCCCATTTTTCCCAGAAGACAACATATACTTTTATTTGAATCAGATACAAATTCACAAGACATTTTAGTTGGAGATCTTAAGTCTGGTGTAACACACTTTGCTGCAGTGACGACTGCATAATATAAGTCTCATAAATGACGCTGTAGGAAGTTTTTTTTATATAGTTTGCTGTGTTGGTACATCTAAATGGTGATGCTTCAGTTTGGATGATGAAGAGATTGGAGCTTTACTGTTCTACATGCAGACATTTGTAAAGAAAGGCTCTTTTTTTTCACTTTTATATCAACAAATGTATTACAACAACATTTGTCACATAGCAAATTAAACCACATTGTTACAAGCTGCACTTAGAAACCAAGGTAAGTTTTTATAACATGGCATCCGAGGCTACTAAATTTAAATATAACAAAATAAAAATCAGTTAAAAAATTGGATGCAGTCGTAGCATATGTTCATGTATAACAGTTGGCACAATACAACGTTAATGTGTTATTCTGAATGATCAGTATTTAAAGAAGTAGCTTGTGTACAGGTGAGTGAAAATGTTTTCACCCCCCCAGGGTTTGTGGATTAAAACAGCATACATATTTCAACATTATTCCTTGAACAATACTTTTAAAGGAATACATTAATGAATGAATGCAACAACAATATAGGACATTTGCAGAAAGGAAGAGCCTGCTAGTCCAAAAGGAAATAAAAATATCACTACTTGATCTCTGGTCCTAATCTCTAAATCTATGTGGAATTTTAGCACTAAGAGGATCTAAAGTCTCTTTAGAGAATACGATATTGGTTAAAGGGTTACCGGAGAATATTCGGATCACATTCCAAAAGGGAAATACAAGCTTTTATACTACAAATTTTTTTTCTCTATTCTTATCTGAATATATGAGATTACTATTTTGTTGCTTGTGATAGTAAAGGAATGTTTGTGAATGTCAACACACTCCTTGTTTGGTTAAAAGAAATTCCTTGTACTTTTCATTTGTCGATATGTATTAAAACTTTGTCTTGCAACCGTGTTACGTAGCTACAGTACAGGTCTACTGGTTATAGTGTATACACTCACCAGCTATTTTAATAGGAACAGCTGTACACCTGCTCATTCATGCAGTGAGGCAGGCAGCAGATACAGGTCAAGGGCTTCAATTAATCAAACATCAGAATGAGGGAAATGTACTCTTGAGTGACATTGGTGGTGTCAGTTTTTTCAGAAAGTGCTGATATCCTGTGATACACAGCTATGTTGACATGAATGCAGGCCCGCTGAGACAAGATAGTTTGGAAAAAACATTGGAAAACCTTTTTTGGAATCTACCACAATGCCATGCGCTACCCAAACTGCTCATGTCTGCTTTTTTAATGTTATACTTCCATTCTTCTTTGAACTGCTCTGACACGTTAGACTTTAATATCATGTCAAGTTAAATAATAAACACTTTACTGTGGTCTTGCTCTTTCTTTCTTCTCCTTTTCTGTATTTTCTTACTGATTACAGCAAAAGCATGCGCTCACTGAGCACTTTATTAGGAACACCTACACAATGCAGTGATCTAATCGGTCAATCTTATGACAGCAGCACGATGTATACATTCATACGGATACAAAATAAGAGCTACAAACATTAGTACAAGGGAAAAATTGATCTCAACAACTCAGGATGGCTGGAGTATTTCATAAACTGCTAATTTCCTGGGATTTTCATGTACAATAGTATGATTTTATGTATTGTTCTGCTGCCACATGATTATATCGAAGTAAATACTGGTCAGTGGCTGCTTTAACAACTGAAAATCAGCATCTATAACCAGTGATTTGTTTTTTTGTTTTGTTTTTTGTAACAGTGAGTTTAAACAGACTTTAAGCACATTTGCTTTCATGAAAGCTCATTATGCTTTCATTAAAATACACTGATCAAAATATGATATGATTTTGAGTCAGATATTGTGAAATGTGAAATACAATAAGTGTGTCCTTAAGCCCTTAGAAAAACATTTACAAAAAGAATGTTAATTCTTTTTAGGCAGAACACAATACATTACAACAGCAAAACTCATTAGCATATAACAACACACACGCTATAGGACGTCCACATAGCTGGCACTTCATTTTACTGGGAATATTAAAGCAAGTGAAAACTATCTTGAATATAGGCAAATTTATGAAATATTTCCCTTGAAGAAAATTATATTTTCAAATGCAAAAATGAATTTACATACATTTAGCAACAGTATATCTAGAATTTCTTTATGAATTTCAAGCTTGAAATTGTTTTGTTCCGTTGGCAGAATTTTTGCATATTTCAAGCTTATTAAAAAATAGAAAAATGAAAAACTGAAATCAGAATAACGCCTACAAATATGTGAGGACAAAATATGAGATAAATTAGACTATAGTCAAGATATTTATTTGCTAAAATATTATGTTTTGCAACATGGATTACTCAGTCTGCTTGCTGTGTGAGTTTGTTAGTTATTGGTGGGTTTTGGCCACACCAGTGCAGTTTCTCCTCTCCTCGGTTCATCTTCCACTTGCAGGAGAGCAACATTCGAAAGGTTTTCTGGAAGGTTTTGTTGCATAAGGCATAGCACATTGGGTTTATGGTGCTGTTGACGTAGCACAGCCAGTAGCCCAGGTGCCAGAGGGACAGAGGGATGCAGTCGGAGCAGAAGGTGGAGATCAGCACCATGATGTTATACGGAGTCCAGGTAAGAATAAATGCCAGGAGAATAGCGCTGAGGGTCTGAGCTGCCTTCTTCTCCTTGATGAGAACCATTCTTTTCCGTTTCGTGATTTGACTCTTGAGGCTGGAATCCATAGGTTGTGCCGATGGGGACGCAGATGTAAGTGTTACCTGTTGTGATGATGGGCAGGGATGTGTAACAGCTTCACTGTTGGCTTTTTGTGGGCTGATGTTCTTCAGGACTGGCTTGAACTTGTAGGAAATGCATTTCTTGTTCTTTTGTGAGCAATACTTGGTGGAATTAGCAAGATAGTGGCTTTCTTCATAACAGTTCAACGGTTCATCCTGATTCTTGTAGGAATCTTGAGATGCTGCTTCTGATACAGGACGCTCCTCATCTTCAGAGGATGTGTAGCTATTGAGAGCAGCAGCGTGATCTGATTTCACCCACATGTCCTCAGACTGTGCTGTGGTCTTAGTCATGTTACTCTGGTTTGATGAAGACCACGAGCCATGTGTTCTGTTCCGGTCAGTGCTGAAAGCAAAGCAAGATCGTTGCCTTTGTGTTTTTGGGTTGTCTTGCCTATCTGCAGATGTGGTCCCTTGCAGCTCAGCCAAGTCTTTTGTACGCTTTTCAGTCTCCTTGTAGATTCTGCAGTATAAAATGGTCATAATGGAGACAGGAATGTAAAAGGCTGCTATGGCTGTACCAAATGTAATCACAGGTTCTGAGAAGAATTGAATCTGGCACTGGTCTGGAGGAACTGTCCTCTCGCCCACAAAATACTGCCAGCATAAAATAGGAGGGGCCCATAAGATGAAGGATATAAGCCACGCCAAGCCGATCATAATACCAGCACGCCTGGGTGTTCGTTTAGCTCTGTAGGTAAGCGGCCTCGTGATGGAGAAATATCTGTCAAAGCTGATCACCAGCAGGTTCATTACTGAAGCATTGCTTGCTACGTAGTCCAGAGCTAACCAGAGATCACATGCTAAGTTTCCCAGAGACCAGTATCCCATCAGAATGTATGTAGTGTAAAGGTTCATCGAGAACACTCCAATAATGAGGTCTGCAAAAGCCAAACTTAGTAAATAGTAGTTGTTCACTGTCTTCAGTTGACTGTTCACCTTGAAAGAAAGCATCACCAAAACATTTCCCACTATGGTGATTAGGCTCGCAACAGCAGACACGGTAGCAATCGTGATGACTTCCCAAAGATTATATGGAACTGATGGGACAACTGATGTGTTCCCACTTGCTGTGGAGTTGTGAAGTGGTTCATCCATCTTTCTGGTGATAGTCTACTGGGAGCAAACGTCAGATAAACAGTCCTCTTTGTGCTTCATGTTGAATTAGCAGTGGCTAACCTGAAATTAGAAAAGAGAATGATTTAGTCACAAACATTTTGTTTTGAGGTATACATTATTCCTTGCAAGAAGGTGATCAGAGATACTCAGAGACAAGGTTTTGCAGAAAGAGTAAAGAAAATTCCCAGAATAATTTTAATATTTTATATTATTTTATTTAAACTATTCAAATATCAGGCACATACAATACATAACACACATTATAGTCATGAATATTATGCATGTAATATAATATATGTCTTTGTTCAAATAAACTTAGTGTAATAAAATGTATAAAACAGAGGTAACATTCCCAGTGGATAAAGATGATGAGGCATTTACTGATGAGGAACTTTATATGCAACCCTACGTGTAGAATGCAAAACTACGGATGTTGACATGGGTGAAGATGAAGGTATGGTATAGTGAGGGTGTAAAATCTATAGGAAGAGAGTAAAAATGTGAAGGAGGAAGAAGATAATGGTGACGATGCTGGTGAGGAATAAGGGGGTAGAGTGGCATGCATAATCAAAACCATAATTATCAATAATCATAATCATAATTAAACCATGCACATTTCATGCACTGCATCTTGTTGTCTATGCAGACTGCTCTTTTAATTTTTATGCATTTGTTTCCCTATAATAACATCCATTGTTTCAATACTACTCATTCGTTAGAAACTCCAAAATTCAAAATACTTAACTAACTACTATGTTTATTTTATTTTTAGTAAACCTTTATTTTTTATTTTCAGTTTTATTATAATGCGTAATGTAGAGGGTTAATGAACAATTTTGTGTTTTTAAACTTTTATTGTACAGGTATATATTGTGCATATGGCCGTCATTAGTGTGCAGTTTCTATGTGGAACCTATCTTAGGAAATCGGGGAATGTTTTTAGTGTAACACCCAGGAGTTACAGTCCAGTCGGTGTTTGCTTTTTCAGTGATGGAGGGTAGACCGAGCAGGGGACGTGGTGGTCACTGGAGAAGAGGCGGCAGTGCCGGCGGTGAGGACAGCGGGTTTACCGGAGATCGGAGAGGTCGCGGGAGAGGCGGTCATCACCGCGGAAGAGGGAAAAGGGACCATTATCGCGGAAGAGGCCGGGGTTTTCCTGAGGCTGGTGCTCGCGACTTTTCTCGCGGAGTGAGTGATCGTTCAGGCAAAGTTTCAATCTCTAAATAATGACGGAATTTCAATCTGCGACTTGCTTCCTAATATACTGCACCATGTGGGGTAATAAACACCATCTCCACAGCCAGTGTAGGGCAATACTCATATAGTCAAGAGAGTAGTTTAGGATCCGGTGTTAACTGGCCATGTGAATGGTTTAGCTAACAGGATGTAAATAAAGTCTGTTTAAATGGTCCTAGGATTCATATAAACAACCTCAATGTCTTGTAATTCAGTTTATTCAGTTAGCCCACATATTAGGATAATTATCTTATGCACTGTTCGTTCTATTTGAACACATTTCAGGCTTCCTTCCTTACTTCCTTACTTTCTTACTTCCTAATTTACTTCCTAACTTCCTTCCTTCCTTCCTTCCTTCCTAACTTAGTTCCTTCCTTCCTAACTTACTTCCTAACTTAGTTCCTTCCTTCCTAACTTAGTTCCTTCCTTCCTAACTTACTTCCTAACTTAGTTCCTTCCTTCCTAACTTAGTTCCTTCCTAACTTACTTACTTCCTAACTTCCTCCCTTCCTTCCTAACTTAGTTCCTTCCTTCTTAACTTAGTTCCTTCCTTCTTAACTTAGTTCCTTCCTAACTTCCTTCCTTTCTAACTTACTTCCAAACTTAGTTCCTTCCTTTCTAACTTAGTTCCTTCCTAACTTCCTTCCTTTCTAACTTACTTCCTAACCTACTTTCTAACTTGGTTCCTTCCTTCCTAACTTAGTTCCTTTCTAACTTACTTCCTAACTTACTTTTTTCCTAATCTCCTTCCTTCCTTCCTTCCTAACTTACTAACTTCCTTCCTTCCTTCCTTACTTGCTTCCTAACTTACTTCCTTAGTTCCTTACTTACTTACTTGCTTCCTTCCTTCCTTCCTAACTTACTTTCTTCCTAACTTCCTTCCTTCCTAACTTCCTTCCTTCCTCCCAACTCAAACCAGATAAATATCTCAGCAGGTTAGTAAAGGCTAACCATTGTATATACCATGGCAGTCCACTTTATTAGGAACACTTTTACATCTTTACGTTTATGCAGTTAACCAGCCAATCATATGACAGCAGCACAATGCAAAAAGTCATGCCAAGAGCTTTAGATAACGTTCACATCAAACATCAGAATGAAGAAAAATCGTAATCTCTGTGACTTTGATCGAGTCATGGAGGTTGGTGATGACGGTCTGTTGATCTCCTGTGACTTTTACACACTGCAGTCTTTAGAGTTTACACAGAATGGTGCGATAAGCAAAACACATTAAATTAAGAAGCAGTTAATTCAGATGGAAAAGCCTTGCTGAGGTCAGAGGAAAATGGCCAAATTGGTTCAAGTTACCCATGAGGATTTCATGAGCATAGGGCCATCAAACTGGACAGTTGAAGATTAGGAAAACTTTAGAAATCGTGTTTTTTAAATGCAGCACTACTGTTTTGCTGGCATATTGTGAGTAAAACCCTATAAACCCTAATAGACCTTATGTATTGAAGAAATGCCTACAACAATCATGATATATTTTTTTTCATATCGCCCACCCTTATTGCCAGTCGATCTACCCGTCTGTTTATGTGCAGTAAGAGGAGAAAACTGAAAAACCCACAGAAAACATGGAGTGCAGAAATTCCATGGGCACTCAATCTCAGAATCAGAGATGCTGGAGCTGGACGTCCCCACAACTAATCAAATAATAAAAAAACAATAATAATAATAATAATAATAATAGTAATAAAACAGCTTGCTGCAGTACAACTAGTACTTAATCTGAAATGTATTTTTAAGGGTCAAGATGAACAGGATGACAAAGAAAACATCGAAGATGAGATGCCAGCAACCTATTCCAGGAGAAAGCTGGAGTCTAACTGGGATCGTTATGAGGAAACGGAGAAAGAGGTGGTGAACGATGATGTTCCAGTGCAGAGAGGGACAGACTATCACGTCCTCCTGACTTCCGCAGGTAAGAGCTGCACTTGCTCATCACTTTAAAATGTCTGTCCTGCTGTGGAGCCACATCTGAGATAATGCTCTCACACCGGGGTATAAAGACGACAGCGGGTTAGGATTATTTCAGTCATCAGAGCCTGCTGTGGGCTGTCGGTCTTTAAGAAACTCCCCTGGGCAAAGCTTTCATTTTTGCTGCACAGCAGGATGTGATTTGGAAGAGTGTTCCGAGGAGGGAAAATGAATATAAAATAGGATTGCTGATATTCTGCAGAAGTCTTTCTGACATACAAATTATACACTGTACTCTATAATAATAGTTGGATATTTTAAGTTGAAGGATTAAAGAACAGTATGACAATTGTAGACATTACATATGTACAGTACATATGATAATTATATCATTAAAATCATTTATTTTTTAATTTATTATTTAGATTAGTACCTTTCTACAATACATTATACTGAATTTAGTTGGTTTTATTTTCCAAAATGTAAAAAAAAAATGTAGCCAATTTTAAAGGTCTTTCTTTGTCTCACAAGCTGCATATCTGACCACACGCTTTTTCCTACATGAAAGTAAAACCCACTTGCTCGTGCAACTGATGTCCACTGTTCGTCTCAACCAAATGCCCCGCTAACCTTTCTAAACGAAATGAGAAATAATTAGTGTGCCTCCTAGGTGCATATATATTCGTGTCTGTTTAGAAAGCATTATCTGTTCATTCAGATTCTTCTGTTATAACTAAGACATTGTTATTATACATCAGTGGGTTTTGGTTAATAGTTATGTTCTGGTGTTTATGGTGATTTATGTTCTGGTGGTTATTTTTATGCTTGTCCTATTTAGGTTATTTTATATTAAGTTACTATTGATTAAATACAAGCAAAACACAATGGCAGATTATTTTTTTGTCTCATAATTGAATGTTTTATTTTCTCTACACAAAGTCTCCTATTCTATTATGTAAGCTGTTTCATCTCTTTAAACAGGAAGCCAGTTTTTAATTTGAGATGAATATCTAGATAGTAATTTATCTTTAAACTCTTGGCTTTACTTGTGTATTTAGTTAGTTTTGCTTTACTGTCTGGATATACAGTACACACCTGAAAGGCCCTTCAGTGAGTAATCTGATGTCTTTGTAAATAGTTAATACTTGATCGTTATCTATTGTAATCATTTGGTGTCATATTTAACAGCAAAACAAGCTTCTTTTGTCTTGTGTTTTCTCTAGAGTTATTTTTTTCCACCCTGTGCTTCATTTGCCTCTCATTTCCCCACAACAACCACACGGCTACTCACCAGGACTATGCATCTGCTTTATTGTAAAGTTTTTTCTGCAGTGGTGTTGAACTCCCTCTTGTGGATTTCTGTTAGAGGTTATGCTGCAGTTTAACACCAGGAATTGTTTGAACACTGCTGTGAAACAGCAGAGAAACTATAAGTACTGAATGCGTGACCTAATGGCGTGACCCCAGACCCAAATATCCCTGTTTTCAGCATGTTACTTAAAATTGCATAACGTAGGATTAGGATTAGTGTTTTCCCCACAAGATTATGTCTTAAACAGTTGGGTGCTTTCATGATTGGAATGATTTCTGCACATGCTCACAAAGCTCAGTCCCCAGGATCGTTGATGGCCTGACAGGAAGTGTATTCAAACACAAACAAGAATCCTGAACCAGAAGTAATTTTTCAGAACAGATTTTTTTTTTTTTTTTTTTTTTTTTTACATTTAATACATTATAAAATAATGTTCTATATATCTTCCAGGTTATTGTACAAAGAATTTATTCATCTGTTGCATCTTTCTATATTTTATGGTCGTGTTTTTATGTATTTTAGGAACTGTTAGAATAGCTTGTAAATGGTGCTGTTAAGAAAGATTATTATTCTACACCTTCAGTTGTTTACCAAATCACTATAAAATGCAATTTTATTTGTTTCTTTTTAAATTTGGCCTTTAAAAAGAAGACCAACTAGATAAATTTTTTTAATGTGTTTAATGTCTTTCGTAAATCAAGTGAAAAGCCAAAAATAATGCTTTCCTAATTTCATCTAAACATTATAGAATAATGATCCGTATAACTCCTTTATATAGACTACTTTACTCATAGCCTACCATCATACACTCATAGAAATATCTTCATAAGGTTAAAAGTTCTTGCTTTTTAAAGAAATACTGACTGAAAGTATTTTTTAAAAAATGATATCACATGTTCTAGGGTTCTACATAGAAGACACACTGAATATTTCTTTACAAAAATGGCGATCCCTGTTGAGTAAGCCAGAGGCAACAGCAGCAAGAGGAACTTCTTGACAAGCCATGAAGACAAAAGGGAACAATATCACTCATGCAAGGAAGAAAACATAGCAGTGTGGTGCTGTTACCACCTTTGAATATTTAGATATAACCATACATCCTGAAATGTAAAGGAATTTCCCAGTGATTTACATTTAATCACAATATTTTTAAAAAATCTATGTATAATCATGTTTAATGTTGTGGAACCTCTGCGAAACAAGACAAAAAATGCAAGTTATAGCAAGTTAATTAACACCTTTTGACCAATCAGAATTGAGAATTCAGCACGGCCATGCTATAAAACAGTCCTAAACAGTTATTTAGGGTTCTAGACCCCCAACTCCCTCTCCCAGAAAGAGTGCATTGGTATATTATGAAATGAAGTTAACACTAGTCTATTCAAACTTTCATGTTAATACAAATTAAAGGCATTCTTCTCTTCATATCCTCATCTTGGTATCAAGCCGTTTTGCTGCTCACAGCATCTAGTGCTACAGTTTTCCATTTATATTCAACTGCGTGCTGAGAGAAGCGTCTGTATTTAGTTGCGATTTTCTACCCACAGAAGCACAGTGTGCTTCTTATTCCTATTATTCAACTGTGTTTGTTTTGCCCACACGAACAATTAGTCACCTCCTGTGTCATGAAACCGCCACTCTATTTAGTGCGGCCTGATTAATTGAATGTGGGTGTAATTTGTTGGCATTATCTATGGTAACTGAAATCAGGAATTGGACACAAGCACTCTGGTCATTTCCAGCACAACAGTGTGTTTTCACAGCCCTGTCCTGAATGTGACTGGGAGCTTTGCTTGTTAGTTTTTCTGTATCAGGGATTTGAAGTGGCTGTAGTGCTCGCTGCAATAATGCTGGATATAATTATAGGTTAGGGAAGATGAGGCTTCGTATCTACAAAATAATTGTTTTGGGAAAATGGTATGGAAACTGGAAGGACTATAGGTAACATCTAGCTTTAACAAGACCTGTTCACTTGTCCGATCACTTGAATGCATCCTTCTATTCACCACCATAAACAATGTTTATACAGTTCCCTTCTAAAGTACTGAAAGCGCAATACTTATTTTTGCTTTACACTGATGACCTTTGCGCTTGAGATCAAAAGATGAATGAGACAAAAGGTCCGAATGTCAGCTTTCATGTCTTGATATTGATATCTAAATGTGTTAAAGAACATGGACCATGGGTTTCTCCAGTGCAGTCTGCATTTATGTTAAAAAGGATAAACCAACATGAAGACCAGAAAGCTGTTCATAGGAGAAAAGCAAGCCATTCTGAATCTGAGAATAGATAAAAAATCAATCTAAGCCATTGCACAAGCATTGCCAATACAACACTTTGGAATGTCCTGAAAAAGAAAGCAAGCACTGGTGTACTAACAGATATTGGACAGGTTCACCAAGGAAAAACAGCAGCAGCTGATGATGGAAACATTGCGACAGCTATCACAAGAAAAACCCAAAACAACAATCATTGACCTCACCAACAACCTCCGCAGTGAAGGTCTCACAATCCAACATTTGAAGAAGACTTCCAGAGCAGAAATATAGACCATAACCCAAGATGCAAACCAGCAGTAAGAGTCAGAAGGTCAGATTAAATTTCATAAAGAAATACAGAGATGAGCCACAAAAGCTTTGGAACCAAGATTAACCTCGCTATAGTGATGGAAAGGCCAAAGTGCGGAGAAAGAAAAGATCTGCTCATGATCTAAAACCTAGAAGCTTATAGGTCAAGCTTCATGGCTTGGTTTTGGGCTGCTTCTGGGATGGACTCACTAACCTTTATTGATAGTGTAACTCATGATGTAGCAGCAGGATGAATTCAGAAGTCTACTGAAACAATCTGACTGTCAATTTACTGAGAAATGCTTCCACTACACTAGGGAGGAACTTTAATAACAAGACAATGACCCAAAACACACTGCCAAAGCAACAATGTAGTTCATCAAAGAGAAAAAGTGGAAGGTCTTAAGCTGATCAAGTCAATTCCTAGACCTTAACCCAACTGAGTGCCATTTCACCTCTTGAAAGGGGGAATGAAACGCCCCAAAACAAACAAGAACTAAAAATGGTTGACGTACAAACCTTGGAAAAGCATCACAGTTTGTGTTAAAGAGAGCTGGCTGATTTAGGATACAACCAGTTGAGATGTTCCTCTTTGTTTTTACAGTAATTTGTGCTAGTTTTGAAACAAGTTTGCAGGTAGAAAATTTAGCTCATCAAGATGTGGTGTACCAGAAATTTTTGGGCTATGTTCAGGACTTTTTGTATGGTTTTTGAGATGTTTTTGAAATTTTGTAGCACCTGTTGAATGCTGTGACTTGGCAACCCTGCACACCATTGAAATCTTGGCCAGAGAACTATTGTTTATTTAGAGATTTTCTTCTTTTTGTTATTTTGTTTAGTTCTGCTGAGATTCTGAATGAATCACATCACTGTTTCATTATGTTGCAGCTCTTCTATACTGTTGATTGTTTTAGTCAATCCAAAATGGAAACCTAAGGCTTTTGTGCATTGTTACACCCTTAATTGTGTGCAATTTCCACATGTAGTTGTGTGTTGAATGAAGAGGGTGAAAATCAATAACTCCAGGAATCTGTTCAGTCCTCAGAACATCTGGATACTGAGCTCATGTCTGCCTGATGAGGTGTAATTCAGAAACTGGAGCAAGTAGCACTATTTTCTGTCCTACCGAGACCTTTCGCACCATCGATAGGTTTAGTGACCGTAATGAAGAACTACAACCGTTATATCTCCTCAAGGATGCTTTGCTTAATCTAAGAGTACAGCAGTGTCACAATATTAATATCTCTCTCTCTCTCTCGTGCATGTTTCTTTTATGATCTGAATTAAAGCTGGAAATATGACGAGAGCTGGATTGTTATAGTACACCTTTGTAAGAAATTGTGTAAAAGTCGTACCCTTTTAAGAGGATAATGACACTTGAAGAATGCCTTTTTCTCCCAAGTGTGTATATAGAGGAAGGGCTTTTACAGGCTAGAATTTGTTCTTTTTTTTATTTGAAATATGTGACTTAAGCTTCAGATTCCAGTGACTGTGAACCACTTTCTTGCTTTTTTCTTATCCCACTGAAGTACTTCAGAGCTACACACAAAGGGCAAAGTCAGATCTAGTTTAGGTTACTGTGACAATATCACTGGCCAATATTTTGACCTTTTCTGCTTTGGCAGTGGTGTGTACACATCTCATCCTCTAATACAAATCTGCTTGAAGGGAGCCAAATGTAATGTATTCTTACAGCAAATGGACAAATACTCAGAACATTATGTATATGAAAAAAATAGCACTCAAATGTATTACCCAAACATTGATTAGCTCCCAGCTGTGAGTTCAGCCATGCCTCGTATCATTCACCCATAGTACTGTGGAACAGACTAGAAGCAGAAGTGGACGAATAATAAATGTAATAGCTTTTCTACCAGTTACTTCAAAGCCTTAAAGTGCTTCCCCAGTCTCATATTTTAATTAGCCAGAAACATGCTGAACCACTTAATAAAAAAAGCAAGTAATGTAATTTAACCCCTCTGATCTTGTTATCCACTCAAAAGCATTAACACTGACTAATGTGCAATATGTACAATATGGTCATTGTTCCCTAGCACCTCAATACTTTTTATATAGAGCAAGTATTTTTTTTTTTTATATTTCATTTATATTTTTGAATATATTTTATACTTTGGAATACATCTTGGAATCTTATCTTATCTTGTCTTATCGAAAATAAGTTTAAACTCCTACAGAGGATGAAGTGAACATACTACATCACAGGCAGTGTTACACACTCTGAGCAAAGCACCATCTGCCCTCTTCTACATACATGAGCGTACAGGTGCCCTTACAAATGCCTGGTGTCACTGTGAGCATCTCCTGACCAGAACTGATTACAACTTACGATCTCCCAACAACAGAGCGAACGCTTTTTAGCTGCTGCACTCAGGAGCCAGTAACTGCGATTATTAATCATCCAAATGTGTAATTTGTTAGAACTTGTATATAATAATAAATCACTGCTTAAATACAACACTATTTTTGTACTTACAGGAGGGGTCTTGCCAACAATTAATACTAGAACAATACTAACATTTACGTACCCATGTATTTTAGGAAATTTTCTGTGTATTAGTTCATGCTATAGGCTACTACCAACCTACTATATGTGTGTGTTTGTTTGTTTATTTGTTTATTCATTCATTCATTCATTCATTCATTCATTTATTATGTATTTTTATTGTAGCATTTTTTATTTTTCTAAGATATCACCTATACTCAAAAACCATCCAGAATTCTACTCTACAGTAGGGCTTTTCACACAGGGCTCAACCCCGGGTTATCGTCGTTCTAAACGCCGCTTTTAACCCCGGGTAAGGAAACATTTCACATTTGTAATTTGAAAGCGGTGTTAGCACTTTTTACCCGGGGTTATGAAACCCTGCTCCGGAGCAGGGTTAGCACTGCGTTTGCACAGTTAACCATGCATCGTGGTGCTAAGTTTGTGTGAAGTTTGTGAGTAAGTGTGAAACGGAGCGGTGTTTGCTTGTTGCTGCTGGACGCTTCGCAACAGACATCCAATCAGAAATTGAGCACGGAGGCTCATGTCATATCATGGAAACAGGAAACGCATGTCGGGTAAACGGGTTGCCTGCTTTTCGTCCAATCAGTGACTATGACGCCACAAATATGCAAATAAGAACATTAACCCGGGGTTTAGTAATGTACAGTGTGAAACATCTGTTAACGAATACCCAGGATTAACAGATAACCCCAGGTATAATATGATCAGTGTGAAACGTGATTAGAGATAACCCAGGAATCTGTTTTTCCGGGGTTTAGGATGACCCAGGGTTAACAATTTCAAGTGTGAAAAGCCCTAAAATGTGGTTTGAAGCAGTTAATTGTTGTTGTGTCCATGATGTCAGTTAAAATGATTTTAGATTAAGGTTAATTACAGGCAGTTATGGATGAAGAAAGGCATGAGTGGTAACAAGAACTGAAATCCTGTTGTTAATTTGAACTAACTAATGAATTTAGCTGTTTTGACTGAATTCCATTTAAAGCCACTTTTCATGTCCGTTACTTTTAACCAGGTTTCATTTCTTCATCTTTTAAAAGGGTCATTCATTATTTGATGGGACTTCAATTCCATACCTTTTTTTTTTAAAGGATTCCCTCTGTATCAGTCTGTGAGTTTTGATTTAAGCCCAAATTTAGAATTTGAAATAATTCGATTCTGATCTGCAGACGTCTGCGCCGCTGAAGGCATTCTCCTGTGGAATGGAGAATTTGTCGCATGGAGACACAGTGATCTTTTCACTGAGCACATTCAGCCCGTTTACCAGGAAACGCTCCTCTGTGATTGTATCAGCAGCCCCTTAATTAAATGGTGTCACCACAGCGAGGGATTTATGATGCAAGTAACACCGTTTAAGACGTGCCCCTCCGAGGGCGAATTAAAAGTCGATTTGGAACCGGTTATCGCTTCCTCGGTCAAAGTTAAATTTAGCAAAATAAAATTCAATTCTCTCTAGAGGGGAGTTTGCATTTCAGCAGTGTTACCCAAGCCATGCTCATGTAATTGTTGCCTTGTTGCTAAGGGTAGAGCGCTCAGGACAATGGTCCGCTTAATGGCTTTGGCTATTTAGTGCCTCTGAACAGACATGACACCCACACACACACACCTTTCAATACTGATTGTGGCTTTCTGACGCTGCATCTCCACAAAGAACAAGGATCTGAATCAGGCCTAAATGACTGGATTTTCATCTGTAATATATTTTGGATTGAATGGTTAATTACTAATTTATTATCTAATTAGTAACCTTTATGTTTTAAGTAATGTTTTGTTAGTGCACCAACTTTTGGACTTATTGTTTGCCTGAGAATTTAAAATGACCAGCTTTGTAAACAGTGAAAACCATAAAAATCTCTGTGCTGGAAAAGAACAGTATAGAAAAACATATAATAATAAAACGCATCTGATTTTCCTTTCAGCAAATATATATACAGTGAGATCCAAAAACAATGAAAATCTTTTTCAGGTAAAAAATATTTCCTTCTTTCATTTAAGATAAAAAAAAAAAAAAAAGGTTTTTAGAGTTTTTAAATATTTAGATACAATATCTAGATCCATATTTAATTCTGCCTTATTTCTAGGTCTCTATTTAAAAGTAAGTGCATGTGATAGTGATATTGACAGTGTTCACCGTTTTGTCAGATTTTCTATGTCTAATCTACCGAAGCATGTGCTCAGATGACACTCTCATGGATTTAGTCTAAAATGGATGAGATTTCCAAATACTAAAACTCATGAAAATGTTTCAGTGATTCTACTTTTCACTCAAGGTGTAGTCGGTCATATAATTTAGAATGAGAATTGTTGTATTAAATTAGAAAAGAATGCAAAATAGACATATTTTTACTAGTGGACTCAGGTGTGTGAGTGTGTGCTTGAGAGAGTGTGTAATAGACTTGGATATAAATTATGTATACTGAATGATTTTTTGCTTTCGTGTGTCCAGGTTTTAGGACTCTTATTTAAGTGTCTGTCTTGTGTCAAAAAGAGTAACACTGTCAGTCACAGACTTTCTCACATACCTGTGTGTAAAAAAAAAAAAAAAAAAAAAAAGGTATGTAGAATAAGATTCATTCTTGACTACAAGCTAAAAAGAAAACTTTATTTTTAAACAAACAGACAAAACAGGACAGGTACTCACTATTATGTCCGGTTACACTCCTGCCTGTCCATCTCTGTATTGATTTTCATCCTAAAACTCTTCAACTGGAAAAGTCCACCAAAGCGTTTACTTCATCCTGCCACGTATCCTTTTTGTGACACCTCACAGCTTTCATCTTTTTTCGTTTTCAGTACTCGAAAGCAAAAAATACTGAGGAGGCAAAATATGAAGCCTGACTGTCTTTAGGCTGCAGAAGAATAGAGATGTTCTGAAGGGTTGGAGCAGATGCTTCCTGGCAGTAGAGGGAGATGATCAGGTGCTCATCTGCTGCTGCTGCTGCTGCTGCTACTGTAGCCTCTGCACACTTCATCTGTGCATCAGTGCGTTTGTGTGTGTGTGTGTGCGTGTGTGTGTGTGTAATACACATATGTAGCTGACTGGCAGGGAGGGAATCATTCCCAAAGGGGCTGGGCTGTTCGTCATCGTTAAGGATAGTCAGTGTGATGTAGCTCCTGAAAAAGAAGGATGAGGAGGAGAGACAAAACTGAGGGGTTAATGTGAGTTATAATCAGGACCAGAGCCAGACCAGCCCATCATTCTGTTATTTGCAGATCTCAACAGAATTAACCTAGATGAATATTTGCTACTGTTTTACCGGAATTCCTTGTATATAGAGCGTCTGCCATTTCCCTATTGTATAAGAACAACAAAAGGACTTGAGATTCATGACTCCTCGAGGTTGATGCGAAAAAGTGATTGTCACCTTTAGTGTTATGGAAAGAGTCTGCCATAAAGAGATAAAGTAGACCAAGACTTGAAATAATGACCCAGAGTAATGAGGCTTTTTTCAGACAGGCTGTTTTTGTTCTTTTTTTCTTTTTATTTATTTTTTTGTGGGCATGTCTGCTTTGGACTCACTTATGACCACAAGATTCGATATTTGATTGACCAGCCCTCAACGATCTTTTGCTGTTGTTCTTTTCCCCTGTGTGTGTGGGGGGGGGCTTTTTGGGGTCACAGATTTGCAGTAAGAAAGATCACATAAACAAATCTAATATGAATATTTGCAGAAGCAGGACTGGGTGTAAAACATAATCCATAGCAAATCTAGCTAATTTTCCAATCTGGTGTACACATCATTACTATAATAACCAGTGTTCTAGCAAAAGAAATCCCAGAATCAAAACCCGAGTAAAAGCAATCAATTTAAACAATCTTTTAAACCATGCCTTAATTAAAAAACATGCACAAACAAGTCCAGGGTTGTTTTTTTTCCTTCCCTTTGAGTATTCCTAGCTCTTTCCCCTAAGGACATAAATTCTGCCAGATGCTCGTTATTCAATACAACATTCTTCAATTATTCATGATCAGATTCAATATTATGGCTTTACAAATACACAAAAGGTCATGAATTTAAAAAGTCAACAGGTGCAACTGAATCCAGGGTTGACCCCCTGCTTTGTCTAGACAACTGATAAAATTAGAAAGTAGCAGTAAATAATGAACAATTTCAGCTGTAGGTTGGAATAAGAGCACAGCGAGAGAAATGGCCGTGTGATGGAAGTCTGAGAGCTTTGTGATGAACATGGATTTTACATCATGACGCAGATACAGCGGGCTGATAAATAACAGCCATAATGAACATCCGAATTTGAATCATGACTTCTACTTGACCAAAGCTTTATTTATCCGTACAAATGGTGACTGTGCGGTTTAACAGCATTAGTGTCTGTGTTTGGAGTTATACCTCTACAGAATCACCATTTATGCTACTGACCAACAGAATGAGAGCAAGCATGTGATTTTTAAATCATTAGTTTCTAATAATCCAAGCAACTCCTTTTTTGCTTCAAATCCACAGAGTCTTTTGATCATCATCATCATCATCAGTCTCCCGCTTATCCGTAGCCGGAAGCAGACTTCCCTCTCCCTAGCCACTTCCTCCAACTCTTCCGGGGGAATTCCAAGGCGTTCAGGTCAGCCGAGAGACATAGTCCCTCCAGCGTGTCCCTCCTGGGGTCTCTTCCTGGTGGGGCATTCCCGGAACACCTCCCCTGGGAGATGTCCAGGAGGCATCTGAAACAGATGCCCAAGCCACCTCAACTGGCCCCTTTCGATGTGAAGGAGCAGCGGCTCTACTCCAAGCTCCTCCCGGGTGACAGAGCTCCTTACCCTATCTCTAAGGGTACACCCTGCCACCTTACGAAGGAAACTCATTTCGGCCGCCTGTATCCGGGATCTTGTCTTTTCGGTCATGACCCAAAGCTCATGACCATAAGTAAGAGTAGGAACGTAGATTGACTGGTAAATCGAGAGCTTCGCCTTTTGCCTCAGCTCCTTCTTCACTACAACAGACCTATACATAGACCGCATTCCTGCTGCCGCTGCACCAATCCACCTGTCAATCTCACGCTCCATCCTTCCCTCACTTGTAAACAAAACGCCGAGGTACTTAAACTCCTCCACTTGAGGGAGGAACACTCCTCCAACCTGGAGGGGACAAACCACCTTTTTCCGGTCGAGAACCATGGCCACAGATTTGGAGGTGCTGAACCTCATCCCAGCCGCTTCGCACTCGGCTGTGAACTGCCCCAGTGCACGCTGTAAGTCCTGGCTCGAAGGAGCCAACAGGACAATATCATCTGCAAAAAGCAGAGATGAAATCCTATGGTCCCCAAACCGGACTCCCTCCACCAGATCTTGAAATTTTTTTTAATTTGTAATAGGCTCTTTGCATGTGGATTTTCTGTGCAGAAATACTAAAAATGAACTGTTAAATAACTAGAACAACAGAAAACCAGAATTTCTTAGTCAATAAGCAGAATGAAATCAATGAGCAGTTGTATTTCAGTACGACACCGGTGCAAGATAGCAAAAAATAAAACAGTATTTAGTTAACTCTGACAGTTTGTAGCAGGACCTGTTTTATCACTTTAGGTTAAGATTGTTGGTTTTAATCTTTCAGTTGAAAAAAAGTACAGTTTTTAACTTTTTTTTTTTTTTTAGAAATATTTTGGGGATATCTACAGTATAACACTTTTCTAATGTTGGCTTATTCTAACATTAACCGATTTTAATTTAATGTTAATGAAATAACAACATGCTAGATGTACTCTGACACAAAGTAAGGAGGTCGAGTCTGAATTCCTAATTGAACACGTCTGATTTGTTAAAAACACCTTTAAGTGCAATTAGATGTGAGAAGCAGATGTTTATGAACACTATCTTTCAATGAAGAAACAGTTACTGATGCACTTCTAAACATTTTGAGGACTATTTTATTTAAGTGCCTTGGTGGCCAAACTATTGGCTTGCGCTTCCTTCCATAAGAAATATCAGCAACTCTGTTATTATGCATATTGCACTAGTCGAGAATTGTTAAAATGTTTGTGATTGTAAATACTGAAATCATCAGCAGCTGTTTTAGTGAAAGCTGTCTGCATGTAATGGCAGTACTATATGTGTAAAAATACTATATGTGTAAGCTTTAATCCCAATATAGACATTGATGTTGCTTGAAATAATACGATGTTAACAATTTCTATTCCAGACAGTTAAAGATGAAAGTGTAGAAAATATGAAAAGATGAAAATTACTCCTTTCCCCTCTTTGTTTGTGTTTTTTTTTCCCTCAAAAGGACAGTCCTTTTTTTCTCAGGCTCTTCACTGTAATTAGCTTCATCTTTGCCCATCAAAGGAAAACCTCGAGTAGATCAATGAGGTGAAATTAAGATTACAAACACACACAGTAAATAGAAGATGAAAATACATGGGTGGAAAATGATCAAGGTTGTCAAAGGCCACACAAAGACTAGGACTGGACACACTGTGGCTCCTTATCTACCATTTTGTGTTTTGTTTGTGGAAACCCAGGTGTCTGTCTGCATACAGTGTACAGTCATGTAGTAACCGACTAACATCTTGCGTTCGATCACGGACTCTGGTTCTGCACATGAGCAGTTTATTAATGGTATTGAGTTTCCAGTGGAGAAAATGAGATGCTGACGTATGCTTGCATTACACTGTCTAGCTGCATATACTGTTTGTTCTTCATAAAAATTCGAGCAAGAATCAGTCCTGATACGATGGGTGTGGTAGTCTGGGCGGCACTAACTCAGCCTTCCGTCTGTGCCGTGGCTAACCTCGTTTCACGGCTGGCTAAACTTCGAGACGTCTGAGCATCCATGTGTGCTGCAGCGAGGAGAAGGCACTGTGAATGATTGCTGTTGACAGTGTGCCTGTAGGAGAGTAGCCCCCTCTCAGGTTTTTGACCCTCAGGCGATGGGCTGTGGCTTTGATTCTGTCTGCTTCATCAGCTGAACCTTCCATCACTTGCATCAGGTTACTATAAAATGGCTGCTGCTCAGCAAGTTCAACTACAACACACTGTCCCAGATTTGACACGAAAAGACTTCCCTCAGGTGTTAACTGCGTGAGTCACTGCTCGAAAATTGGTGTTTTTGGTGTATAAAAATGTTTTTAAAATTTTAAAAAGATTACTCTGATGTTTTACAGCCTGGTCTGTATCTACTGTATCTAATATTTTGAAATAATTCTGCGTGCTGAGTGAACGGAAAATATGTAGTGTGACCCCCAAAAAGTATTTGGAGGATATGTAACCACAAGTGTTACAGAAACTTGTTGATTAAATGCTCAAACATTGGCAAGAAGTTTAGCGAAACAAAAAAATCGCAATCTTTAATGAAGCCGCTATGGACTGTCCCAGTACTTTTTTTGTAGACTTGTTTCAACCATATTTTATATTTCATATAGATCAGCATCTTGAGATCTAAATTGATTAAGTCGGGAATTGGTTATAAATGCAGATCGGGTTTTGGAATACAAATTTCTTTCTCCGTAGTAGGCGGCATTCTGCCACTACGCTGTCAGGACATTCATTATGCTGTTTCCATACTGAATTTGACAGCTAGAGATACTGTAGGAGAGGTAAAACAAACAAATAAGTAAACAACCCCTTTACCCTGGACCTCTGTTACAACCTACTACAGAGATTATGTTAAGACAGAAGACTTACATTAATGTCAGAAAGCCATAGCCAAGTTTAATGGATTAGTTTGTTGAATAAACGATACTGCTGTTTAGTTTTGAAGTCTGAAGAGTTAAAATAAAAAGATTTCTGTTGCATAAGCAGATATTTTCAGCGGTACTCACCAGTGCTTGAGTTAAAGTGTGTGTGTGTGTGAGAGAGAGAGAGAGAGAGAGAGAGAATGTTAGCATTGTCTTCCCTCAGTAAAGAAAATAATTGGAAAGCATCTGTGCTCGTCTGCCTACGCAGTGGCACAGTGTCATTTGGTTGATGATAGTTATGAGTTGTAACCGCTATGTTAATGGGCCATTATGTTTTCCTCTGTACTTAAGCCCCGTCCACTGGAACAGTCATTTTAAGGGCAGTTTATTTCCCCAAACGCATACATTCTGTTCCACTTGTTCATTTCATCGTCCGGTCTTCAGACACATTGCCCGTGAGAGCAGCAATTATTCTTCAAGTGCGGTATATGACGCGCTTTCTCTTTTTTATTTTTCATAAGCCATGTCATATCATTTACCCTACAATCATGTAGTATCTAATCTTCATGCTATTTGTCGTTTGAAGATTACAGTAAAGATTGCTTTTCTGGGTCCCTGTTGGTTTAAGAGGTTTTACTGCTCTAATTTCCTGCCCCTGGACCAGCAAATTATCCCACCAATCATCTTTTCTTTAATCAGTTTATTATAGATTTTGCTTGGCTTTTTTCCTTCAATAAAACAGAACGTGGCTACATTTTAAAAGTGCATTTATGAAGCACATATGTAGAGAAGTAACAAATTGGTTTAGCGAGTTAAAGCTATATTTAATCATTAGCGTATATTAGGGGGAAAATCCAGCAGATTATACAGTAGATCATATTAAGTCTAATAACAAGACGAGGTGTTGCAGAGCAAAATAACTGCAGGTCTTAAACAATGCACAGAGACGTTGAAATAAAACAGACGAAATTTCTGGTTAAATCCAAGTTTAAAACATGTTTAAAGTGTCAGTGTGGGAAATGATTTGGGAAGGAAGTCTTGTTTAGAAATGTGATGACTTGGAGGTTGAAACTGTCCATTAGGCAGCTGGTGCTGGACAAGATGCTCAGCTTGCTTTTGCCAGATGGCGTAGATGTGAATAAGTCCTGGCTGAGTTGTGCGGCTTCTCACCTCCTGCACACGAGAGCATCCTCTCCCTTTTCAAGCTGATATCAGAGACGAGTGGAAATAGTGACTTAGTGATCCACAGCTGGTGGAATGTCAAGAAAATATTGCAGAATAGTGGTGAACAAATGATAAATCTAATAGCTAGCATGTGAAATCTCCTGTCCTGTGTTTTCGGATGCTTCCGGCTAGGCGAAGAAGTAATAAGTAACATAATGTGATCATATATGGTGAGCTTGTTTTGTTAGTTGAGTATGCTAATACAGGCCAAGAGAAACAAGTTGATGATTATTATTCTTTTCTCACCAATTCTCTAGTGTAGCTTGTGTCATAGACAAAAGTTCTGTTTAAGTAATTTAGAGAATGTTTTGGCATTGAGCTTCTATGTTCCCGCCGTCACGTAAAAAAAAAAAAAAAAAAAATACTCCTAAAAATGATAACTGCTGTCATTTCCTCTGTGTATTTAACCATGAAGTGTCTGCATGTTGTGCAAGCATGAGCATTGAATAACTCAGTGGAAAGTTTTTTTTTTCTTTGTCTGGCAGCCAGCTGTGAGTAAAAGACTAACCTCCTGGACACAAATATCTCTGTCCCTAGGTACAGGCTACTGATTTGTTTATCCCTGGTTCTGCTTTAAATATATCAGTACATGACCAAAAGCATGTGGACACCTGACTGTCACACCCAGATATCACATTTTAGTGTAAGCACTGCTTGTGGGAAAAGTGCTAAGCTGAATTAGATACTGTATTCAACATTTGTTCATGTTACTCTGTATCAGAGAGAACAGTAATTAATACTGACCTATTTAATGGGTTCTCCAACATTTAGAATGTCATTAATGTTTAATTTCATAAAGATTTTAAACTGTATTTATAGTGTGATGAAACAGAAACCATTCATATTAACAGACTAGGCAACAGATAATAACTATAAGATCTCAATAATAATAATTATACTAACTTTAACTATGGTGGATTGTGATTTCTGTTACTGTATGTAGCTTTAAAAAACCCATGAGTCTCTCCTGATGACCATTACACTTATAGTCTGAATGAATAATTTATGTTAATGTCTGGGAAAGGGGTTTGTATTTACACTGCCGGTTCCGCATTTCTTTTTAATAAATAAAAGTAAGATTATTATGCATGGCTGACTTTCGATCGCAATTAGTGCTCTGATTTTCACCAATGGCTTGTATTAATTGCTTTGAGTTCCACTTGTGTCTAAGTAGAAAAAAATCTAGCCGTTTCCGTTTGCTGCCTCTCGGTCCTCAGGATAAAGCTCAGTTTAATGAGTGCCAGTGTTTCCTGGGGAAATGTCCTGCGAGCTGTTTAACAATGCTGGAAATGAGCGTCTATCATTTTGTAGGTCATCAGTATCCTGTTCGTTTAATTTTTCTAATGAGACCTCTCAATTTGTCCTCTTCCCAACAGCATGAGCAGTATAGTAGATGCTGTTGTACCTAGTTTTTTTCTTCAGCATTGCGTATATTTATGATTTATGCAATTTATGTGATTTCGGTACAGGGTGGAGCCTCAGACGCACGTCTGCTTCACAGTCTAGAGAGAGTACATTGATTTAACAACCTCCACCATCATCATATCCCTTTGTTTAAGTCTCAGTCTGTATGTAAACTTTGTATGATCCAGTGATGTCTTAACCTCCTCAAAATTATTTATTGAAAATAAATAAACTCAATTTTATCTAAATGTTTTTGTGCTGTTCACACTGTTTTTATTTCTGATGGCATTTTATCTCAGACTTTTGGACCATTATGTTTTGAAAATTTCTTGTAGATCTATCTATCTATCTATCTATCTATCTATCTATCTATCTATCTATCTATCTGTCTGTCTGTCTGTCTGTCTGTCTGTCTGTCTGTCTGTCTGTACTAGGACCATATTAATTGGTGGAAGTAAAATATTTTTTATTCTATCGAATAATAAATGGACACCACACACAAAAAATGATACTGACTATAAAAGTCAAATTTTTTAAAGTCAAGCATTCATTTGATTCCTTATTGAGCATTAAACAAAATCAGAGAAAACGGACAGCAGTACAAGCCTGAATCTGGCAGCCTAGCTTGGTAGAATGCCCACTCATTTGATATTTCACTGACACTAATTTGTTTTGTGCTTACCACTTTAATAACACGCTCCAAAAATCTCTAAAGCATTAAAAAGGCAAAGGCGTGTGAGCGCTGTGTGCACTTGACCCCCTGCTCCTACTACACGTCTCTATAAGCAACATCACCAACAGCAGTTGGCAAGCGAGGTGCAGCTGAAAGCTTGTTTTTGAGATGCGCTCACACGCAGAGTGAGATCTGCAGCACATCCTCTTCTTCACTCACACAGCTGTGTGTGACACAGCAGCTGTGTCTTTCTCCTGCTGTCATCTCTGACTGCTTTTTTGTAGAATGGAAGTCGCTTTGTGTTGTAAATGAAGATGAGGTGCACGTGGCTGTAGAATTCTTACTGTTCCGCTAGAGATTCTACATTTATTTTATAATGAGTGTATATATTGTGCAATTTCTATCCTAATGGGAGTGGGCACTTCCAGGTTGACTCTGCCTCAATTCACATGGCACCAGGGGTCAAAATAATGTCAGTCCTATGCTACGATTTTCATAATCATCATACTTCAACTGATTGGTCCACAGTTTTACCATAGACCAAAGTATATTTTCTGTGATTTATTTTATCCACATTTATTCATTAAATATCAGTTATTTTAATCATTATTTACTTTCCCCCACTTTAGGTGACTCCTACACTCAGTTCAGGTTTTCTGAGGAGAAAGACTGGGAGGTGGATTCACTAGGAACTAATCAGGTACCTGCACCTTCTACACACATACATCCGATTATCTTTACTTGATATATTTGCTATTTAACAGTAAAATATAACATTATAATATAGTAAGTTTATATCTCAGATTAATATTTCTGCAACTAGGATTTGTCACTCTGCATTTTTTTTTGTTTGTTTATACTTGAAATGTACTCAGATGAACAATATATACAATACTACACTTCATCCAGGCACATGTCTAATGAGAACAGCATTTCTTTTTTCTTTTAGAGTGACTTTAGTTCACATTTCCTACTTATTAATTAATGAAATCATCCCTTTTGTTGTCCGATACTCTATATGTTAATTACTTTGAGCTTAGTCACTAGGGTTCTGTCACATTTGGATGTATTCCTTGCACTCTAACTTGCTTCCTTCTTATTTCTTAGTGACTCAGGCTGTCTCAGTGACTAATTTTGTAAACCTAAATGTCTTGGTTTTAATGATGTTGTTAGTCAAACTGACAGACTGATGTTGGATTGCAGGTACCCGCTCTCTTTGTAGACCTGGAAGTGTTAGCTCGGTCTCTTCAGGAGCTGCCACTGCATCAGAGGCTTGATCTGGAGCCCAGTCTTGTTCAGGTTAAAAAAAAAAGACAGGTTTTATTTTTTGGCAGAATAAAGTAGCAGTTATACAGTGTCTTATTTTGAGTTGATTTTGTCACGCTAGGAGTCGACTCCAGTAGAGCTCCCATCTGTAGCGGTACTGAACAAAGTGGATCCAGTACCCAGTGGATTTAAGCCTCCTGCTCCAGCACACTCAGGTCACGGGGCAGGCTCACATGGATCGCGACCTGTCCAGTCTGTTCCAGGCCCCAGCGTGTGCTCCCACTCCTCCACTGCAGTAATCAGCCCTGAGGATGATGCAGAAAAGGAGCTAGATCTTCTCCTGGGACTACAGAGACCTGTCACAGGCCTTTCTCTAGCTGAGCCAACAACCTCAGACACCATACAGGGAGAATCTGTTACCTCAGGCAAAGGTGAGTGCTCACACTGATGCATTAATATGTGCTTATACCACAGCCCTCTAAAATTCCTGAATCTGATTGGCCAGAATGTCTTGATGCTTGCAGTCGTGCTACTGTATTGAATATCAACACACCTGAGTAGTACCTTTCATTATAGCAGTTCTGAGTAAAACGCTGAGTATAAACACTGAGAGAACCCGCTCCTGAGTGTTATTCCTAACATAATGGTCACTTTGTCTTGATATTGTTTGATTATTTCAGCTGCATCACCAGTAGAGATGGAAAAACAGGTGGACCAGAGAAAAACCCAAGAGGAGACTAGTACAAACCAACAGAAGCCTGAAGAATTGCAGCAGAAATCTGAGCTGAGTGCATCAAAGCAGGAGATGACTGAGGAAGATCTCGAAGACTGGCTAGACAGTATGATCTCCTAAACAACTGTGCACATCTCAGACAAGCAGTTCTAGACATGAACATGAACCTGCATGTTGCTAAGGACATCCTTAAGGACATCTTCCATCAATATCAGAATCTTTAACCAAATTTAAAACCTGTTGTTAATGTTTATTGATGCCTTATTGATGAAGGCAGATGCTTTCAGTCAGAAGCCATTACTGTGTGTGGGGTGTGAATCAGTGCAGTCTGGATTAAAAGCTGTGTATCTGTGCAGTAAATGACAGGCAGGATTTATTGCATTGATCGCTTTATTGTTTTTTTTTTGTCCTCTTCTCCCAAATGAAACACAATTCACCAAAGCTTCTACATACATAGAAATGGCCAAACCAGTAATGGTTTACAATTTTGCCTTGTTCCTGTTAGTGTGTTACCCTAATGTTCTCAGCTTTGGGTTGTCATATCGATTTCCTTTAACGCCAGCGCAGATCATAAGCTTGTAAGCTTTGGCTATTAAAAAGAAATCAAACAAAAAATAACTGCAGTTGTGCATTTTTACTTAAACATCTTTAACTAAAGCCACAAAACTAATCTAGGTAAGTTCATCTAAAATACAGGCTTGCTACACATATGAGGAGGGACAAAAATGTTTTGCATAGTCGCTTTCATAAGGCACTTTGACTTTTGATGAAATAATCGAATGGGTTCATGGATCTATGTTCTGCCTTTTGACGTTCTGCATGCCGCCTGTTGTGTTACTGTGTTATAAGGCATTGCACATTCTGCATCATAAATGTTCATTCTTTAGTTGAATAACAAGAAAAGAAGGTTGTGCATATTTGTTCATTCACTCAGCATGTCTAAGGAATACTTCACTCAAAAAAAAATATTTCAGCTATTAATGATCAGTGGCTGATAGGTTCCTGTTAGCATTATGTGAAATACAGAGGGCCAACTGGTCCTGACTAGCATCATTCACTGATAACTATATTTGATATGTTGTGTTTTCTCTCTTTTTCTTTTTAAAAATTGTTTTACTTTTTTTTTTTGTATTTTGTGAATATATATATATATATTTAATTCTTTTTAATAATATGTTCCTCAGGTGTGTGCTCTCACAGCTCACTGCGCAGTGTAAAGCAGATAAAAGGCAATAAAATGTCAAAAGAACCAGTGAGGTCTTTAAGATTATTAAACGTCATGTTTTGGCAGGTAGGAATTTGGCACCATATTTGTTTGTCCATGTGTTTTTTTTTTTTTTGTTTTGTTTTGGTTTTTTTTACATTTTACATTTGTTGCTCAATGTCTTTTGTCTTTGTCTTAAGCAGGTGATCGGAGATCGTGTTCCATAGCCGTGCTTTTAAATGAAAAGTATCGTCAGCAGCATGTTGTACTCTAGTTTGAGCTTCTTGTTTAGGTTGGAGTTTCGAATCTCGTTAGCATGTGGGTAAAAGGGCAGTTACGGTCCCTCTAGCCCAACTGGTCCTCGTATTGTTTGCGGAAACAGTCTCCAGCAGGGAAGAAGTCCCAGCATCTCTCCTGATACATCTTCCATACATAGGACTCCTGTGGAGAAACGAAAACAACACAATGGCAGCATAACCTTTATTGTCATTTTTGTTTTGTTTACTACGCCAGTAGAGAGGTTTACTACGCCAACGTACCTGACCCGTATGTTCAGTTTCATCTTTATTAATGAGATACATCAGGAAGAATCTGTCAAAAGGAGAAACAAGTAATGAAAGGGTCATTGGAAGATGGGCTTAGTCAATGCCCATTTGAACATTTTAGAATTGCTTCCTATTGCTGACAATGGTCCATTTCAGGAACAGCACATTAACAGGAAGGGACTGTTTGTGTAGACATTATGGAGGGTGTAGACTCACAGATAGTTGGCTAGGTTGTGCTCCTGTAGAGTATGGGTCTCAAAGCCATGCGGTGTCGTGTCAAAATAGTCATTTCCAATCCCACAGATAAAACACTTTGTCTAATAGAGAAGAAAAAAAAAAAAATAATATGATTTAGTCTTCACATCAGTTGGGTATGACAGAGCATGATTTTATAGGGAAATTAGTTGCAGGAGAACCCCAAAGTTGATTATTTTTCAATAATAATAAATCCTGGGGCGTTTTATTGCTTATGTACCAAACCAATTTGTTATCTATTTTATTTTATTTATTACAGAATGACAGACTGTGCCTTTTTATGTTAGTCAAGTTAATTCCTGTTATCTCTAATAGTGATTTCCGTACCAGCCCACTTTTCTCTTTCTTAACAAGACCTAAAATTAAGCTTGTCATGTTACCAAGAATACAGAAAGTACAAATGGGCCTATCCTAAAATCTGTCTAAAAACATATATGTAGCTTTATCTCTGACAGTTACAAAGTGCTGACACTGGAGATAAATAAATAAATAAATATCTCTCAGAAAGCTTCACCAAAGTTAACAATTACACAGTCCCTGTGTGAGCGCTTATACTGTAGAAACAATACTGCATTAGAATGAGCACATTTATATAAACCTTGTGGTTAAGTACAAACATCAGCACCATACTGGTATATTAAGTTAATCAACAGTTAGAATAGAAGATTTTAACAGTGCTGTGGTGTTATGTCAAAGCACTCACCTCCATGTCCTCCTTCACTTGTTCTTGCTGATCTCTCAACTCGCCAAACGCATCAATGATCAAACCTAGTTTAAAATGTAACACAAACCGCATTGACATGACATCCACTTCTGGTAAAAGGAGCTATAACTTCAGCAACACCACCAAGTGGCGTTTAAAAAAAGATGTTCTCATTTCTGTACAAATGAAGGACTAATTATGAGATGATAAAGCAACAAATTCAAAAGAATGGTTTCAGTCATTTCTTGGCTATGGATAAACTGATTCCTGATTTTCAACAATGTGTTGATTCAACACTGAGACTCTGAGTAACAAAGGTGAGTCTCTGCAAGGTTCCTTTATCAGGTTATATTAAGCACCATATACATGTATTGAGACATATCCTGTGTTCATGTGAAATATCTGTTTTATAAGGCAGAATAAAATGCATCAGAGGTTCAGAAAATATGCTAAATTAGATGTCGATCCAGAGTTTTAGGCCAGTATCAGCTTGATGCATCCCTATCCCTATCTTCTGGATTCTCTGATGTATAGAAATTAGACTGTAGCATTTGTGCAACTGGGCTGTTGTTATTTTTTAGTAGACAAGCTCCGCCCATAACAAACAAACTCAACATCCCATCAGGGACTCGTCATTTGTACTCACCCTGAATGATGGCCAACAGGATGACAATGACAAAGAAGAAGAAAGTAATGTCAAAGAGGATGCGGTAAAGCTCATAAGGGTCTCCGGCTGGATCTTCAATCTCATCACCGATGCCTCCACCAGCTCTCACACCCACATACATGTGGAATAGGTAGCACTGAAGAGAAACAGTGTGATCGTTTCATCATTCAACTAACTACCAATTGATTTTTAAATCAATAACATATTACACTTCAAAAATTTCATCTTCGTTGTGAAATTTATTTGTGACCAGATGCGAAATAATCAACTCAGCCTTAACTCACAGTCATCATATCATCACATTTCATGTCAGGCTCATCCTCATCCTCGCTCTTGTTGTAGAACTTGCGGAAGAAGTTGAACGCCACAACAGTGTACAGGTAAACCACGACTGCAAGCAGGCCCACAGTCAACACCAACTGTTTACATAAGGAGCAGAGAGATGTCCTTTTCAGGTTTGCACACATACACACTTTGCTTTTCAAGGCTGGAGCACATGCACCACCTGGTGGTAGAGACTTGCCTGTTTGCCGTTGTGAGTCACAGAGGACAGGATCGTCCTCAAGGTCTTGAAGCCCATGGCAATATCCAGCAAATGAGCAGCAAAGAAGAAGTTGTTGTAATGGCCCAGAATAGACATGGTGGTGTACCAGATCAAGTAGAGGTAAGACTGTGTCAAGAGAAAAATGTTTTCAGATGAATACAGTCTCACCAAACACTCTATTAGAAACATGTGTACACCTCACATTCACACAACCTTCTAATCAACAATTCTTGTTGCAGCAGCATAATGCTTAAAATCATGAAGCAAGAACTTAGAACAGAATATAGAAAATGTGATCTCAGTAACTCGGCATGGCCAGACAGGCTGGATTGAGTATTTCAGAGCTCCTAGGAGATAGTCTGGTCTTTTTCCCGTTTGCAACTGTCTGATTTCAGTGAGTTTGTGTTCATTGTATCTTCAGAGACCTCATCCACCTCTGTGTTTACGGTTGTGGTGAGAAGAAAAGGATCACGTCAAAGTATGGAGGTCAGCAATAAACTCAGCTTCATACAAATCTCCATAAATATTAATGACCTGGAAATGCAAGCTACAGCAGAAGTCGATGGACGTACATACTCATCATGTGATCAGAGATATATTTACCTCATCTGGAGCTTTTCTGGAGTTTTACCTTCCTCTTGATGAATTTGTACCAGTAATTATTGGGAAAAGACCTGAAATTGATTAGCTGAGGGTTTTTTTTTTATCGGTCTTGTCCAGTTTCAGTCAGTCTGTGCCCGCTGTAGCCTCAGATCCCATCACTCACTGAGGCCTTCTGCTGTTGAAGCCCCTCCACCTCAAGGTTCAATCTGTTCTGGATTGTGAAATGCTTTTCTACTCAGTTCCAGTAGACTTCTTGTCAGCTCAGACCAGCAATGTTTTTGCAGCATCCTGTACAAACTCTAGAGAGTGCTGTGTGTGAAAATCCCAGTAAATCAATGTTTCTGAAATATTCACCTCAGCCCATCTTGGTCAGTCACTGAGATCACAGTTTCTCCATTCTGATGTTTGATGTGAATATTAACTGAAGCTCTTGACCTGTATCTGCATGGTATGTAAAGTATATTGTGTCACAAGGCTGTTGTGGTATTTTTACGTACATTGTCAGTTAGGACAACTCCCATTTTCCAGATGTGGTACTTCGTATCAATAGAGCTCAGCCTGCAGATGAAATGGAGATCAGAGTCCCAAAAACCCTGTGTAAACCTTCTTCAGTTTATTTTACTCTGTGTATTTTGTCTATTCAAGCTCACCAGGACAACAGAGAAGCCTCCTTGACCACAGCTTCCTCAGTAGGATCAAAGTCAAGTGCACTCTTATCCAGTCCGAGGAGTTCAGCAATACGCTCAGCTCCATACAAATCTCCGTATTTATTGATGACCTGGAGATGTTTGAGCAGGAGTCAGAGGACATAAAAACACATCATGTGAGCAGAGATATTTACTGAAGATTATCTGTGCTATACCTTCCTCTTGACAAATTTGTCCCAGTAATTATTGGGGAAAGACCTGAAAGGAAAGAGAATAATTTGTAACAATAAAAAATCCTTAAACATTTGACAATGTTTATTTGAAAATGTTTTTAATTGGGCCCTACGGAGTGGCAATAACCAAGCGATCCCATTGACCCTTGATATCATCATCAGATGGCTGCTCGGTGATGTACAATCCATCAAACTCAAGCTTCCTTGCGATCTCTTTCTCTCGCTTAAACACCACCAAAGGAACCTAAAACAAGATTATTATGATAATGATAATAATAATCACAATTATTATGACACATTGCTTTTTTTTCAGAATTTAATTCAATTTTTTCCCTCAGATGTGATGTGGTATTGTGAAGAAGTACAAGGAAATGATATACCTTGAGGCAATAATATCCCACCACACAAAGGAGAGAAATAATTGTATGCAGTATAGCTAAGAAAGTCAGAGTGGGAGCCATATAGCCAGTGCTCTCCTGAAGTACGTAGAATTCCATATCGCTGTCTTCATCATCATCATCGTCATCACTGCCACCCCAGGACTCCTCCTCATCCTCATCCTCAGCTTCACCAGTCACCTACAATACAAGTGAATTAAGTGAATTAATGATTTTCATACAATTTCCAAAACTATATACATACTAATTCTTAAAACCAAAGCAATATGAAACAAACCTTGTAGAAGAGCAGGATGAAGTTAATTGCGAATGCCACAAACAGTGCCAACATCCGAAGGTTGTAGAAATTACGAGCCAAGTAGTTCTGGAAAGTATTTAATAAGAAGTGAATGGTTCAGTTTTAGCAACAAACAGCATGTACTAAATATTTCCATGCAGTAAGATGTGGATAAAATTCATTTCAGTTCATTTAAATGTCTTATATTAATCACTTACCAGCATCTTGGTCTTATAGACTTCAAGTCCAGCAAAGAAGGTGGTCATTAACGCAGGAGGTTCCTCCTTGGTTGGGCCATGGCGTTTTCTTGGCACTGGCGTCTCCTCCACAACTGGCTCTTCAGGCTTTTCCTCTTTGGCTTTATCTTCTTTTTCATGAGTCTCTGTGCTGTTAATTCGAAGATCCAATACGTATTTACAGTTAGTTTAACTTTACATTTTTTTATTATTTGTAATGGTTTTACATTTATATTATCAAAGTAAGGTAAAATCACAGTACACAGGAGGTCTTTAAGACTTACTCAGCTTTCTCAGGTTCAGACTCCTCTGGTGCAGCTTTCTGTGTAAAGCACAAAACAATATTTTCTGTTACTTAAAGTGAATCCTAGGTGTGATTAAATGTTGTATTGTGATTCACAACCCTGACCAGGATAAAGTTTACCGAAGATGAATAAATTAATGAATGAATGTATTCATGAGCACACTTATGATCAATGTCTAATGTCACAATATCTGACCTTCCCATCCCAAATTATGCTCTATTGACTTGTAGACACACTGTCAGGATTCTAACTACAGGCCAAACATTTTAATATTTCACCAAGTGCCCCTATTTTTTTTAACATTTTTACACAGCAGTATGTGAAAATGACTGAACAATAACATGTGTTTTCTATATCTCTTGAGGAAATGCACACCTGGCGCTTCTTCTTTTCAACACGAGGGCTGGCTTCTGTTGTAATCTCTGAGACATCCCCAAGTCCAGGCTCATGTCCATGCTTTCCCTCTCGTTTAGTTGGTGGACTTATTAGATCTATGATGGCATCAGGTTCGAGTTTGTCCACTGTGCCAGCCATCTGTACCATTTCTGTAGATACCACTATTTCACCATTCTCTGCTTTCTCTGGCTCTGTGACATCGCCATGTATTCCAAACTGAGTAGGATCTGGCATGTTGCCCAAGATGTCCGTTACCTTCATGTTTTTAGCACCTTCAACAAGGCCTCCTCCAAACATTGAGGACCAGATTATATGGAAGAATCCAAAGATCAGGCTAAAAATGCCTTTAAAGAACCCAGTGAAAAGCATCCAGAAGAATGAAAAGAACCCTGTGATCATTTCCTTAATAGTCAGTTTTTTAAACTTCTTGAACTGTTTACGCATATTCTTAATGGTCAGCATTTGACGGAAGTTGGATACTTTTTTCTTCACAGAAGCACAGGCAATAGTAAAGGCTGAAGCAGACTCAAGGGACTGATCTTCCTCTTCGGACAGATCCTCCAACAGACTGTGCTGTTCCTCCTCCTCTTCGGGGCGTTCTACAGGTCCTGACTCGGATATCTGGGAAGCCAGCTGCATCTCAAAAATGGTGTCTTCACAGAAGTTTACAAACAGTTCCATCTTCTCACTTTCACTGCCCTCATTGACCATGTCAAAGATGAACTGCCTCTTGGACTCTTTCACCTGAGGCTTCTCCCACTGCTCTCTACTAGATTCACTGATCTCAAAGTAGACGCGTTCAATCCGCTTGGCACCGCCCATGATCTCGATACGGCCCAAATAGGGCTCAAAGTAACTCAGTACACTCTCAGCCAGGTCCAGGAAGGTGCTGAGGCGCGAATCATGGGGCATATGCTCAGACAGATTGGTGAGCAGCACGGCCACATTGAAGCCAATATCCTTTGCTGGCTCGTGGAAGCGTTCCACAAATTCCATGTAGTTAAACATGTCGTTTTCATCAGCCTCAGCACAAGAGAGAAGAAACTCGATCTCAGATTGTGTGTACTGCTTTTGGCTTTCCATTGACTTCTGGAACTCCTTCTTAGAAATAATTCCCTTCCCTTCAGGGTCATACTCTTTAAAGTTATCAGAGGTAGTAAGATCCTTTAGCTTGAGGAACATATCGAAGAATTTAAGGATCATTTCAACGTTACTTGAAGACTCCACTAATGTGTCGACCATCTGCTTCCCAATTGTGCCATTCACCACGTTACCTGGCAACAAGAATTTCAGTACTCATTATATAAGTTTGTTTTGTTATATGACTTGTTCCATAAAGAGATGTCAAAGAGTGCCTACCCTCCAAAAGTGACAACATCATGACCACCATATCCTTCTGCAAATCCATTAATTCTTTTAACAGCTCAATCTGGCTAGAGTCCTGTACAAATCCAAAATGAGAGTTTGTTTCCAGTATGAAAAATTACTGATAAGTGTGAAAATTCAGAATGCCAGTTGAATGTATTGGAGTGTATGTGTGGGATTACCTGTGATAGTTTCATTTGCATGTTGGCAAAAACGTGCAGGAATCCAACTACAGCATCCCACAGCCTACTGTGTGCCAGACTCTGCTGGTTCCCAATACAAGGACCCTGCAAAAAGAAAGAACAATTACCACCCACAATGCAAAAGAACCAGTTGAAGAGCTGTGTTTTCTCCACAGAAACTACAGCACTTCTAATTTGAAAGCATTCCAAGATAACAGTTTTCAACACACTCTTAATTCTCTGCCCAGCATCCTTGCAGTTGATTGGTGGATACCTGAATGTACTCAGTGAGTGAATTGAAGATCTGTTTTGCTACTGCCAAGGCTTGGGAGAAGTTTAGCTGTCCATGCTCATCAATGATATCTTTCCCAGAGTAATACCAGTAGAAATCACTTATGGATTCCTGGAAACCAAAACATTTTGTGTTACATCAGTGTAGTGTTGAAATGCTATTATGTTTAGATCTTTTTATTTATATGTGCCTGATACCTGCAAACGTAGGAGGTAGTCCACTGTGCTAATAATTATATTGACTGTGGTTGTATTTCCTGTTTGAGTTCGCAGGAAGTTTTGGAAATCTGTGGAGTGTTTAAAGAATAATAATGAGGCATTCTGATGAAGAGCTTTCTTATTAAGATGCGATCAAGACAGAGTCGGCAGAACAAATACACCATTAATATAAAGATATCATTAGTGTTACTCAAATTACAAAAATATTTGATTAAAGAAAACATTACTGCATGGAAGCTCAGTATGATATGAATCCAATACTAAAGTCTTACCATCATTATGGCCCTCACATAACAGCTGCAAAAACCGAAATAAATCCTTTGTAAATTCATCATTTTGTAGTACTTTGGAACCTTGGAACAGTGGAAAACAAAGATGGAAATAGTTAGTGAACCATGTTGAAAGCTAATAGCTTCCACCATGAGTGTCAAGCAAGCATGATCAGTTGCTTCACAGTAACCTCACAGCCCCAAAATAAGGAACTTTAGATTGCAGGTTTGCAACTGCATCCAAAGAGCTGACGAGAGAAAGAACTGCTTGGAGATTAATACGCACAACTGAAAGAGTTTTCTAAAAGCTGGGGTTAGCAAGGTTTCTTTCACAAGTATCACACAGTGTACGTCTCAGTGATGGTGGATCAAACGGCTAAAGAAATATTCCAATGCATCATTTCCCTTTATTGCATGTATATGCCAAATTCGGAAGGAAAAGTGTTGATACACTGTTATATTCAGCATACTGTGTCATATTTGTGAAAGTATACGCAAAACCAGCTGTGTGAAATAGGCCCCAGATTCGCAACTTTTAAAAAGCTCACTGTTCATTTCGTAACGTTGGACTGAATTTGACCTGGAATTGAGCGTTAATCTACAAGAATGCGCTGTGAAAATAAGTGCTTAGTAATGTTAACCAGGCTGGATTCAGCCAATGAACACATTTTAGTTTAGTGCCAAGATAAAGTTATATAGTTTTATTGCCTGGCCCTTTAGCGTCATTCTGTATGATCATCATGCATGAATCTCTGCAGGACAGTTTATGAGTTAAGAGCACATCCAGGTCAATGGAGATAAAAGTTCAAGAAAAAAAATGATTTTTAAATGGTTCCATGCGAAGTGAGAGCAAAGCGAAATGAGGAGTAGCTAAACTGTATTTACCCCGCTCACTCACGTTGACTGGCATCCAAGAATATAAAATGATAGAAGACACACAAAGAAAGCAGACATAAGCAAAGAAGAAGACACTGAAATTTAGACAAAAATGAGAGAATGTGACCGTCTCTAATTAAAGAGCATGCAGTTAATGTAAATGTTACGTTAGATTAGGAGGAGATTAGAGAGGTGTTTGATGGAAAGCGGGTCAGGTTAATTGCTTACAGCAGCACAGAGCAGATCAGCACATGGCATATTATGCTTCATTAAGCTGTAATACAGTTAGATTTGTTGTTAGTTTAGTTGATTTAGTGATGAGTTAAAGAACTCATTGTGCAACTAACATTATCTTTTGTTTGTAATATATAGCTATAGTCTGTAAAAATCCTACTGATATCAAGTCATATGACATCCTTCACTGTTTTCCTTACAAACTTTTGTCCATAATATTTAATGCAAAAAAATAAAAATATATCGATGAGCAACCTTAAAATCACTGCATTTCAGCAAGATTTAGAAACCTCAGGAACTTTTCCCACTTTTACTTTATCCTTTGTTTATTCTAAATGGGTGTGTAGCTATTTCCCATTAGCTACAGTGTGTTAGAAATTGTTAGGGAATAAAAACATGATCATGAGAAAAAAAAAAAAAGAAAATCTTCTGTAGAATCCTGTAGAATTTCAGAATCAGTCCTGGGTCAGAGGTGTTGTGTGAGAATTTGGGGGAAATCCGTATGTAGGCATCACACACTTATCTTATACGTTTTCACCAAATTATCTTAACGCACATATATTTTCACCAAATCACCATGCATCAACAAGAATCTGACTGCACAGTGACCAGCAGGAGCCGCCAGGGGATCAGTAAACAGGGAGAGTGAGTGTGTAAACAAACACAGCTGAAGAGCCAAAGATCATCTTTCAGAACTGATGTGGTTAAATCATAGAAGAAGAGGTTGATGAATATCTTTGTATATGTGAATTTACAACTCGGTTATATCAAGCAGTAGTGAATATTTCAAACCCTTTGCTTTGTTAAATCACCTGCTGTGAGGTATAGCTAAAATGCAAACACAAATCTGGCTCATGGCAAAGTTTTATGACAGGGTGAAGAAAAATAAAGATAACAAAAAACGCTACGAATACAGCATTGGAACACTGGAAACTACCACAATCATTGGAAACTACCAGACATTACAGTTTTATTTCATACTCTATTATTCTAGCTAGAGTTAGCAGGCTAGCTTTATCTTTCAGTCCTTGAGATAAGTAGTGTCTTAGGTAAAGCCTGTACATTCACCCTCTGGTCTGGTGCATGCAGTGCGCTGGGAGATTATAGCGGAGCAACCATTTCCCCTTCAACCAGAGCTTACATTTTAGTTAGCAAGCTGAAGTTTTATATGTCTACTTCATTCTGTTGTTCATGGTACCACCAAATGAGTGCAGTAACACCACAAAACTGGTGATGCACAGCTACTGCTGCTTGATCAGACAATCATAGTAAGATATAAGTAACTCTGAGAGCCATACCAATGTGAACAATAAAGACGTAAGCCTAAATACAGTTGGATGTGCTATTTAGACAGAGTACTTAGTGCATATAATAAAACACAGCCTTAAATTCTCTCTCAACATGTATTACCTGACTCTCTCTGAGTCAAGAGAACAGAATACTGTATACATACACCCTGTATTTTTTAATGTATACATTCACCCTGTATTTTTAAAATACAAACACACTGAATATTGATTTTGATATAATTTTGTATTTTGTATTCAACGTGAATCATCTTCTGGTATACCTTCAGGCATGTTAGAAGTTCCTTGTAACCAGTAGCGGCTTGTCCATAGGGGCAGGTGGGGCATATATCTCAACAAAAGCCTTTCAACAAATATTAATCTTCTTAAAGACCACATTCACAACCCCATACTTTTTAAATTCTGCTGAATGTTTTCAATTTTAAAAGTGTCTAGTTGTTACCCAATTGTGAGGCAGCATACTTACTGCCCCACTGAGCTTAGTAGAGTTATCAATGGAATTAATGGTCAAAAATGGAAGCCACATCAAGTACTATGAGAGGCCTTCTGGAGCAGAAATCACAGTGACCCTGGTCGTTGACCGAGCAACATATAGGGCAGTTAATGACTGTTTTTCCTCGCTCACTGTGGAAACGGCAACATCAACCAAAATTGCTGCATCGAATAAAGCTGAATTTCTTTTTAAAAATCCATTTGAAGATAAGCAAAATGCACACTGTCTATTCTATAGTTTATAGTTTTCAGTCCTTTCACCTGATCAGACAGAATGTGATTACCAAGATTAACTGACACTGTTTTCTAGCTAGCTATGAAATTAGCAAGGGTGTTGATGTGTAATTGTGCCAATTATCTCTTATATCATCATAACATCAGGATTGAATAAAACAGTCATATAGTAATCAAATCAAAGCTGAAAAATCCACAAGCTAAATAAGGAAAATTAAACAATTAGGTATCAGGATTACATCAGATTTGTTCAGTTTGACGGTCCTATTTGACCTTTTTGTTTGGTTCTTCCTCTGTGCTTGGGGGCACTGGCTTTAAGACCAGGCTGCATCTTTCCGTTCCCTCATTGAAACTGGTGTATATATTTCAATAGTTAGTTCAGGTTCTTGTAAAATCTCCCCTGCCTATCCACAGCAGTTCATAGTAATCTATACCATAATACAGTAGCCTCAAGTGCGACAGCCTCTCAAATTTTTTTCTCAAAGTTTTAGATATTTTCATTATTAATGTTGTCCAGTCCCACCAAAACCTATGGTGTTGAGTCGCTCCTGCTTTCTTATTTCAGTAAACACTCTAAATAGAAACACCCAAATATGTCATGATTCTATAACATATTTGTAGCCCAAACCCTGAAAACAAACTAAATAGGCATAAGCAAGTGCGCCTGTGCACCCGGAAAGAATTTATATTCAAGCTGGCTAAATGGCATTGACTTACTCGATCCTTCTTCTGTCACCATTCCAAGGCTCTCTGCCTTCTTCTGTCTCTCAAATGCATTCAGATCCAGCACACTGAAGAATGCAATATAATAAGCAACGTACGATAAAACACTGTGAAGTAAAACCAGGGAAAGCAGGCTCATAAATCTTACATACCTGCAGGACAGCATCAGTCCAGATAAACTTTTGAAAAACCCAGCATCTCTTTTTTCTTTCAGGTAGTCCAGCATTTTCTAAACATAGAAAATGGAAAATAATGGCTTAAGACTCAAATAAATTGTTTCGCTCTAAATAAAAACGGATCAATTTGCCATGAATTGCATTGTACCTGCTGAACAACTACGTTGCCTCCATTGAGAATAGAGATACCCAGTTTGAGAGTATACCTCACCATCGGGCCAAGACGCCCTGAAACAAAACAGCAAGCCTGCACTATTTCTACATACCTTTAAGCAAAATAGTCAAGCCTAATTGTGAATATAGGAACATCAGATAGTTTGAGAGCAGAAGGGAAGGTGGAAGATTTATTTACCCTTGCTTGCACTGATCATCTGGAGTACCATCTCAGCTGCTCCTCGAGCATGCAGCCTGGCCTGCTGATACAGAATTTTCTGCTTCTCCATCTCCTTTTCCTGCGATTGTAAACATGCATGCACACATTTATGGAATACAAATGAATCAGTGCAACTAAAATTATTCATTTGTTCTGTGTGGACAAAAATAAAAACAAAGAAAAAAAACATGGCATGGACACTGAAACCTGAATGCATGTTTATATTTCTGCTAAACTAGACCTTTAACCATAATTGACTTGAGCTACTGCATGTTCATAAAATTAGAAACAACCACAATGACCTTTTTTTCTACCTTATTAATATAAAATCTATAACTCTTAACAGTCGTGATAAAATGTTGGCTTGTTTGGGCAGCTGAATTTTACCTGCATTTGACAAGTGGCCAGGTGTTAGTGCCAAGCTCTGGGAAGTATGTTGCAAAACCTAGGACTTTAATCACTCTAGACAGCACAGTAATAGGATTTCAGCCATGCGGCATCCATGCCTGATTTCTTTGACAGTGAAACATTACATTCCTGTCTTTTTGTGTTCTTTGCATAAATAAAGGAATTTGATTTCACACACAGACCTCAAATGTCTTTTCTTTTCCTTCCTCCTCCTCCTCTTCTTCATCCTCAGCACAGCTCTGTGAAGGAATCATTTCACTTCATCACTGCCTTGTTTTGCCACTTGTGAGTACTGTTCAGTGAAAATCTTTCAGTGTATAATCACAACAGAGCGGTAGAAATACCTTTGCCATCATATCTGCATATGCTATATACAATGGATCTACTTCCTGGACACTAGAGAACAGAGAGAAAAAAACATTATGTTAGTAATGATGGTTAACTTAACCATCCTTGTTTGAATATGATATTAAGAGTTGTGGTTTATGCATGTGGCGAATGTTGTGGGACCTTCTCTCAGTCAGGGCATTATGACTGAAGTGGAGGATGAGCTGGTTCAGAGGATCCGGCTGAACCTCAGCCTCTGCTTCCTCCTCTTCCTTTTCCACAGCCATGGGGGTTTTCTGCAGGCAGAGCCACAGAAGTCACGCAAACCTTCAGCCCACATTTCAGGCATGCACACTCTCATTCTTCACTAACGACAACACTTAAGACACTTTCACTTCTCTCTTACAACAGTCTCTCACTCAGACACTGTGAGAATCCACTGACTCACTCGCTATACTGTCACGGAGCAAATCCAGAGGTTTAAGCTTTGAATACAAACACACAAAGACAATGAGCACATTCTAGCAGATATCAGAATACTGGCTTCCTCTAACTTGATTTGTACAGTGTTTGTTTTTCTCAGGCTTTCTGAGCATTTCACTGGATACATTTCAACCATTCATTTAAAACAAGGCACCTGCCCTCTACTGTCACTACACTCACTATACTCATGCTTTAGGTCACTCTTCAGCTGAGACCAGCTTCACACGTAACTCACATGCAGTTTTAATTTCCACTTCCACATGATGGCACAATGAAATGTTATTTAAAATAGTGTCTCTCATCTCTGGACATATGGAATGCTCTGATATTCTTATAGCACATCATAAGCACTGATTCTGATCAAAAAATAATCGTTCTTTAATTATTAATATGTGCTAAAGATTCATTTTAGCCCTGGCCATTTCATTTGTCTTGAATATCAAGATTGTGACAGATATAAATCCACTAAATCTACAAAAAAAAAAACTTTCAATGAATGTCATTATGCATATTGTCTATGATTTTCCACTTGCATGAAAACAAATGTCTATGTGGTTAAAATCTTAAACAGGGATAAATGACCAGGTTTACAGTAAATAGGGTCTAAATCTAGTTTTGTGTAGCTCTAAGGCCAGAGTTGAGAAGCACTTGTTTAGGTGACATGCCAGAAAAGAGCATGGCCATTGCCTGATGTGATGCTCCAGGACTATGTCCAGGGGATGATACCGTTAAAGTATCAATGACCAGGCTCATGAAAGACATGCATCATTATGTTCTCATACATTAATGAAAATGGCAGTGCAGTGCGTGTTCAGTGAAGCGTAGTGATAACGGAAAATCTGTTTTTTTTCTTTTTTTCATAAAATTAAACCATTTTGCTGATACGTTTGTTAAATAATAGGCTGTACTCACACGTTTATTTGGCTGTTTGGGTAATGCTTGAGCTTGATACTGTTATCGTGCCTGTTTTACTTAAAGTGCCCTAGCTGTAGAATAGCTAGTTTATAAATCAGAACCATGTTTAAAGGAATACTCCAGCTTTTTCCCCCACCAAATTTCTATCCACTGCTTCTGTATTGTGTGTGATTACCACTGACATTAATTTTTGACATTTATAGTAAGAAAAGAACAAATAACAAGAGGCACGTTTTCGAGTTAGAAGTGAAAAATGATAGAATAGTTGAAAGTCATAAGAGACGTTTTTACTAAATTTGTCTATATCTATATTTAACCAACTTTGGAACACTAAACAATACAATAAATCACGGGTCTGGATATGTAAACACGCAGGTACAATCCAGTCAAACTGATGTGTTTATTCTGAGCTGCACTGATTAGTTAATACATGAATAACCTAGCTTTGAAAAACTAATTATACAGATTATATATGATTTAGTATAATATTTAGAAATAAAGTGAGCTTAATGTATGTACATGTAATGTACATCAAGAGTCAGGTTAATGTATGAGCTCAAGTCAATTTTCCTGGCTCCCCATTCAGTCTATGCATGATGTATGTCTGAGACGGGGTTGTTTCAAAGAATCTAGACCTCTACAGTACACTTTTCTATTAAAGTGAAAAAAACCCCAAAATATCAGGATATTTTGTCTGATGTAATATGATGTATCATAAAAGCAAGAGATTATTTAGAAAAAAAAATTGTTAAAATGATGTGCTCTCTTGTTAAAAAATGACAAATAAAATAAAATAAAATAAAATAAAATAAAATAAAATAAAATTGCTCCCAGGTTTTGAGGAATAGAAAACACTCATTTGCTTCACTTAAACTCAAGTTAACTCTTTTGTATATTTTTTTTTTAATAAAAAAAAATTCTATGCATGCCTTTTATAATATAAAATTCTATGCATGGCTAATACAATTCAGAATATGGTCATTAATAATTTTTTAATTTTTTTTTTAATTAATCTGTGCTTATTTTAATCTATAATACCTGCTCTATATAAACATTCATTGACTACCCTATAAACTGCCTTGTGTATTATGAAAAAAAAAGGAAGAAATAAAATTTACCATTTGTTTAGTACAGGCAAACAGGTCAAAAATCCTTGCCAGTGGTATTCACAGGTACATGACAGATAGTAAAATGCTGGAGTTTTCATTCAACACTTGTTTGCCATTTATAGCAACTGTACTGCCTGCACCTACACAGAGACATGATTTTCTAGATGAGGTGAACATGCCACCGACTCTCACAACTTACAGTACGAGACTTAGGAAAGGAAAGACGACACCCAAACAGAGAGGCAGAGTGTCACAGGGCAGACCTGCCCCTCTTACCACTGCTGCGCTGAGATACACTGCTCTATGCGGCCTCAGGCTCAGCCCAAACTCATGCAGGGCCTGTCGGCTGCGCACACAACCAGCTGAGCCAAACACGGGCCAGGACGAAGACGTGAGGCGAGCAGGGACGCGCTGCCGCATTTCAGCGGGCAAGGTGCTGGCCACAGGGCAAACAGTGACAGAGAGGGCGCCAGCGGGCACACACGGCACACAGGGCAGCGCCAAGGCTGGCCCAGTACTTACTGCCAGGTCCTGCACTAGCTTCTCCTCAAAGGAGTACTGCTCTGCTACTATCCAAAGTTTCTGATAGCCCGTGAGGAAGAGGTTAATTGAGCGATGCCTGAAGATTCAGGGGGAGAGGGAGGTTAGGAAGGATAGAGGCAGGGGAAAAGGAAGGGGGAAAATGGGACAAGGAAAAGGGAATGCATTCTGGAAGGGAGTGAGAGAGATGTACAGCCCATGGCCTCATCTGACTGGCCACCTCAATAACTGACTGAGGTACACCTAGGAAATCAGCACAGTTCAAATGTTAAGTGAAAATTAGTCAAGGAGTTTTTCTGGTTTTTCTGATCCAATCCTACAATTATTGCAACAAGCTGCTTTGCCTAAATACTCACCATATCAAATATTTGGAAAGAAGATTATTCTCCTAGGTTAATAACTTTATTAATGTGGCAGTAAAGGACGGCACTGGAAGGTGACCATTCAGAATGCAGTAAAAAATTGAATGTTTGTGCTTAATCCTTAGGCTGGAAAATGGACTGAAGGAAGATGTTGGAATCATGAGGTCTTTTAGGCTCACTTTACCGTTAGCATGGAGAACAGACCGTCAAAGCTGGAGGTTTGGTACAACTTTTCCAGCCAAACGTACCCATAGCCATTCAGGAAGTAATTATTATTTTTGAATCTAAAGTGTATTATAAAGACAACAAAGAGGAAAAATGTTTTAGAGCTAATAGGAAAGGTGTATGGAATGGATTATACTGAAATACTGGATATTTCACTCTGTCAAACAAGATGTTAAACATGGTTTGGAATAGGAAAGAGAACTAGAAATAACAAGAGCAAACACAACAATTTAGCGTTTATACTAAAGTAAACAGATGACGAAGGGTAAGCCACATAGGTCAAAATCAAGGAAGCTTATAGCATATAATCTACCTCTATATATAACATGATACAACTCACATCTCTGTTGATAATAAACAATTCATGAAGATCCTTCAGCACTCACCTAGGGAGGTTGTACAGAGGTGCCATGCGGAAACAGGCAACCACTGCACGCTTGCGCTGTTTGGACAGCTGCTTCTGCCATACCAGTTTTTTACACCTGAGAGGCTGCTCCACCTGAGGGGATAAATAAATCCAGTGTGAGGACTGAAGCTGAGTGTTTGGAATTTGAGATTTGGTATTGGGATTCGCATTTGAGGCTTTGAGTATTCAGCAAAATGATAGTGTTTGCTGTAGTAGGTCAGTGTGCTTCTAACCTGCTCAAGATGGAAAACGGCAGCTGAGATGCCTTGGATCTTCTCGATAATGTGGTCAGTATTTAGAGGCTCCTCACTCTTCACCTCCACATCCTTATAGAGGTTTAGCTGCCACTGCACTGCCGGATCCTCTGTCTGCAGCATGGACAGACGGCTACTGTAATCAACTAATGCCATTATCATTTGTATGTTATGTTCATAGCTTTATTATATGTAACTTGCCTTCTGTTGAAGATGTAGGTTCTGTTTAAGATGATCTTTCACCTCGTCATCTGTGTCTTTCTGCAGAAGTCAGAACACTCATGATTTGCTTTCTAAAATCGAGGTATGATATGTATGAAGCATAAATCACTACAAAGTGTGCTGTAGGTTCAACGCCAGGGCGGTTTCCAATATCAGCACATGCCGCAGCGCTTTATTTCTCTTATACTACAGAAATTTGGCAACGATTACAAATTTAATTCCACATATAATGCTTTTTTGGCATTTATAGTTACATTTAATGTTATGAAACATCCATGAGAAATTATTTCATGTTATCATATACAACACAGCAGCTATAAACGGTCATCAGCCTCTCTCTAGCAGCTTGTCATGCTACTGAGAAACTCCCGAAGACCTTCCCATGGTGGAAAGCTTACTGACTCTTACAAAGTACTGACACCTGAGACTTTTCATTACATAATTGTCTTTTAATTAAATATCTTCTTAGTTAAATATCAGAACAGGTTTAATCCATATATAATTAGCCCTAGATTATATAGACTGTCCTCCATATAACCCCCTGTAAATGAGCTGCAGAGCTATGAAAATTATAATGCATTACAATGAGAACATTAATACAAACCAACTGAATTACAGCTGGCTCCACTGCCAGCGCTGCTGTTACGGATCATTTCTTAACACTTTCTGACCAATCGGATTTGAGAATTCAAAATCGCTGAATTCAGTTTAGTGTATTAAGATAATGTGGGTTGAGTACAATTAAAGTCACGCTCACCAGACTGTAGCGGATCTTAGCCAGAGAGATGAGCTCCTGGTCTCCAGCCGTGCACATGTTGAGGCCGATAGGCAGCAGTTTCTTGTGTGCTGCCACTATTAAGGATGTTTGAATAGAGTACAATTCTCTTTTCCTCTTCTTCCCTCTTCTCTCCTGGTCCTGACCTCCTGACTGCAACAGGTCACACAAACACAGTATGCTTTTTTTTTATGGCTTCATGTACTCTCAGTTTCACCTGCATTTTTACCCGCCGCTAGAATGTTCACTTCATGTGCCATTTTTTTCAGTTTGATACGCTTTAGCATCCTGTATTCTATCAGTTTTGTTAATGGTATCATATCATTTTACCTGGATTTAATCAAAACATTATAACTTATGCATACGGGATTTCTGATACTGTATGTACATTTCTAACTCCTAATATTAAAAAAGAGCGGATTTAAAAATAAAAGAAACAAAACTGCCTGAACAATTTTACACAACATTTGGGACAGTCACTTGGTTAATACACATAAATACAAATAATCAGCCCTAAATTCTACAGAGTTCATAAAATGTAAAGAATTTATGAAAGAAAATTTAAAGACGTTATTAAAAAGAGAAAAAAAGTTATATAGCAGTGCAGATAGTTACTATCTCATGACTTTTTTTTTTATATATCAGTAGAGATACACTAGTTCACACATACAAAAAGAGAACATGAATAATAATTCAATTTTACATAAAAAAAAAACCTTTGGAAAAAAACACAGATGTCAGAATGAGTGTGAGGAAACACTGGAAACACAAAGCAATTAAATCCTCCTAGGCAAAGTTCAAGCAATGCGGAATATATTTTAAGCTTTGACATGAAGAATGCAGACAAATAATTATAGGTACAAGTATAATTACAGGTTTCTGAAAGGCAGGTAAAACGCTGTATGAAGACAGTGAAAAGTTTCTGACTCCTTCATGGCAGATGACTGGATTAGGAGGTTAAACGCTCACTCTCACCTTTGACATCTTGGTCTTGCTGTCTCCAGTGAGGAAGGCAAGGTTGTTGATTTCATTTTGCACCACAAAGTTTTGTTCTTCCCTTTTGAAATTCTGTGTGTAAAAGGCAAACATTGTTGTGAAAATATGTAAATTACACACACACACAAATTTTTTTTTCCAACCTCATATTTATATCTTACATGAGATTTACACCAGAGTATGAAAATCTCTGCCACCATGTTGAAGAGTTCTGTTGAATCTGCATTTGGTTTCTTCAGCCATTTAGACCTGGGTAGAGGAGAAGATTATGATAATATGTTCCCAAATGAGAATTCTTCTTCTTCCATTTTTAATCATTAATAGGTATAAGTTAAAGTTCTTCTAAAAATTGTTTTGTTGATGCTCATACAGAAAATATGAAAGACCATATTTCACTTATTCTTATAAGTACCCAGTTTGAAGGAGCTTGAGCTGGATTTTTTATCTTGTGGGATTTGAGTTTGATTCAGTGCTTAGTCCATTGAACAGTGTTGATACCTGTTATTGTCCACGTAGCGAATGAGCATGGGGTAAAAAGCGTACAGGTCTCTGCAGAGGACAGCGAACTCATCCAGGATCTGTAGCTCGGCCTCCTGGGTGTCAGCCTTGCTTTCAGACCTTATCATCTCCTCCTCAGCCACAATCTTCACTGTCTTCTTCTTCAGCTTCTCCAGGGTGGGGAGGAAGTGAGTTCGTAAGAGGTCTGCTCCTGCCTTGCTAATGATTGGCTGTGTGTACACTGTTCAAGAAGAGAACCGGACAATTTAATATTTTACACAAAACCTGTTCCTGCACATTCTGCCGTTATGAAACTCAAAATGTTTCCGTTTTGTGGCAATGAATGTATAAATGCATTTGATAAAGATAGAAAAAACATGTTCCTTTCACTATACTGCTGTATCATTTTACTAGAAAATAATCTGAAACTGTTATTTTGATGCCAGAAATGACAAACTGGAAATAATGAAAACTTAACACCACTTCCACCTGAGAATACTGACGTGAAATAAGCACTTACAGGAGAAACAAATCTAACAAAAATTTATTTTAATAATGATAGTTATAACCTCTGTATATTGATACACACTTTATAAATCATTGCATTGTTGGTTCTCATGAACCTCAGTAACCCCTGTGTGTAGCCTGAAGTCACTAATGTTGTAGTCTTTATTTCCTAGTTGTGTATAAATCATTGATTGCCTTCAAGTCAGATTCTTATAATCATAATAATTCTCATAAGCTACTTGTCTATATTTTATTCTCTCTTTCATTTCCCTGGCCCTGAGCCAGTCCAGTCATTAAACTAGCCATCAATCTAATTGAAAAAGAATGATTTTTATGCAAAAAAAGATTTTGATGAATACACTGCAGTATGTTGATGCATGTGTTTCCATTTTTGCCTGCAGTTTGATTTTCTGTGAAAAATTTTAGTATGATTTAAGCCATAAAAATAAGCAAAATAATCCTTATTAATTAGGTTTTTATTGAAATAACACTCACCTGCAAGCCTCTTCATCCAGGAGGCTTCGTCTATACCCAGGTTGTTGTTGAGGATCTTGAGGATGTTGCCCAGGATGAGGCTGAGGTGCTCAGAGGTGACAGTGGTACAGCAGCTATCGTGACTTGGGGAGTTCTCAGGGCCCTTTTCCCACCAGTAAGAAAGATAGTTACACAGCAAGGGCAAGATGACCTCGATGACATGTGGCATCTCCGTGTAGCGAGCCCCAGACTCTGAGATGTCGTGGATGTCTTTCATCAGGCCATCCAGACGTGGCATCTCAGGACACATCTCCTCCACAGTGTCAGGCATGCTCAGAACTAGAAGCAGATCAGGTCCAACATTGTAATGATAATAATAATAATAATACAGGAATCAACAAAGGATTCATTTGAATGAGTTATTTAAAAAAATAAATAAATCTAAACTATATACACCGATCAGTTCTAACATTAAAATCCCTGAGAGGTGAAGTGAAGCATAGATTATCTTTCATAGATAATCTCTCTATTATAGATTATTATTATATGATTAAGTGAACAGTCAGGTCTCAAAGTTGGCATGTCTGAAGCAGGAAAAATGGGCAAGCCTAAGGATCTGAGAGACTTCAAAACGCCAGCTTTTGTGAGGTGTTCCCAGTATGCCACAGTTAGTACCAAGGAATATACATTTACTATAATACTACACGCACTCACTTGCTCTCTCTCGTGGTGTCTTGGTATTGAAGACAGAGCGTGGGTTGTGCATGTTCAGATGAGGCTCCAGGAAAGCTACAGGCATGGCTCCCACCAGAGTAGCCAAGCATTCTCCCAGCACAGGAAGCTGCCTGTTTAAATGCAGAACTCAGACATGAATAACTCAAAGAAACAAGTGAACAACCGGCTCAATAAAGCAATCAGAAAAGTGCATTACTTTTCAACATAGATGTTTTTGCCAGTTCCCAGGGAGTACAGGCTGGTCAGAATTCGATAGCAGGACAGTTGGACATCATCCACTGAAAAGCAGCAACATAAAAAAAGATCCCATTTTTAAAAAGACACTGAAACTGTGGTTTATGGTACAAAAGCTTATCACTGTGGTGCTACATTAAGGGAAAGTCTATTGTACCTTTAGTTAGAGATACATAATAATAGAGAAATATCATTTAAATGAGCCTAAGGAACTTTTTTCTGACAGGGTTTAATGCAGGTAATGGTTGTCCTGTCAGTATGTCAGTATCACTTGTTTCATTTTTGCAGCTGCTCATTTATGAAAGTGACTGACTGTCGACTTACACAACAAGTCTGCCCCAAACTGGTGCTCAGTGATGTGCTGAAAGAGAGCAGTAAGAATGGGCAGCAGTGCCACTGAGGTGTAGTTGATGATCTGAGCCACTCCTTTCATCTGGGTACGAGATTGGCCCAGTTTGCCCAGCTTTAGGTTCTCCATAGTCTTCTCCAAGTCTTCTGCAGCATTTTCAAAGAACGTCCTGACTCCAGCCTTCACCAACTCTGAACCAGACTTCATCACTGTCCTGGAAAAAAAGGAGACCATGCATGTCATCAGCCCAACAAACTCATATTCCATGCAGTGCTCTTAGAGAATTATAAAAACGTTAAAATCATGATGATCAAGAGAACCTGTGAGATCTTCACACAGACAGTAACCTGAGCTCTGGATCAAACCAGCAACTCTGGAGCTGTAAGCTGCCCACTGTGCAGCCCTGTTTTAGCATTAAAAAGATCTAACCTAGTTACCATGAACTAGAAGCTGTCCTAATTACATTTAAAGATTCACAGGTCAAACACAAAATGTGTTGCTTCCGAAGGTGGTAGCTCATTGGTTAAAATGTTGGATTACTGATTGGAAGGTTATGAGTTCAAATCCCAGGACCACCAAACTCCCACTGCTGACACCTTGAACAAGGTGAACTGCTCAGTTAAAAAATAAGATAAAATGTAAACTGCTCTGGATAAGTGTGCTGGCCAAATTAATGATATGTATTAATATAAAATAATGTTGGTCTTAAAAAAAGCTGTCAATCTGTATTTAATTTAAATGTATGTATTTAAATGTATACAAGGCTTCTGTTCAATTAAATTAGCATTACTGTGATAATCAGTACATTTACAGTATTTGGCAGACAACCTCATCCAGAAACTTTTTATCCCTTTTCTTTCTTTCTTTCTTTCTTTCTTTCTTTCTTTCTTTCTGTCTTTCTTTCTTTATTTATTTCAACTGAGCAATTCAGGGTTAAGGGCTTTTGCTCAAGAACTAAGCACTCAGGATTTTAATGCTGACTTAATAATTGTGAGTATAATTTCATTTTCTGCTACAACAGCAATCATTTACATAGATTTATTTGTCAAATTGAAATCATGAACTTTAGTAAAATTGCTTCAATGTATCTGCATTTCATATATCTGGGCCACAAAGCAGTGTATCAGTGTGTATGTGTTCTTACCTAAAGTCCAGTGAATGTGCCAGGATGTGCAGACAGCTCACCATCGTAGCAGAGTCACTTCCTGACAGAGTAGAGTCATTGAAGTTAGATATGTTAAAAGTTAGAAGGACTTATTATGATGATCAAACTGTGAATAACGATCAAGCCGTGTTTGGCCTTACCAAACAGAGAAATCCTATGTCTAACCAAAGAAGCCAGCTTATAGAAGAGACTGTGAGAAAATAGAAGATCAAAGACAGCAATCAGAATATGAGCACTTCTACTAACTTCTAACGAGCTCGTCATCTTATTAACAGATAATGTTGTGTGCACATAATAAACTAAACCTCGTGATCATCTCCTTCTCTTTGTTAGAGGCATAACCACTGCTGCTCAGGTTGATGCTGGGAGAAGACAGGAAGTAAAGGCAATGATTCTTAAAGTACTGGTCAAGCAACGGCAGCAGAACCTGCAGTAAACAAACATTACAAATGATTATATTCACTTGTTACAGCAAGTGAAATGCATACTGTATGCATGATCAGTGGCTAGAAATAAATTAACATGTTGTGTTCAAAGGTGTTACACCTCCAATTACCTTTGCAAAGAACTTTATCTCTTGCTCATGAGGTGATTTGTCAGTTTTTCCACTGGTAGCCATAGCCTCTGTAAAGGTTTTGTAAAGAAATAAATGCTCAAATAAGATGGTCTAAAGAAATGCTGTCTAATACATTTGCAGTTCTGTGGAATGTGTACAATTACCCCAGACAATAATTTTAACATTTCTTACAAACCTACGAAGGGCACTTGTTCACTTGTTGGGACGATCAGTCAACATTTATATGAAAACATTGTAGAACTGCTTCATAGCTTCTCAAGCCAAACGTATTTGGAGCTGACGATCTGTCTATATTTTGTTTACTGTATATAACTGATATCTGTAGAGTTTGTCCCTGAAGAGATGAAAGATGTGCTTTTTCAGAGGGATTGTGATTGTGTTCGAATTTAAGCCCCATCGGTGGCTGCCTCATGCTGTGTGGCCAGCACAAATCCTTTGATAAAGCCAACGTAGCTTTTACTGTATTGATTCAGTGTTGGAAATGCTTCTGTATTAATATGATATTCTCTAATGTTTGTCTCAAATTAAGATATTCATTATTAGTGTGTAATTAGTGTACTTTTTAAATGTTTATTACCAAAATTCGACATGTGAGTTTTATGTAAGGTTTTTAAGTTTAAGTTCATTTCTCAGTTTGGGATAGTGTGTCTAAATTCTTGTTTGCAGTAATCATTCAGGGAATAATGATTATCACTTAAATTATGTATAATATACATAGATAACTACATCTGGATTTTTACATATGTTCTTTATTTTAACTCACCCAGATGGGCTATGAATTCCTGCGCCGAGTCTACGTAACTCAGCAGCCTCTTCAGGAACTTGTAAGCAATCCTCTTTTCCATAGAGGAAGAATCATGTTCCAAGTCCTTCAAACCTCTAGTAAAAACAATCATCAGTGGATGAACAATACAAGTGATAGCTAGTATGCATCATTATTGTAAGGAGTGTCCAAGCCAAAGCACTTAAATCCTTTACACAAAATACTCAAAAGATGGACACATGAAAAATGAAAATCTTGCAGAAACGCATGTACCTGCTTATTGCATATCCGTTAAACTGCAGGAATTTGAAGAGCTCCTGAGCTTTTTCTCTGTCTCTGAACTTCTCCTTCGCTGTCAGTGTGTCGTAGGGTACCAGCAGTGGATGAGTCCCTCCTCCTGCATATAGAAACACAACTTATGTGGTGAATTTTGCAACATTATACAGTACAAGTAAGTCTTTAAAAAAGACTTGTCCTACCTTTGCTGCTTAGTTCCAATTTCTTTTTCTTCGCCCAGATATTATGGTAATTCTCTGCTACAGCCTCTACCATACTCTGCAGACAGTGTTGAGTAGCACATGTCCATTAAATCCATTGCATTCAATCTTATACATATCCGTACAGTATAAGTAGAATTAACTAAATAAGTATTTCTTATATTTACAGTGCACAATTGATATGTACACTCCTTATATGTCCAAAAGTTCGTGTACAACTGTCCATCACGTCCTGAATAAGCATAAATCACTACAGCCAAATTTCAATATCTAGTGGAAAGCCTTCCCAGAGAGTGGAATTTATCATAACAGCAAACAGGAGCACATATTTTTGTCAATAGATCATATCTAAGAAATACAAAAGTCTGTCATAGGTCAAGTGCTTTCTTTTTATTTTTTGCAAATGTATGTGGCCAAGATTTATTTATTTCTTTAATTTAAATGAAAAATGTTTCTAAGCAAATGAATCCTGTTAAAACAGTCCAGAATGAAGTGGAAAATATAAAGTGGAAACTGGCAGTTCTTACAGTATAAGAAGGCATAAAAATCTTTACATTACCATCATTCTTATCTGTTTTTTAATTCATGCTAGTGACTAAGCAAATAATATGGACTAAAAAAAAATAAAAAATACCTGTAGCTCTCTAGACAAAGTTACATTTTCCAAATCCACAGGAGCTGGATGAAATCCCTCACCCTTTAAAAGAACAAATAATGAACAAAAACATCATAAATATATATAAAAAAAATTTTTTTTGCTTCGTTGGATCTTAAGTCTTCCTACCTGAGAAGCCTCTGAGGTCTTAAGCTGTTTCTCAGCCTCACGCTGTTGGAACATGGCATCCCCTTCTTTGGTCCTTTCGATGGTCCAGCTCATTGCCAGCATGCTCTTCAGAGATTCCTTCACAGGATAGCGGTAGGTTTCCCTCTCCTAAACCAAGTCCACCAGATAAAGAGAATTTACCACATAATCATCTCTGTGAATAATTGCTTTGCACTGAATATAGAAATCTGCAGCTACCTTCTCACTCAGTGCTTTATATGGCTTCAGTAGAGGGTGGGTTTTGGCTTGTTCATCTACTTTCTCACCTGCAGTCCAGCCTAGAGCAAACTGTCAGATGGCATAACATCAGATCATATGTGTAATACACTGGGTGTTTATTTATGTACGTGAAAACGCTCAAATGTTTTACCGTGAACAGTTATTAACTTACCTTCTCAGAAGACCATTTCTCATGGCAATGCTCAGCATACTTGTTGGCAATGTAATCCAGTTTTTCAGGCAGTGAGATGCTGAATATAAAAAGTAATTTTAAACATATTTGAGAGAAATATATGCATTCTTATAAATAATGGAAACAGGTGGGATTCAATTTTAAAATAATCCTATAACTCTAAATTTGTTGCCACAATATATTTCAAATTCAGATTCAAATTAATACAACACTAAATTCATGAATCCCTGAAAAACAAACATGCACATATCTACTCATTTCCATTTACAGGCTTCCCACAATGCATTACAAATTGCTTTCTGTAAAAATCTCACTGAATATGATTGTTATTCAGGCCAGTATTGTACACTACAACATAAAGTAGGCTCCTGTCAGTCATGGACAATCCACTGCATCCACTGCACAGCATCATATCCAGACAGAGGAGCAGCTACAGTGACAGGTTCCTGTCAATGCCCTGCTCCACTGACAGACTGAGGAGGTCGGTCCTATGCCATGCAACTCTTTAATTCCACTCCGGGGGGGATGGGGGGGGGGTTTGTCAGTGCTGACATTACTCGCTTTACACTCACTGACATTACTCGCTGTACTACAAACTGTACACTATGTACCTTCTATCTATCTGTCTATCTATCTATCTATCTATCTATCTATCTATCTATCTATCTATCTATCTATCTATCTATCTATCTATCTATCTATCTATCTATCTATCTAAATGCACCAATTTGCAGATTCATGCTGTAAAACATCTCATGCTGTCACACTGCTTCTGTTGTTACACTCCAGTTGTTCTGCAGGTAAGACTGTGCATTTATAATGTATGAATATATTGTACAATCTGTATTTGGATTCTGTTCATGTTACTTCATGCTAATGAGGGCGCTCAGATGAGTGACTTAGAATTCCAGGTAAATTCACTAGAACTGTTCAGTGCTTACTTGGCAGTGTTGATAGGCTTGGGATCAAAGTTTCCTTGAGCATCCACAGAGACCTGCTTTACCAGAGTGGTGGCTGGGCTCATGTCTACATAATCAGGTGGGAGGGCTCCACCGATGGCACTCAAGCACATCATAGCCATTTTGAAAAGCTCTGCATCATATTTCTGCAGGAGAGATTATAGAAGGAGAGGCATTGTAAGGCGTGCTGTGCAGCTGTGCTGTCCCATGCTATGAATAGTAAGCAGGGATAAAGGCTGAGTGAGCACATGGACTCCTTGGAGGCAAACATGTTGTGTGTGCTTGTATGATTTAACAACATTTTTACAGATATAAATCATAATAGCAGAACATATCAGTGATTCTCAGCATACAGCTCAGGCCTGGCTTCAAAACTTTTTGAAATAAAAGCAAACATTTCAAAACTGAAAAGTGATGTATAGGTTTAGCTTTTAAATAAATAAGGAACAATGTTCCCATTGTACATTAATGACACCATTTGATTAGCTGATGAACTGTTTACTACCTTCTGAGAGAGAGCATCAAAAAGACCCCAGAAGAGTTTGGTGGTGAGGTGAAGCTCCTCCTCAGATGCCATGCCATAACTGCCCAGGCCTGAGGGCAGGCAGTAATATTTCCAGTTCTGTTCATAGTGATTGGTCAAAAGCTACAACAAAAAAATGCATGTTACGAAACTAATATATATATATACATAGCAGCATCATATTATTTATTCGTATAGCACCAAACTGAGTAGAATTTTATCATACTGTATTTACAAGAAGATTTTTTTGGATTTTCTATGGTGAAAACCTTAGGTATGTAGGTATGGCTAGCAGTCAAAGTCTTAGTAATTTACTAGAAAATCTAGTCTTGTTCCCATTGTCATTTTGACTTGACAATATTTGTATAAATCATTTAGCAATTACATGCTTCACCAGAAACCATCTAGATAAATCCATCTATCTAGCCATCCAATCCATCTAGATGAACCATAATTACAAGGTATGTATGATTTGCGAATGTCTAAAAACAGTGTCTTTAATACGTCACCTACATGAGCAGCAGGAATATTACGTTTGCCTTCCCATGTCAAAAGCACAACATAATGTATGGCCCACATTTAAAGCATTCAATTTCTTTTTTATTTTTTTTTTTATAATTGAACAGATCTGATTGGGAGAGCACTATGTATGCAAATGTTCTTGCCAAATCAGCACTGGTTCCCAATAACCTGGAACCTGGGGGTTATCTGGAGTTCATAGAACCACAATTACATACTAATTTACATAATTTGCACTCATTATTAATAATTAACACATTATTTCCCTCCTAAACATATAGGGGTGGTGACTATCACCTCAATAATTTCATGAGGATCCACCACAATGTAGGACTAATTGGAAAGGTGATCAGAACCATGCCCACCACTCTGTGAGGTGCTATGTTAAACTTGTAAAACCTGAAAATGTAACACATAGGTAACAGCACTGCAGACTTCCTGGAGCGGCAAGCCTTTAAGTAAAGTGAGTAATAGAGCGGCATGTCATATGAGAATGTCTATATGCCATGGTGTTGATGCAGTCCACTGAATAAGCCTGTCTTATTTGGATTTTCCCTCTGGAACAAATGGGCAGTTGGCCTGCAGATCGAATGTCCACCATCTGGTCTAAGAAGGACTTTATACTTTGAGCCCAAATAAGGGGCCAACAAGTAAAGCCCTGTAGCTTTACTTTTGCTGAAAGCTGCAAGGTCAACAAATTGCCTTGCATGAAGTCAATTGACCAACTTGTTAATATGTCCAAGTCCTGGGTTGGACCATAAGATCACCCGAGAGTCTGTCAATCAAAGCAAGCAGTCTCTTCATGCTAGGGTACCTGCTATTTTCAAAGACATTAAATTTGGTCCGAACGGCATGAAAGGAGGACTTATAATGGCAATATGGAGAGAGCTCAGATTGAGCTCCTGGTGGATTGTAGTAGATAGTGTTGGAACAGGTTTATGGTCCCCAGAGGGATTCTATCCCACTGTGATAAAGTATATTACTAACAGAAAGTGTATCAAGATTCAGTCAACAGACTGCACAACATTTGGAAAACAAACTTCCACCTAAAAACATACAAGGTCCACAGACTAATCCTGAGTTTGGTTTCCTGAACAAACTAATTCAGTTTTCAGAAGGTGATACCATAGCTATCAAAGACATACTATGCAAAAGTATTATTTATATACATTTTTCCTACACACACATGTTTTGCATGTGATGTATTTGACCCTATTATTTATAAATCAGATAATCTTTATAAATCACTACACAATATGCCCACTATTTGCACAGCATAACTTGTACTCATTAGCTTCTTGATGGATAACTCAAGGTCTTCTGTACTGCAGATCTTCAAGCATAGAGGTAACTGGCTGTCTTGGTGTGAGACTGATGGCATGCAGTAGGTTGCTGTAACACATCGGTAGTTATGCTTATATAACTGAGTGTATGCTTATATGTTTGCACCTACTTTTCAAAAGAACATGCCAGATCCATGATGACAGTTGGATCAGGTGGCTTGGAAGCCCATGGGGGTGTACATGAATGCATGTGTGTGTGGATGTGTAGTGGCAGGTGTGAACTGCTAACACTTTTTTAAATCTGGCACTGAGCCTTTCAGTACACATTACTGACACAGAAGCCTATAGAGATAACAGCAGATTTGCATCACTAGGCCGTAAGAAATGTCAGGGCTGAATACGACATAGAAAAAAAAAAGCCTATAGGATTAAATCATTTTCAAGTTTCATTTCATTTTCTAATAATGCACTAAAATCTTAAACTTTAAAATTCCAAGTTGTGACATAACAATAAAACATTGATACAGAATTTCATTACTAGTAAATGCATTTAATATTGAAACTGAAATTTAATGCTCACCTTTATGGGCATCTTGCAGTATTCTGTTAGTTGTGGCACATCGAACACCAGACGGCGCAGGAGCTGCTGCAGCATAGACGGCCGCAGGTGTCTGAGTAGATAAGCAATTAAAGCATGTTTATACAGACCCAGAAACAGAACTGGTAAATTTCCACATGGAAGCCTGGATTAGAACATGGCTCTTACTTGCAGATGGCAAGAAGACACTCCTCGATAGAGTCTCTCTGGGCTTTGGTGAGAGAGCGGCCTTTGGACAGTCTGTAGATGGTTTGAAGTGTGGAGTCCATGAGCGTAGTGTAGTGCTCCGTATGAGCAAAGAGAGACGCACATCGCGTCAGCAAAGGCAGCACGGCTGAACCGATATACCTGTTCAAGGCCAGTGCTGTTTCTGTGGTGCTCAGCACCTCCTAGATTCAGAGGAGCAAAACACAGTGTTAATTACTGTTAATCACTTTGACAGAAATGATTAGACTGACAGTGTTTTGAATAGGGCTGAATATTATTGCTTCTTAAAGCTATAAGAACCCAGGATGCAAATGGAGGTCATGCCCTTTTTGGATTCTGATATTATGCTGCATTTGACTAGTTTTCTTTGTGCTCACTAGGAAAACAACAAACAAAACCCTTGAGCCACTCACTGTGTCCAGAGATGCAGAGACCCTGAAGTCAGGCAGGAAGCCCACCTCCAACAGATTTAGCAAGAAGCTTTGGTCCTCGATACCATACACACGGTCCAGGAAGAGCACCATTGGTGATTTGTGCTCCGGACAGAAATTAGCGTTCATGTCTGGCTCTGTGACACTGCCATCTGGAGATGCAAAGAAAAAACTTTTAAGGAAAGGACAAAATGGACCACATCTTAAGCAACATTTGCATTATGAATAAGGTGATCTAATGGGGTTTTTAGGATGATGCAACTCACAGGCCAGGGAACAATGTATGACATTTAACTTGATTGCTAAAAGATAGCGTTCTAAAATGAACACTGGGTCAGATGCAATGCTAATATAAAGTCAGTAGCACATTTTGCTTGAAAATAGCTGGACTAGAGGAGTTGGAACAGTATATAAATAATTTTTTTCCCCCACCCATGTGTGTACAGTGACATAGTAGAACAGCAGAAGACATTTAATGGCACTAATAAGTCACTGTGTCCTGCCTAGAGATTACAGAAAAAAGAGTTCTGCTTTAAAGAATAAAATATAGATAAATAGTTCACAGTATGAAATTATTAAGTTACAAAAAAATAATCAGTTTCGATTTCATGTCGTCTTTAAGAGGTTACTTCCCTAAAAATGTGACTAACCTTTGTTGATTATTGGTACTTTGAGTGGGATGCTGATGGTGCCCACTAAGTCTTTGGTAGGCACTAGAGAACGCAGGATGGCACGGATGCGCAGAGCTTCACCCTTGCCCGCGTTGATTAACTGCGAAACATCAATGATAAATTTTCATACACGGCATGCATTGTGTCAGCCATCTGATAAAACCTTTATGGATGCTACATGCTAAACCAAAGACCTAAAATTGATGAAAAGAATAAAGTTTTAAAGCTTTTAAAGAAAAACTGGCATGTGGGCAGAACTCACATGCATCTCAGGAGCACAGCGTCCCAGCAGATCAATAAGAGCTGAGTAGAAGGACATGATAGAGTTGCCCATGTGTGCCACCTCTTCCTCCTCCCCATCCTCCCCAGGCCTGTCACACACACACACACAAACAAACATTATGCACTCAATCAGTCACTTTCATGGCTTTCACTTGGAGGTCAGCGGCAGGACAACAGGAACTGCACTACATCAAAACTCTAAGTGCCCGGAGTAAGAGCTACTGGTGTGGAGATGCCTGTGTAATAAGCGGTGATTTAGAGTAACTGTCTGACATGCTAAAATAAATTAATATTAGATCAAATGTAACTATTAGTGAGAGAGATCATGTGGATTCTTACGCAGGTGCTCCTCCTTCAGGCAGGTTGGGTAGATCGAGAGCAGGATCCTCTGAAATCTTGATGGCCTCCAGCATGGCAGCCAACAGACCCTGTCCCCCCTCTCCCCTCAGAGCGGGGCCAAAACACTCAGGACGCCTGATCAACAACTTTACAACCACATTGGCATTCTCCTCTACACTCTCACCTGAAGAAAACAACAGCAAACATTCAAGTAGCCTGATGCCTGTTTGTGGTGTTTAATACAGTAACCCCTTATTCATCAAATTAGACAACAGCAGGAGATCTGTTACAGTGAAGTGAAGCACACCATTAACAAAGACAGCAAATCGGAGGAAGGACAGGTAACGTTCTCCTTCTATAGGATTCCAGCCGATGTCAGGGTATCCCTTAGCTATCAGCATAGGGCAGCTCTGTAGACCACAACCAGCCAAGTACGTCACCACCTGAGCAGATTAAAAGCAGGAATAATCTTCATGGTACGGAACCATATATAGACATTTATGTACTCGTAACAGTACAACAAGCACCAGTATCTGTATATATTATTTTCTGTTCATGCACATTATATCATATTTAGTCATACACATTACCTTTTCCAGGTCTGGTTCCTCTAAAGCCAGGGCCAGACTGTTGTTGTCCATCACTGAGGATGCAGCCACATCCAGAGGAGTGGAGCCTCTCATGGCAGGGCAAGCTGTGGACAGGAAAGCTGTTATAGTTTGTCTCATTCCATTAAGCACATTAGTTTCTTCACCAGCAGGGTGCAGTCTTTCCTCAGCTCAGAAAATGCCATACAAACACTATGTTGCTATCTTTGGTGTCATAGTAGATTTGGGATGTATCTAAAGATAAGACATCTCTGAATCTTCATTAGTCTGTGTGAATAGGAATGCATTTAAAGAGGCACTATATGTTTTTGCAAATATTTTCTACACTTGCAATTAGCATACAATTTCAAAAAGATCTTACAGAAACTGGAATACTTGTGTTTAAAGCTTCTCCTTATGTTTTGCTAGCCCAGAAATCAGCAATACCACTTGCTAAGTTCTTCCTATTAGTTCTATTAAAATCAAGTCTGTGTCAAGAGAGAGGTTAGAGTCAATTAGAGTGAATAGAAAGGAGTTCACTCAGTTTACCCAAATTTAGTTACTTTGAACGTTGCAAGATGGTGTTTTTAAAATGTTTATGAACTTGTACAGTATTTTTTCATAATATAGTAAAATATGTAAATGCCTTAGAGCTAAATGTAAATGCTGTAACCTATGAAGCCATTAGATGCAGTACAGCAATGTTTTCCTATCTAGTATTCCTGAAATTTCCTTAGCTCCTCGGTTATGAATGAACATTTTTTTTTGTATTAAACAAATCACACTCTGATGTGATGTGGCTTTAGAGTTCATGATCATTACTTGACTGCTTGCTAGTTTGACAGGAGGAAAATGAGAATTTGCCCTAGGCTGAGCAATAGTGCTGAGATGGGGAGATGGGGAAAGGTTCCTGCAGAGTCAGACAGTCTTAGTCGCCAGACTCGTTTCTCACAGTAACAACACAAGCCCAAGAACCCCAGCAGCATGGCTTCCAATATGCTCCCGTGTTAATCAGTGTGCCATTAAACACCAGATATGTACAATGAGTGCACCAAGTGCAATTTTCCACTTTGTATTTAACATGAAGGACGATATTGTTTCTAGTAAGAAGCAATACAGAAGACAATAGTCTTGCTACAGCATGCAGTGTACTGTACACCCATAATTTAACCGGCACATGAGGTACATTTCAGTTTATAGTCTATGCCATCAGTTAAAATTCAAACCTCACCAAATATACTGGATTAATGAAATTTACGTGATCTTAAAAGATGGTTTCATGTTTCTAAATCAGTGTAAGAAAACACAGTAATGATAAATCCACTTACCTGTGTTTCCTCTGATTCATTTTCTTTATGTATTTGACACACACAGAGTCCACTATTAAATGTGTGTGTGTGTGTGTGTGTGTATTTACCAAGCCCAACACTGCTATTCTCCAATAGGTAGCTCAAGTGTTCAAACATGGCTTTCTGATTCTCACGGCTGATGCGACAGAAGTAGCAGAGGAAGCGGCAGCAACTGGCCACCATTTTGGGGAAAGCAATCTCCTGCAGAGAGATAAAAACTTTGCTTGTAACTACATACAAAAGGTTGGGACCTCTGTTCATTCATCTTCCCTAAGTCCCCATAGAGACTCTTCCATCTAGTTCTGTGTCACCAGAGTACTTAAGTACTTACTATATCTAGGATAACCCTTTGTTTTCTGTCCTGGTGCTTTGTGAATATAACTGGTTCTTTTTATATACAGACTAACTCTACTACCTCTTACACTGGTATATTCAGCATTTGTCTTTAGTCCTTCAGGTTATACATTTTTACAGGTTATACTGGTACCTTTTACTGTTGTATCTTAATTTCTTTGGCTTTTTCATTATTTGATCTGAATCACAGTGTCTACCAAAGTATTTAGTGTAAATGTTTCAAGTATAAACTGTTTAAAAAGGTGGATTTTATCTGTACAAAATTGAAAAATCAGCCACAACCATAAAAGTATCAACACATGTTGGGTTTACACAGATGTGCAAGAGAAGAAAGTGCTGTGACTGCTGTGTCTCAGCTCATATATCTGGTGTCGATGTTACTCATCTAGAGGGCCCCTAAATAAAGCTGCCAAGGTGACATGAGAAGTAGCAGGGTGATGTGTCACCCCAGGATCTCTGTCCCCAAAAAGCATCTACATTACAGGCCTGTCACCTGGTGCTGCCCAAAAAGGAGCGGCATCAGAGTTCACCTTCTCACCTGATGCCTCTTCAATCATCATGAGTATTGAGTGGTTAGACTTTGCAAGTCTTTTCATCTTGTGACAGATTTTTTTAACACAGCTATTGCCTGAGCAGACACAAACCTCTCATCAAGAAGCTGTGATCAACTCAGTATGAATCTCAGTCAGAGTCAGTGGTCGCTTTTAGTGGTTAAGGAATTAGAATTCTGATTGGAAGGTTGTGAGTTCAAATCCCTGCACCACCAAGCTGACACTGCTGGGCCCTTGAGCATGGCCTTTAACCCCTCAATTACTCAGCTCTATAAATGTAAGTTGCTCTGGATAACAGTATTTGCCAAATGCTCTTAATGTAAACTTCATTAGATAATATGAACAATATATGTCTGTTCTGGAATGGTAACAGCATGAGATCCACCATCTTAACAATACCATTCAGTATAATAACCATAATTCACAGTAGTGTATAATAATAATCAGTAATAATAATTTAATCTCCATTGATTAGCGCTCAGGGGCAGCACGGTGGCTTAGTGGTTAGCACTGTTGCTTCACAGCAAGAAGGTCCTGGGTCCAAATCCCGGGTTCGATCAGGCAGGGGCCTTTTTGTGTGGAGTTTGCATGTTCTCCCCGTGCCTGTGTGGGTTTACTCCAGGTACTTCAGTTTCCTCCCACAGTCCAAAAACATGTACATTAGTTTGATTGGTAATTCTAAATTGCCCATAGGAGTGAGTGCGAGTGTGTCTGGTTGTCTGTCTATATATGTGGCCCTGTGATGGACTGGCGACCTCTCCAGGGTGTACCCCTGCCTTTTACCCAATGTGTGCTGGGATAGGCTCCAACAGATCCCCGTGACCCTAATTAGGATAAATAAAGTGGGTATAGAAAATGGATGGATGGATGGATGGATGATTAGAGCTTAGGTGCTTAGGTTTGATGTATACAAAGTGGCAATTTGGTGAACAATTTAAAACAAATAGTCAGAGTAAATATAATTACCACAAGCTCTAACAGAAATTGTGTTCAAAAATGTGTTCATTTGCTCTCCAGAAGAAAAAAAAAATGTCTGGCGGTATTCTGATGGTCTTCTGACTGAACCCGAGAACAAAATGCAGGAGAAAGTGAAATATACCTTCGATTTGTCTCCTCCTAGCACGTTGACCATGACCTCCATGACTGTCTCATGCATGCCCAGAATCCGCATCAGATTTGGATGTTGATAAAACACTTTGTTGTTCATTATATCCCTGTGAGACAAGAAGTGAATAGTATTCTAATGTGAGCTGGCAAGAGAACAATTTCATCTGATTTCTAAACTCTTCAACAAAGTTTCACCAGCTACACAAATATGTGTCTGTCCCAGATACCCCTACCCCAGGCCATCGATCATGAGCTGGCCCTCCTCTTCACCCATTCGGACGCTGAGCAGAGAGCGGATCTGGCCCAGTGAGGCCAGTAGGTTAATCGCATCCTGCACAGATTTCTCACTGACGGTGTAGCTTTTTCTCATGGCACGCAGCAGCTCACCAATGCCATCGTATTGCCTTCGGAGCAGGCTGAACATGCTTCGTACCAGCTCTGGGTTCTGAATTTTGCATTCTTGGGCCCAGCTCACCATTGTCTGAGAGATCAGCTCCTTCAGGTTTGCTAATGGAAAAAGAAAACACAGAGAAGAGATATTGAGATTTTCTTTCTTTCTTTCTTTCTTTCTTTCTTTCTTTCTTTCTTTCTTTCTTTCTTTCTTTCTTTCTTTCTGAGAGGGTTAAATAAATGGGCTGTGAGATAGAAGATGCACAAAGAGGCCTTGGTGTCTTTAACATGGTCTCTGTGAGGCTGAAGTCCATTAAAATTCCTTTGAGTGTAAAATAAATTTCAGATTATTCAGATCACATTATTTAAGCATGTACAATATCAATATATATGTATGTATAATATAATGGTAATATATTGGCCCATAGTCCCAATAAATGTTAGGGATAAATAGTAACTTAACTTTAAACTTTATTTTCTACGTTTCTATATTTCTATAAAGCTGCTGTCCATTGTTAAAAGCGCTATACAAATAAATTGAATTAAATTGAATTGAATTAACAGCAGTTTAATTTAACAATATGAAGAAGGCATCCCTCCTTCTTCTGCAGCATTGATTCAGCACATACAGTTACTTTGCATATTATTTTGAACTCCAACAGTTAATTAATAAGCTCAACCTCATAATGATGCAAGATGCAAGAGTCAAATTCATACAATCTTATGTGCGTGGGTTATAGTGGGATATCTGTCCTGTTTTATTGAACTATTTTGAGTTGTCAACTAAATAAAATAATGCCTATATATATATCAATAACTTGCCAGAAAATGTGCCTCAGTTCAAGTTCAGAATGATGTGGAATTGAGACATAACCAGTTTTTAGCAACTAATTGACCATGTTTCAACACAAATCATTATGTACGTATGCACATTGTAACTGGATGAGGAGTAGTACTGATGATTTCCAGTTTTCACAGCAGTTTAAAGGTATAAAACTGAAAGCACAATTTGTGAATATATTACATCAGAAGGACAATCCCTTAAAATAAACAAAAAAGTTGAATTTATTAACACTGTTAAAGGGAATTACACTGACAAGCGTATAACTGTGTGCTTCAGCTGCATGTTGATGGTCTATAGTAACATGTCTTATTATGTGTACATAACACAAGCCCTGTAAGAATTCAGGAATAAATATAATAATGTTGATTATTCACTTCACAGGCCCCTGGACCCCACTTGCTGCACGGCATTAGAGCACCAACCTAACAGCACTTGTAACAGCTGCTGGAGTAGCACACCTACCATAAAAATAATTCATCCAATACTGATCTTATAACAAAATGTATATGTTGTTAGGCTGTGTTAAAGGTGTCAAAGCATCTGCTAGAGAAAAACATATGTATATATATTTAATACCACAGCAAGTTAAATCCAAAGCTGCAGTGAGTGGCTGCCATCAGAACACTGATAGAAATTCAGCAGTGAGCCTATAATCTGGCTTGTGCTGTCATCTGCTAATATACATAATCATCTGCTACAATGATAAATAACAAACCGTCGGAGTGTGGGCAGAATAAGCTGAAGGCAGAGTTGTACATCAGAGTCATAAATCTGCAACTATAATGTCTTGTCTCAATTTGTTTCTCTGGTAATATATTTTTTTTTAAATTAAGGAAGCAAACATGAAGCATTTTTACCTGCATTGTTTAAGGGATCAGCTTCACTTCATTATGGTTAAGAGGGAATAGATGCTCGCTCAGCTGAACATATTTTAAGCTCTCTTGCATCTGAGAACAGGTTTAATTTAGGAGCCCATTAGAGCAAATGCAGCAGAAAGGTAACCTTTCATTCATTACTTCTGAAATCACGGACTCTATAACTATTAAGTCAGCATTTAGCCTTTTTTTTGTCAGATCATACTTCATGTAACTATATTCATTAACTTGGCCTATGTTTCTAAGGTGTGTTTAACCTTAAATCCACTGCCAACGTATAATAATAATAATTTAATGCTATACACTTAACTAAGGGAGGCTTTAGTTTTGTTTTTTTTTAGCATTAATATATTATAATTAAAAAGAATTTTATTTCATTTGGACACAGTAGTGGATAAATTGGCTATGTATGTATTCCCCCTGAGGAGTGACTGCCTTGGCTTTTTGGTGTGTTTTTTTTTTTATTCATTTCTAGATAGAAGGTATATTCAAATGTAGCAATAAATATAGTGAGTATTGTGGAGAAATATGATGATAGAAAACAATGTAATAAAGAGACTCTGGTTGTATTCAGTGATATTGCCTTACTTGGAGCTGCTTGCTCTTCCTCTGATGGTTGTTCCTCAGTTTTCTGTGGGCGACCTTTGATTTTATATAACAAGGAGAGCAGACGGCCTTTTATAGATGTATCAGGTTCCTCCTCTTCTTCTTCCATGGGAATACCTGCAGGAGTACACCAACACAAGATTTTCCACATCTGTGTACTGGTTTTATTTCTTTTACATGTTCTTAAATATAATACATATGAGAAGAGAACAAACAGCACACATAGTACTCTACAGTGTGTGTGTGTATTATGTGTATATTGTACGTTATTCACTGTGTGTGTGTCTGTGTGTGTGTTTTAAACTGTACACTGTATGTGTCTGTGTATATTGTACACTGTACACTGTGTGTGTGTGTATTTGTGTGTGTGTGTGTGTGTGTGTGTGTGTGTGTGTGCTGTGACAGGAGTTGTACCACAGTGGAGTCTCAGATCATCATGGAAGACAAGAAGCTCATCTTGAATTTCCTCAGGACAGGGACAATCCTCTCCAGCACTGAAGTCCAAAAGCATGTTAATCTGGTGGAAGCACAAGAGTTTGCTCAAGAGCAAGTCTGAGCTTGTATGTGAACTGAGCTTGTATGTGAACTGGCTACTGTCATACGGTTAGTGGGTGGTTGATTTAAATAAGCAAATAAAGAATATACAGGATTCAGAAACTGCAAACATTAAATTGCTGCATCTGCTCAGTGATGGACATGCCAGTTGCCCTGGATACATAGTGAGTCGAGTTTAATTTCTAGTCACTGTGTAATATGGCAGAATTTGTGAGCCATATTATTGCGTGAGATATTAAAAAAAGATTGATATTGCAGAAAAGCAGTCCACGACTCTGTTACTGGCGCCCCATCAGTGTCTGTAAGATGAATGGAGCCATGAGAGATAATGAATCTGCTATTCAGGGGAAGTGTAATTAAAAACAGAAATGTAAAGACTTTTGGGATTTGATAGTTCTCACTCATTTCTGGACCACTGAAGCTCTGGAGCTCTAATGACAAATCAGAGTGAGAGAAATGACTAAGGTAATTCTTAACAATCCTCTCTCTCTGACTCAACTAGAATACTAAATTAGATTTATGTCGTGAGTTTAATGGGAAACGTGCACAGGTTCTACCTGCTCTTGTGGAGGAGAGCGGAATTCCTTGGTCTTCTTGGCAGTGACAGCAGCAGACATGTTGAGGGCCTGCATGAGTTCATTGTAGCGGAACTTCTGGTTGTACTGCAATTTGGCCACAAAATGATCTGAGAATGCCACAATAGACTCGATGCGCTGCTTCAGCTCACAGTCACAGAAATAGTGCAGGAGTTCACACATCTGCATGAGAAATAAATATTAGGCGATATGACACAACTAAGGGGATTTATTTTTTGGATGAGATTTAAATGATATTTAAATTCATTTTCAATACATGCAGGGTTCTCAAAGGTTTTTACAGCCAAGGGATCACAGGTTAAATATAAATAAAAGTACTTTAAAATATAATCATAAAATATATTAATTGATTGATTGATTGACTGCAGAAATCCTGCAATGGAACTGCGTTTAATGTTTACACTTATTTCCGCCGCTGTATAAGAACCATTGTTCTAGAGAGCTTATTACTTCCATAGAATTATAAATTGATTTTGACCTGATGTTTGACTGACTCAGGCAGGCTCTTCTCCAGAAGGCCTTTGGGTGGTTGCTTGTGTTCTTTGCTCTCTTCCTCCCCTGCCTCCACGGCTTTTTCCTCATTACTGCTTGCCTCCTCTTTTTCCGCTGGCTCCTCTACAGCCACAAGTTGTGTCTCCTCCTCCTTGCTTTCCCCAAAAACATTGGGTTCAATAAGTAGGAGGATGATTCTCACCTCCTCACTACTCAGAGAGCCCATAATCAACAGAGTCGCAATCAGCTTGAGTATAGGCACGAATTGGTACTCCACGCTGCCCCCTACTGGGTCACGAATATGAACTCCTCCACCTTGCACTGCTTCTGTCAGCATGCTGATGGCCTTCTCCTTCAGAATACCCAGAGGGATCTGTGGACTGTAGATGTGCTCACGCTTAGTAGTGATGAAGCACGCTGGTGTAAAGTTAAGCCGAGGGCTAAGCGACGTGCTCAGTCCTACGCCTGGCAAAGTGTGGCGTTTGGAGTCATCAGAGAAGAGGCGGATGCTACGGGTCTCATCTGTGATAGGTATGATAAACTCATTCTTCATCATGAGTTGTGCTTCCTTTGCTGTCTCCAGGTGGATGCTGATTAGAACGTCATAGAAGCCCTCACGCAGCTGTCCTGTCAGGTATTGGTTGTCAATGGTGTAAAGGAGCTGTGATTGGTCTAGGTGGCTGCAGAGGGCGTGGGCCACACGAGTGTTTCCCAGAGCACAGAGAGCACAATAGAGCCTCAGAGTGTGGTAGTGAAATTGTCGCAGGGCCTCGTCCTCTGAGAGTTCCATGATGTCTATGCACCTGGACGTGATCCAGAAAAAAAAATCACGTCAGAGTTTAATGTTTATTTTCTTTCCACCAGGATTCTACTGAATATATGAAAAAACAAGTAATTGTTTGTACGCAGATAAAAGACATTTACAAAAATATATTAAAAACAAAGGTATCTGTTAATTATCAGTTATTAATTTTATCTGCATTAACTTGATCTGGAAGAAATGTGCATTTGAGTGTGTGTAATCCTACTAAATTGGAAGTTAAATACCCACACTGTGTTCTTGGCATCTTCTCTCTACCAATTACAAGTAATGATTCATCTACAAAACCTAGCATGAGTGAAATACAGCAGCTAAACTGTATTGCTGTATTTACTTTATACTAGAAATAAACACTGATAATCACTTTTTCTCATAGCCAAATGGTTGAATGATGATCCAATGTATGTACTCTATACGAGGCAATAGTTTGTGGACACCCAACCATTACACCCACACATGCTTTTTGAGATAAAACATCACTTGCCTGTTTTCCTCAGGAATATGCACTGCCATCATCTGCAGGGGCTCCAGACACTGCACCACCCAGCCATGCCTCTCGCTGACCCGTGCTGTCTCCACTGAGAGGAAAGTGTTGGGCATCCTGCTCCACAGAACAGCTACAATGGTCTGTACATCCAGCCTTGGAGGACACTGTGGCTCTGGGTTACTGCGAAGACTTGTGAAAATGGCTGAAGACAGTGGCATGGCATCCTAAGTGGAATGAATATATAGATAACAATAATAATAATAATAATAATAATAATAATAATTGTTATTATTATTATTATTATTATTATTATTATTATTATTATTATTATTATTATTGACACAATTAATTTTTCCACCTCAAATGATTGACAGATATGATACAAGGAAAGGCTTACTTTAATCTTTGGAAATTCAAACTGAAACAGGTTGGAGCTTGTGGGCTGAACAAACACTGCAGGGAACAGTTTTGTGTTGGGCTCAACCTGTCAGATAAGAACACGTGAGAGAGAGATAAGAAAAAAATAAGCATCCAACTTTTGTTCTTTTACTATCAAGAACAATATGGTATTCTTTGAGAAGCCACACTAAATCTATACTGCACTTAGACAAGTGCTCCCTAGTGCCAATTTGGATCTGGCACTGGTTCAGCATCTTGATTTATAGCCTCAGGCAAACTAAGATCAGAGACACATAAGAACTTTATTCTGTGAGGCAGACTCGCTGGAATTTCCAAACTAATATTAAACAAGCTTTGTTATATTGTTTACTACTCTTCAGAGTTTACTGTTTTTTGCACAGCTAATATGTGAGCGTGGACACAAACGGCTACGATTTACATGACAAGAACTAGCCATCAGTCTCTATATCTTCTTAATATTAGATGTTTATTCAAATGTGCAAATATTTCTAATTTTAGAACAATATGCTTTACTCAGAAAATGTAACCTGTTTTATTAGTTGTATCACCTGCTCATTTTGTGTATGTTTTTGTTTTGTTTAGTTTCTTCACGATTAAAAACCACAGATTGCAAAAGCCCATATCCTAAGTGCAGAAAGATCTGGCAACCTCAGTTGCATGAATTGAATTAATTTTAATAATCTGAAACTGGAAATTCTCCATGGTACGTATATGTATATACGTATATAAGTAAGTTGCTGACTACATTCCTTAATTATTAAGATGTGATTCGGAAGACAGTTACCTGATATGCAATAGGCAGCTCCTTGTTGTTGGCAGTGAATGAGACAAGGCCAGAGGCAAGATCAATATGACATCCAATTATGAGGTCAGCATTGCTTCGTCCAGAAGAGCTACTTGAAATCTCGCCAGCACACACCATGTAGCAATTACTCCTCCTCACACTGGATAAACAGCACAGATAAAACACAATGAGTGAATCACTGGAATGGAGCTTAGGGTTAGCACAGGGGCATTGTCATGCTGGAATGTTTGGGCTCCTTACTTCCAGTGAACAGGAACTTTTTAGGCATTTTTATAAAAAGACATTTTGTGTGCTTCAAATCTTGTGGCAGTAATTTGGAGAAGGCCCACATATAGGCACGATGGTCAGATTTACACATACCTTCGACCACAGAGTGTATATTATAATGTACTGGCAATATATTATGGCATGGCATGTTGAAATACACTTTGAACAGGAATTGCAACAGCTTGCTCTACACTTTTTACAGTTTGGCATTCACCAGTGCTATCGTAATCTCAGTGCCGGCATATCTTGATGAACATCATCAAGTCTCACTGATTCTTCCATTCTGACCATGCAGATGGCGAACTGACCTCTCATGAACACGGCCACGCTCATCCCCCAGAGTCACAGTAACTGTACGCACTTTACTCAGGTTAAAATTCTTGCTGTAGTAGTGGTAGTCTGGTGTTACCCAGCCTACCCATACTGAGGCAGGGTCCTGACCTGCAAACACTCTCATTGAGTAGAAATACTGAAACACAAACAAAGAAGAAAATACTTTAGACAATCAGCAAGGAAGAACTTCAACAATTCTTCTACAGGCATTTTAAGAACTAATGTATACCTTTGTGATGCTGCTATAATCAGTCTTCCCGCTGTCATCCTTCTTAGCTTTTTGTCCATCACCACTCACCTCGTTCATATTAGTGATTTTCCTGGGACCGGAATAAAACTCGACAGGCATGCTCAAGCGGCAGTAGATCATGTCACTGTTGCTAGCTTGAGTTCCAAAGGTCTTATGGCTCACCTTCAGACATGGTGGAGAGTCCACAGTCCCATCAATTCTAGTCACCTAACAAAAAATATGTAGTTTAAATGAATAGATGCATGTGTAAAAAATAATTATTCACCTTTAAGTCAAATATTTTCCCATTCTGTTTAGTGGTACCTCAATGTGCTCATGGTCCACTGGCACATTGACAAACGTAGGAAGCCGTTTGCTAAACCACATAGTGATCTCTCGGTTCATGTTGACAGCAAAAGGCTCAAAACCCTCCTGAAGGCCACACATTGTGTAGTATTTAAAGGTGCTGGCGTCTTTACCCAGGTTCATACGGCCAATCTGCGAGAGCCCGAGGCTACAAACTGGGATGAAACCTAGAGAAAAGACAGATCATTAAGATCTGGCATACCTTCAAAAATGCTTTATAATATGCAAGATCTGCAGTTTGCCCTCAGGCCATTTTATGATTGGACCATAAAACCCGAAGACATGAAATGAAAACACCATTTCGACTGTGACTATCATACGCTCACCATCTTCAATCTCAAAGTCAGTGAAGCAGAGCTCAGAGCCCTTGTTGGTGATAAGGATCTCTCCGTTGAGAGTAAAGATCATGGACTTGTCTTCCATGTTAATCATGCATCCCACCACGTCACCCTTGTTCCATGTTCTCCCAAAGAAGTGACTGCCCATGTGTACCCTGCGACCCTGCAAGACAGAATTCATCATAAAGAAACATCCAAACACTCAAATGTCACAATGTTTTCTGATTGCGTGACACTATAGTAACACTTACACGGTAGCCATCAAAAACATAAGCTTTGTCATCCATGCCCAGTTCGACATCAGGTCTACAGCTGGGCCGAGCCCAGCCTACACACATTTCTCCTCCAGTCACAGCCTCAAACTCAAAATACCATTTCCCTGATTGCACAGCATAACTCTTCTCCACGCGGAAGAAACGAATGTTTTCAACACTGTGCTTCTCCACCACATGGGCCACTGTGGACAAAGTGTCATTATCACAAACCATAATTATATTTTGATGTTAAATAGTGATTTGTATAACGACAGCCTGAGAGTCACCCTTACCCTCTTGATCTGGGGGCTCAATGCTGTATCCGTAACCAACTAGTGTTCGGATGGCCTCTCGAAGGCTGTCTCTGTTAGACTTCTTTGTGCGTTCATCTAACAAAGAATATGGCACCAGGCGAGGATTGCGTCTGCTCTTTAAATCCTTTAGAAAAGAATGCAACATTAGACTGTGTATATCTCAGTGGTACTTTTTATCACAGCTTTACTGTTTATTGAAGATTAAAACAATAAAATCTACCTGCTGAATACCATAAGTCCATCCTTGCTTAATGCGATCTTTGGCCCAAACATTATGAGCGTTTTCAGCTAGTTTATCAACCAGAACTTCCTGACCAGGTGTCAGTTTCACATCAGAAAGTTCTAGTGGCGCAGGCTTATAACCATTTGACATCACATAGCTTTATGACAGAGAAGCAGAAATTAGAGCTATCACACACACATTTCTATGCCTTGAGTTTTTTCAATAATTACTAAATATTTCAATGGTAATATCATCCTCTTGTTTCAATTTATTTTTATTTCATTCTATTCATGCTTAAAGCTGTCATTTACAAATGACCGTCCAGTTGCTATTAACCACTATTAACGTGTCCTATGTGTAACCCACATAATATAACAAAGAACACATTCCAAAATGTCATTAATGCATTATCTAATTAAAATACCCTGCAATATATTTTCAGTATATTAGATTTATCACATGAATTGTTACTATAAGTAACAGGCCAGTGAAGCATTGCATGTAGGGACTTACTCTTTGGGAAGTTTGATTTTCTTCAGGTCATCTTCAGCATTGACATTGATTTGTACTACATGACATCCCAAAGCCAGTAAGGTCCTGCATTACGGGGTAAAGTGCTCATAGAATCAATGAGCATTTATTAAAAATATTTTAGTGTTACATAGAGAGCTACATGACATCTAAATATAACACACCTAATGGTACACTGTTATTCTGTCAGTCATCTAACAGAAATCTCACATTATGTACAAGTACTGGCAAAATGTGTAAAACAAACACAAGGAGGGGAAGTACTACTGAGTAAAAAAGGGAGTGAGATATAAAGAACAGAGCTCTCACAGTGCTAGGAAAGTATAAAAAGTAGAAATTTAAGGGATAAGACATAAATGTCACATTTTAGAAAGACTGTCTGATATTTGCATATAATTATGCTGACTCAAAAACTATTTCATTAATCCAATGCCTAAAATTAATTCACAGACTACCAAGTCGAAATAGTCACTATGTAAGCATTTAAGCATAGATCCTTAATCCTAATTGCCTACTTGCTCATAGACACTTACTTTAAAGTTTCTGTTGACATTTGCAGGTTATAATTTTTTTCAGTTTCAGGCAGCTTGGAGAAGTCCACCAGGCAAGGATGCTGCCTCTTGTTGTCATCACGTACCTTAAAAAAGAAAAAAGCAGTTTTAAAATGCAGTGAGGAACTAGGCTTATTAGATTTTCTGTAATCTCTGACTTTAAACAATCTTGCAAAAATAAGAAGTTTAGAAATCTATCCCATCCTAATTATTTGTCACTAGTGGTAAGTTCCGCAATCTCAAGTGCAGAACAATGTCACATTGAGCTAATGAGCTCTCATTAAAGCTAGATTGATCTGTGAACATCTGGAAGGTTGATATCTTTCTCCCCCAGTAAATGATTAGGTTGCACCTCTGGAGTAATGAAAGCGCTCAGCCTTAATGAATTTCTCCTGCTGGGCACTTGGACAGTAAGCTGCTCATTGAGATTGCTTTAAGAGCCATTGAAGGCTGAAGCTCAGCTGCATTGTGCTCGCACTATACATTTGTGTGTGTGTGAGAGAGAGAGAGAGAGAGAGAGAGAGTTTCTGCTGCATTAAGCAGTAGATATACATTACATCAGTGTACTCTTGTCTTTCTCCACCCTACTATCTGAAAATGAGATCTACATGCCCATCTGCTAGGTAGCTATTTGGGATGCTTAACATTAGCCAGGCACTCTAAATTCAGGGTGACTTTTTCAATTATACTCACCTGGCTTTTTCTAGCTAGTCAGTGCTTGAGGGAGAAGTGAAATGTTATGAAACAGAGATAGAAATCTCTGGTCTGAATGAGATGGTGTCCCTGCCTACACAGTATATTTGAGATGTGAATTTCCTTGGCTGAAGTGATATTCAGACATGTCCTTGGAACATCATATGGGTTTCCTACCTTGCCATAGGTCCAGCCAAGCTCGATTTTGTTCATACCCCAGAGTTCATGGATGTTCTCGGCTAGCTTATTGCGTACATTTTCAAGGTGTGGAGGCAGAACAATCTGACAAAGGTAAAGATCATGTTTCTAGACACAGCGTGTGAATTGAAACCATATGAAAAGTGGTACATTTCTAAAAGTATTCAAACAGCAGAAAAGAAAAAAAGAATAGATAGTAATGAGAAAGGAAAGGAAAAAAGAGATGTGTTGTTATGGTCTCACCTGGCTGGTATTGACAGGAACAGGAATGAAGGATGCTTGAGACAGAAATTGGGTGGTTCCCAGCAAGTCCCTCACTCCCTCCGCATCCCTCTTATACTCCTTCACAGGCTCCACCCGCATCTTTTCTTTGGGGAGAAGGGCTTCATAACAAGGTGCATAGCCAGCAGGGGGTAAGAACTTGAATTCACCATGGCGACCACCCAACAAGAAACGAACCCTGGTGAAAGACATGAATTGGGCTTCAATTATTCAAATCGTCCTGTATGCATCCCAGTGATTAGAAAAATGCATTTTCCAGATATTCCTCAGTTGTGGAGATGGAGTGTGAAAAGCTGTGAGGCTTAGTCAGTAATAAATCACTAAAAACCCCTTTGGAGCCTCAAGGTGAATGGTAATGGATAGGAAAAAATACCCAGTGGAAAAATCTCTGCAGGTTCAATGTCAAACTCCAAGTTCAATGTTGATCTAAATAGAGCTAGAAATTTACCTTTGAGCATTTCTACAGGACCCTGTGTCCCCATCAGTAACTGTAACCAAGTACACATGTCTCTTGTTCTACTTCAAACTCTTCAAAAAGAAACAGTTTAGAGCAATGTCAAAAACAAACCCTTCACCTCTTAATTTCCATAATTTCACACTCTTGCATATAAAGTGTCCTCATAGTCCCGGTGGTTATTTATGTATAAATACAATAATGCAGGACAGGTGAGAAGTCTGTGGTGATGCTGACTGCATGACTCACTTGACCCCTGCTGAGAAGCTGACAACTGGGAAGAAGAAACCGTCCGTGTTGAAGTCCTCGAACATTCCCTGCACGGGCTGGCCGTTAATACGGAAGGACATGCTGGGGGCACCGAGATCCAGGCAGCAGCTCACCACATCATCGGAGGTCAGCAAGTGCTGGTTAATAGAGGCCACTGCCCGTTGGATTCTCCCTGCAACACGTTATCATGGTGTCATGATGAGTTGCACCATTATCTGAGTTACTGAGGACTTTAACCGGTGTCTTCTGTTTAAGAAATTTTTAATAAAAGGGGAACCATGCTAAAAATTAAGTTTCCCACAATTTTCAAACTATACATGATTGACTTTAAGGTCATTTTGATCTAGGAATAATAAGATGCAATAAAGCTTCAGTTATGCTTTACTTAAAGGCTACAGAATGACTTTATAACATATACACATGTATTTATGGAATTATGTAAAAACATACTTTATGTCAGAAGTCATTTGCATTAAAATAAACATCTGAAAAATAATATCAGTGTGTTAAGAATGTTGAACCACATACTCTTACTATATTCCTCAGGAAAGATCTCAAAACATTCATGAATTTTGTATGATTTGTCCCACAATAGCAGTTTATTTTTAATTGTACTTTTATGCTGAATGTATATTTTTGTTTATTTATTTGTGTATTATTGCTATGAATAATATGGGGCTAAATAGTGGACAGAACATGAACTGAAAATAAGACTGAAATTACAGAAAATAATTATAATATGGTAATAGGAAGTATATTTTTGTGAATTATGCAAAAAATTTTTAATTATATAAAACATTTTTATAGATGATAAAACAGTCCCATATAAACATTTAGGATACACATTCCCTACAGAGTAATTCAGAATGCAGACTGAGAATTATTACGCCATTCTGGTATCATTCTTGTTGTGATGGTTTGTACCTTTGTCTTCTTTTCCCAAACTGAAAATCTGACTTGATCTGTGGCAACAAAACATTCTTCAAAGTAAAAAGAAGAAAAGAGTTGCATGCACCTGACCACAGATGAAGTCCATCAAAGGCATAGGAGTAGAGATCATCACCAACACCATTGCCCCCCCAGCCCTCTCCACCACCAGGGTAGGGGGCATAGCCTTTAGTGCTGGCCCAGCCTACACGAAGATGAGTGGCTTCACTGGTTACAAAATGATCCACCTGATCAATCATCAGCTCATAGTACCACTTCTTATACTGAGCTGATCCCTCACTTATGCCCAGGAAGATGTTGGGTCTCATGCTGTAGAACAAAAGAAAAATGCCAGAAATCTTTAATTAATAAAAGCATGGTAGTTTGGCTTGTTTACATAACAAAAGAATGGTAGTAAGGACTGTTTAGGAAATGTATAGCAGCTTGGAATAAAATGTAGTTAAATGTAAAGGATATTGAAGCATTATGCGTGAAAAGAGAAATTCACTATATGGCCACTAAATGTTTGTTGACACCTGATCATCATAGCTTACATATGGTTGTAAAGCTCATATGTCCAGAAACTTTTGGCCATATAATGTCTGTACAGGACACAGTATTACGCTGTTGTTACCTTTGCACATCATTGACCAATCGCGTTTGCAGCAGCAGATCTCGTCTGGGAAGCAGGTGGTCACAGATGATGTTCTGATTGGCTCGGACTGCCACTCCATTGCAGACACAAAGAGAGCAGAGAATATCCAGAATCTGCAGGGGAAGCAGTAGGGAAACCAGCTTTTTAATATTCAGGCCCAAAAAAAACATTATCATTATGCACAATGTTAATTTAGGAGCTTTAAACTACACATTCAGTATGGATTGACTCGGATATGATGGAAATGGTAATAATGAGATCTTGCCAATTTTTTTTTTAAAAAAAAGAATTTGTAAGCATCTATTTGTGTTATCCTATTGATTTTGTATATTGCAATGTTTCGTTCATTTGAAACAGCATTTTGTTACTGTGTCTTATCACTGCGCAGTATTATGAAACCTTTAGTCCAAGATTTTCTGTCTCCACTATTTCTTCATTAATATTACATTTAACATTGCTGGAAAATGTTGAGTGTGAAAAGAAGCTCTTGCTTTTATGTTGTTAGGACAGCAAAATCTGAATATTAAACCTTATGTTTGAGATTTTTAAAAATAATAAAATAATAAAATTAATTTAGCTTTAGCGCTTCTTTGAGCAATAAAAATTAAATTAATTAAACTAATTAAATTAAAAAAAATTTCTTTAACTCTAACCATTTCACAACAGAAGACAAAAGCTCTAAATAATTTGATTATTTACAGATTTCAAAATCTGTTTTGAAGCAATTGTGCATTTCCACTTATTTATTATTTATCAGTAGCCTCTCAAGCAGCACCAGGTTTTGGTGAACAGCTTTGTGTTTGTGAAGTGAGGGCAAATGCTGACCTTATGGTTGCGTCCATGTTTATAGAGAAGGGAAATGATGGATCTAATGTGATCTTTCTGGATTATGTTAAGGGCCTCTGGACTCTCTGTTAGGATGCAGTGCAGCGCCTCCAGAATACCTACACAGACAACCATTTGTTTATAACACAGATCATATTATAAGTCTGTACACACTTACTTTGAAATAATAATGTAGAGGATGCCAAAGGCACAAGCAAAGAGCAGAGGGTTGAGTAAGCATTCTGCAGCTTCCTATTAATGTGCTCTGGGCCAAGAAGCAACAAAAACCAATTATGTGTGCAGCTGCAGCTAGTGGACCACATGACGGTGCACTAAACTAAGCTACTGCATACAGAATGAGAGTACTTAAAAACCCATAACTCTGCCTGTGAAGTACCTGAGGAGGACTCCAGTCGCTCCAGTTTGCTTATCAGCCAGTCCAGTTTGCGGGAGAACTGCGTACAGTTGGGTCTGTTTCCTCGGATCAGGGCAGCTGGAGAACAACGGTGAAAGAAAATAAAAGTGTAGCATTTTGTCAGTTCACATTAAACCTGTAATCAGTCCTTTGTCATGTCCTTTATACCAAGGGCTGCCTGAAAACAATTTACCACGGTGCTAAATACAGAGTGTGAAGAAAATTAAGTGTGAAGAAAACTGAGGTCTGAATTAAGTTAAATTAAGTCTTTCCACTAAAAAGAATTCATCAGCAACTAAAGACAGGAGACTAGAGAAACATTTATAACATAAAGTTGTTTAATAAGTTAAACACCATATACCAAATTATGCAACTTTGACAAATTATCAAACTAGATTCTATCTTTTCTACTTATACTATTTAAAAAAAAATTAAAAATGATTTACTCATGATACTACATGCATACTGGTGTCAGGGGAAAATTGCTGTTTTTGCCAACTGTACATCTGTGCTTTCCTCTGTTCCTGCTTTTAGTTTATGTGTTTTTCTTTTTCTCAGTTCTAAACCAAGTCACATTTTACTGTCCTCTGTGTTGACCTTTGGCTGCTTTGTGAATACCGATTATCTATGGTGACTGGCTGCTTTGTCAATACTGTGCTTACCTGTCAAGCCTTTTTATACCTGTGTTTTCAAACTCTCATTACGATCAGTCTAAACAGAGACACTGCATGTACATCATACTGCCTCTGGCTTCAACGTGTTCCAAAAAGACTGTGTTATTTGAGTCATCACCAGAAGTTGGCTATTAAGTTACAAAAATATTTCAGAGCTATTAGGTGCCCAAAAGTGAATGATGTGTAAAAATAAAAAAACATAAATAAATAAATAATAATAATAATAATAATAATAATACTTTCAAAAGCTTTTTGTTTTATACTGCATTTTAAATATATACAAAGATTCTTTTGTACTAATTTTTTTTTTTTAAGTAATGGAGTAATAAGTATCAGCTATGTAAAGGTTTCTTTCTTTTCATTACTGTTCAAGTAAAAACAGTTGTAGTCGATCTAGACTTCTATGTCTCGTGTCACTCTAAATTGAACACACCCAAGCAGCAAAGGCAGTAAATGAACCTGTCAGAGGCACTCAAATGGGCTGATGTCAGCAGACTGATGCATCATGCTCCCAGTCCTGCGCTCTAGCCTCTCCTGAGGGTGACCTCCACATTTCACTGAGAGAGAACCTAAGGCTTGTTTAGAGTCGCCATGGGGGCCTGATGAATGTGTCAGGCAATTAAAGTGAACAGTGGCAGGTTTTCACAATAACACGCAGTGGCAGGTTTTCACAATAACTACCTCACAACAAAACCACAAAATGTCACAAAAAGCAAATACTTACCCACAGAGATGTATTTTTAAAAAAAAACCTGACAGAGAGTTTAAACTGTATCTTGGGGTACAATAAGGAGTAAAGAATACAAGTAAAGATACTGAGATAAAAACTTATCTACTTCGATAATTATAAAAAAGTAATTCAAGCCTTTAGAGGACTGGGCAAAAAGAGATCTTGTATATTAGACCTCTAATGTGACGAATGCACTTAATTCTGTTATGTAGCACTGCACATTAAGTGCTTTAACAACATGTACAGATGCCTGGCTTTTTTATGTGTGTAAAACTGTCTCATTTACTTTTACTTATCAAAAGACTGGCAGTAAAACATAATGCTACAGCAAACAAAGAGTATAGAGAGATAAACAGCACCATTGTAAAAGCAAAGTATTCAGAAAGCAGTGTACATAGAATGCACACACAGTACAGAATGCAAACCTAAACCTGATTCACGATTCACTTCATCCCCATGAACAAAAAATCCCCTAAAAGAAGTTGGAATTTAAAGTGTCTATTTATAGGTCTCAGACAGGGTATCAGAAAGGATTACGTGAGTGTAAGCTATAGAAAAGAGCTATGATGCTTTTTTTTATTAATTATTGGTGGCTTGCCCACAGGGGCAAGAGGGTACAAAGGGTGGATAGGGCCATTATTTACATCAGCTGTTTAATAAATATTCTAAAGTGTCTCATTCACAACTCCATACATTTTTTAAATTCATTTTCTACTGCTTATTATCTCTCTGGAGTGACCAGTAAATTTGTAGGTTTTTATTTGACAGATTTTTCATTGATTTGCCTTTGTAGGTGTTGCACAAAGGGCAGAAAACTGCAGCAAGCACTAATAAATGCCCATGGATTATCTGTGGAGGATAATAATGTCCCTATATCATAACTGTTTGCACACCATGCAAGGTGAGGTGGGAAAAAAAGAAGAAAAATGTTTTTCTTTTCCACTGCCAGAGGTTTTTGTGCTAGATCCAGACTTTTTGTGTGGTTTTTGAGATGTAATAGGAATGGAAAGTTTGCTGAAACCTTGAAATCGTGTTATTACCTTAAACACAGTTCAACAAAGGTCATCTCATTTCATCTGCCTATTACAGGTTTATGGGTTTACAGTTTATAGTACCCTAAGTCAAGTGTGATAACATCATTGTTAATAATCCAGTTCTGCTTCACCAAAAGCTATGATCATGAGCTGCTGCTATTACCAATATAAATGTAAATTTATATTTATAAATGTACCTTTATATTAAATCTGATATCCTGCATTTTAACGAAAAACGGCACTGTTTCATTTCATGCACTGAAGTAGATGTAATGTCATCAACTTCCTGTCATCAGTCCTTACCACTGAAGAGAGGGAGAGAACAGACAGTGTGTGTGCGTGTGTGTGTGTGTGTGTGTGTGTGTGTGTGTGTGTGTGTGGGTGTGTGTTTGTGTGTGTGTGTATGTGTGTGTGATGGAATGCCTACCAAGCAGCTCATAGAGGAGGTTGAGGATATCCTTCCAGGCCTCTCCTGCCTCCTCTCCTGCAATCTCCTCAAACTCAGCAGCACTGGTGTACATGTTGAGCCGGTCGATGCAGATAGAGACCAGTGTAAGCATTCCCTAAAATAGGCAGGAAAATAAGGAAACATCATCCATCACCACATTCTCAATTCTCTCTTAGGGTACCAAGGTATCATTTTCCCCCCTCAACTCAGGTCTATATAAGAATTGGGCAATTTCAGTTTAAGTATAACTTTATTTTCAGTGGTGCAGTGTGTAGTGTTGCTCCAGGGACCCCAGTTCAATTCTGAACTCGAGTGTGATTTGTGTGTGTGTGTGTGTGTGTTTGTATTGCGACAGACTGGCGTCCCATTTAGGATCTATTCCAGCCCCTGACCAAGATAAAGAAGTTACTGAGGATGAATAAATGAATGAAAAAGGGGCCATGCATGTCCTTTATGCTGATATTTAATGGAATACTCTAGCATTTGTCAATTTCTATTACACGCTAAGTGATTTTCAAGTAAATTGTTTTTCTGCTCTCTTCTCAGTATAGTAGGGATGTAACAGAATACTAATACATTATTCAGATTGTACAAATAATATGCAGATACAAATACAGATATAAGAAGAAGACAAGCATCATGACCCCATAGGACACAAGACAGCAAAAAGAAGGAGGTTTTTACTTTCATGCTGACACAAGTGATTTATGAGACTTAAATGAAGACCACCAGACCCGGTAAAAGTGGTTCAAGTTAGACTACAGGTAAAATGGGTAAAACTGTCTTGTTCTATATAAGGCTGAGGAACTGGGATTTGCAGTTTTTCTAAAGGTAAATGATACTTAATATGTAATTTTAAAACATACCCAAAAACAAACACAGATACAGATATAGATGTATGGAGGTCAATGCAGTTATGTGCAGTTACAGAAGGCATATAGCTACAGTGGCATTACATTACACCTCTACAATACAGAGCAATGTTACAATGCTTGTTTTTTCTACTACTTATTATCTCTCTGGAGTGACCAGTAAAGTTTCAGTTTTTTTCATTGATTTGCCTTTGTAGGTGTTGTACAAACAGGCAGAAAACTGCAACAAACACTAATATAGGCCCATGGTTTATCTGTGGAGGGTGATAACGTCCCTATAACTGTTTGTACACCATTCAATACAGAGAAATATGTTACAATGCTTGTCTATGGTAAATACATTTAATACACTGAAGAAATGAGACCATGTGCACACACACACTTACCTCCTCTTTGAAAAGGTCCTGACGTTTGATAAGCGAACGCAGCTGCCTCTGCTTCTCCTCGTGCTCCAACTCTGAGTCAGGCTGTTGGAAGTAGGTGATAAGGTCGTTCAGAGTCTGTAGTACCTCTCCCACTGGCAGATACACCCCTGATGCTTTCTCACTCTTCAGTTCATCCAGCCCTCTGGCACCAAACAACAAAAGAGCGAGAGTTTATTTTCCGTTCCAGGCCATCATCATTTGGTTTTATTATATCATTATAGATGTAACATTTCAAAATACCAATTATATTATACATCCACTGAGTTCAACTGCATGCTTTATAAAAAAAATCACTATAAAGAGTAGATCAATCAGTAATAAGAACTCCTTGCCACTGCCAAGTCAAGCATAATTACTATAATGTACATTATATGGCAAAAAGTGTGAGGACACCTGACCATCACACCATGGCCATTATTATGGAGCTGGCCCACATTTGTGTCTACAGCTCCACTCTTCTGCAAAAGGCTTTTTTTCCACTAGATTTTGGAGAGTGTCTGGGGGGATTTGTGCCCATTCAGTCAAAAGAACATTTGTTGGCACTGATGTAGGGCAAGAAGGCCTGCCTTGCTATTGATGTGCAATGTGCTTTGTGCACAGGGGTCAAGAAAAGGCCTTCCCTAAACTGTTGTCACAAAGAAGAAAGCATTAAGTTGTCTAAAATGTCTTTCTATGCTGTAGCATTAACATTACCCTACATTGGAACTAAGAATAACCTTGAAAAACAGCCCCAGACCATTATCTCTCTTTCACCAAACTTTACTGTTTACATTATGGATTCTAGTAGACAGCCTTTTTCCGACATCCACCAAACCCAGACACTGTCCATCAGACTGCCAGATAGTGAAGCATGATTTATCACAACAGAGAACACGTTTCCACTGCTCCAGAGTTCTGAGAAGGTGTGCTTTACACCACTCCAGTCGACTCTTGGCATTATGTGTAGTGATCAGAGCTATTCGCTATGGACACCAATTTCATTAAGCTCCTGTGCACTGATGTTACTTCCAGAGGAAGACTGCGTCTGCGGAGCTTGTGATGCAACAGAGGATAGGCAATTTTTATGTGCTCTACACTTCATGACTCAGTAGTCCTGCTCTGTAGGTCTACATGATCTACCACTTCAGGGCTGAGCTGTTGTTGCTTCCGTTTCACAATAATGGCACTTGCAGAAATTTTATGAACTGATGTGTGATAAAGGTGGCATGTGGTAGCTCAAGTGGTTAAGGCTCTGGGTTGTTGATCCGAGTTCAAGCCCCAGCATCACCAAGCTGCCACGGGCCCTTCATTGATGTGCAATGTGCTTTGTGCACAGAGGTCAAGAAAGGGCCTATGACCTGATACAACAGAGAGGACGAATAGACACTTACTGATATAAAACTCAAAACCCAGCTTGCTTCTGCACGGTTTCAAACCAGGGACCTTTTGCATGTTAGGCGAATGAGATAACCACTACACAGGTGCACCTCAGGGTCTCAACTTCAAATAGTATATGAATAAAAAATAATGAATGAATAAAAAGAATGCTTCAACATTTGTTCCCCAGAGCAGATGACCAGCAAACATTTAAACCGGCACTCTGAATAAAATATGTGGGAGTCAGGCAGGTTTCAGGCTGTCCTTAAAGGCATGGTCGATACACAGCAACAAACTAATTTTTATTCGCCGGCCTTAACCCTCTCCGCTCCAGGGGCGCTGTGTCATGGCTGACCCTGCGCTCTGACCACAACCTCTAAGTTGGGAGATGCAAAGAATGAATTTCACTGTGCTGTAATGTATATATGACAATATTAAAGGCTTCTTCATATTATAGTGCCTGTAAGTTAATGGGTATGGCAGAAATGCCTGTACTAAAATTAACTAGTTCATTTTTTGATAAATAAAGCTAAGCATATAAGAAAAATATTATTTAATCACTTTCTGTAAACATTTTAAATAGGTCTTTTTGTCCCAAACAATCAGCAATAGCAAGGAAATAAAGAAGTACCTGATGAACTGGGTGAAGAGAAGAGTGGTGTTGCGGATGATGCGAGCCGCTCTGGACTCTTCATGCTGGCAGAGCTGCAGAATCAGCCCATCATCCATATGGCCCTCTGGATACAGGAAAGCCTGCATACAACACACATTTACGTATTTAAACTATTCTGAGAAATAGCTTTTCAAGTAGAGTCCTCCTTTATTAAATTACTACAAAGTCATACAAATAAACATAAATAAAAATGCTCAGCATCTTTTGTAGCCCAGCAATAGATGATGTCTTTGCCATCAGTAATAATTGCAAACTTTGTGAAAGTGTTTCCTGCTACTAAGCTTGATATAAGTGTTTAATATTAATAATCAAAAGTTATTGATTTTTTAATGATTGGTTTTCTGAACTAGATTTTGTTTCAGTCATAATATACACATGATGTGCCGCTTAATCTGAGGCTACTAATAAATAGACTAAAAATGTATTGGTATTTTAGGATGAAAAAACACTCATTGCTCAGGCTTTCTGTTAGGAGATGTTTAATTTCACATTGAGTCTTAAGTCGCAGTGCTTTGTATTATTCTGTACATTTCCAACCACAGAAGAGTCTTCAGGAGAGTGCATTTAGTATTTTCAGCTTTCTCTTTAGCATGACATGCACATTTTTTGTCTCATTAACTTTATGAAAAAAGACATGTACGACATAGCTATATGTAAAAATCTAACATTCCACACGCTGCCATATTTTATTACATCCCATATTTCTATAATATAATAGGAATAAAATACTTTGGAAAGTGCTGTTATTGGAAAATAATCAACTTATCACACCACACTGTTGTTGATTATTTTATTCTCCATCATCATTTATCCATTGCTTAATAACCCATGGCAGGAGTGAAGTGAGGACTGCATGTTAGTTGTACTCAGTATACATTTTTAAGAAAGTTTCTCTAGCACAGGGATGCCCTACTTCACTCAGGCAAAATTGCTGAGCTATGCCAGACTCTGGTTCTGAGGTTCAGCACCCCTGCTCTAGGAAGCTTTGGTGTCTATTAGTTAGGATATTGTTCAATATGTTCTCAGGAGCAGCATTGTTGTTTCTGGACTCTATCCCAGAATCAAGCAGCATGACACAGTGCTGAAAAAAGAAACTCTGAGTCAGAATGCCTAATCCTGACCACTCTCACAAAACACAGTGTCACTATGCTCTCCGCATTATCACATTTAAAGCATGGTGTGGATCCAGAGTCTGCAGTTACACACGCACATGCTGACGTGGGGCTGTCTCGCAAGCTCTCTAATCTGAGCACAGGTCATAGCTTGGGTCTAGACAGAAGCAGTCATTCAAACCCACGTGATGTTAATGTAGGATCAAATTCTGTTCCTGACTTCATGAACTTATACGGTGAGCTACGCGGCGTCTTAATTATCACACATCATTTATTTCCTCACCCTTCTCTTGAGTGGACCGAGGCGAGAGGATTTTGCATCTGGTGCCTGATAGGACAGCCACAGCCCTGTCACCACATGCATGATGAAGCAGACTGAATCACCGTACTTGATTTCTGCCACCCCCATGCCATCAATGTCCCGCTTTGGGCCAGAGTCCACTTTCTCCTGCAAAAGATGAGCAAAAGAAATGAACCAATTAGAGAATCAGTTGATTGTTAGTGCTCTCCATGTCTCCATCTGGACAACTTGGCATGATTGACTTGAAATATTTCAAGTCTTAAATTAAATGGATAGCAATTTGTAAGTGCAAAAGCAAATGCTGTTGAGACTGAATAAATCAAAGGCAGAGAAAAGCAGGCCAGTGACCTTCCTGCATAACAACTTGTTACAGCAAAGGCATGACTAATTGATGTCTATAATAATGATAAATTCACTGTTTAGCATTAAATAACCAAGAAGACACTGTAGCAATTACATCCCTAAAACAGACATAGGGAGGTGTGTGTGTGTGTGTGTGAGAGAGAGAGAGAGAGAGAGAGAGAGAATGCAGTAAACCACAGACACACAGCACCATGTAAATTATTCATATCTACCATTTTGAAAATGATTTATCACAGAAGGAGACTCTACCACAAACTGATCTGCAGGTTTTACAGGAAATAAATCAAACCTTGCTTGGCCTGAAGCAGAATGATGTGGCAGTAGTGTCAGACTTCTCTCTGTCCACTAGTACCAGGCCACGGTCCTCTGTCTGACCCAAGTAGTGACCAGTGGAGAGATGGCGCAGGCGGAAGGGCTGACCCCAACGAATATGGCTTCCACTCCAGCTGTGTGGTATAAAAGGGCCCACAAATAAAATGTGTAAGTCTCCATGTAATGAAAATATATCCTATACATTCACAGGACACTTTTTTAGGGACACCATACAGATACTGAGTTGGTCACAGAACAGCCAGAACTGCATGAACTCCACAAGATGTTGGAAACATTCCTTTTGAGATCATGGCCTATGCTGACATGACTACACACATAAATACTGCAGATTCCTAAGCTCTACATCCATGCTGCACATCTCTTATTCTACAACATCCCAAAGTGCTCTGCTGGATTCAGCTCTGATGACTGGGGAATACAAAAACCCATTATTGTTATTCTCAGAGAACCAGTCTGAGATGACTTGTGCTTTGTGACAGGGATTATTTTCAGGCTTAAATTAGCCATTAGAAGATGAGTAAATTGTAGTAATAAAGAAATGCACATGTTCAGCAACAATACTCAAATAATCTGTGACATTTAAATGACTGATTGGTATTAAATGGCCCAGTGTGTGAGCCAAGAAAACATTCCCCACACTATTATACCTCCATCAGCATGAACTGCTGACACAAGGCAGGTTGGGTTCATGAAAGCATGCTATTGTAGAGCTAAAATCTGGCTCTACAAACTCTCTTCAACCCTACAATGTTGCCCAAGTTGCACGTAGGGAGCGAAGGCCGGCCCATGCTGTCTGATCCAACAGATGAGCTACTGTTGCTCATATTGCTGTAATGCTGGTTCTGATAGAAAGGTGTCAGAATACACAGTGCAGGATGGGTCAGGGCTGTTTTGGCAGCAAAACAAGGACCAACACAATAAGCAGGTGGTCATAATGTTATGCCTGATCAGTGTATATCCAAGTTAGTTGAGCCTGTGCTCACTGTAGCCTTAAATTCCTGCTCTTTGCTGACAAATGTACATTTCAAAAGGGACAGGGTCAGTGACAGGCATTTTCTGTGTTCAAGTCAAATGTTTTCATATATAATAATTAAATAAACACATAAAATGCCACATCACATTAGTCTATAATATGCCCTGTATGTGAATTCAATTTCAGTTACTCTAACCATAGTTGGAAATTAAATCACTATTTAAAAGAAAAACAGGCATGGTTTTACGTATGAGGAACAGCCATAACAGTGCAGTGACAAGGTCAGTAGTTGTCCTGATCTCCTGTTATAGCTATATAATTAACTTACACCACCCATTAAATGTTCATCTGAAATGTTAATGTGAAGGGATGCTGTTCACATGACAGGGAGCACACATACACCTAGAAATTTTCATGAATACTTGGACACTTTGGTGATGCAGCAGGAGTCTGGTGTTTTAGCTTGAAAAAGAATATTTTTATGGGGATAAAAAATACATTTTTGTTAGCCAAGCAGACAAGGAGAGATCGTGAGAAACTCCACACAGACAATAACACAATTTCAGCATTGAATCAGGGACCCTGCTATGCACCAACTATACTGGCTGCTTCACTGCACCTTCCATGGGACACGTCGTCCTTAATATTGTTCAAGTTTATCAAAGTTTGTAAATAGATAATTTACCTCCCTCAGGACATAACTGTTAACATCCAGTCCTGAGTTACACAATCACTGTAATGTTTTTATAAGATATTCTCCTAAAAAATTCTCTCTCCTTTGCTAACTGAACAACTCGTTCATGCATAATTGGAAGAGACAGCTTAGAGATGGATTAAATTTTAGATGTGCAAGTCATTTAAAATTTAACAATCACTGGGGAAGTTGACAGTTTTGACAGGTTTGACCTTGTAGGGACATTTGGCTGGTCCCCAAAAAGGAAACGTCAGCTTTATATTAAATAAACATGCAAAGCATCAAAAGGTTTCCTGTTTGTCACTGCGAGGTTTAGGGAAAGGTCCTCACAATGATAGTTAGAAAAACATGTGTGTGTCTATGTGTGTGTGTGTGTGTGTGTGTGTGTGTGTTCAGTCACCTAATCCGAAGTGGCTCTAACCTCCACAGGGACCTGGCCCTGGACCCTGATTTCCCAGTCTCATAGTTCACCAGCCTGTGAAAAAAAACTGCACTGAGAGGCTGATGTGTATTATTCACACAAGAGCATAATTGCTGATACTCATGACTAATACATAAAGTGCAACCTAAATTGGTATTATTAATTCTAACAGTTCAGGTAGAGTACCTCTGCTGCTCGGGAGACTGGTCCGCTCCTGGTATAGTAAGGCTCTCATCATGTCCATGGAACAGACGCATCACATGTCCCCCCAGTACATATCCTAAAGAACACAAAATGAGATGATTCTGTAACCAATGTATATAAATCTTTGTCCTATGAATGAGCTATATTTCTAAAGCTCAAGTGCAGAACAGCTTTGGAAATGCAGCAGTAGTTATAACTTAAATATTAGAAATAAACTGACCCACTGCCACATTGCTGCCGGAGCAGGTAGGCTGCACATTCCACAGTGTTTGCATGAAAGAAGCATCCACTTGTATGTTTCCATTGGAGATGGATAGATGCTACAAAAAAAACAGGTCTAATTATTTGATGTAGTGTGTGTGTGTGTGTGTGTGTGTTAGCTATGTAGATCAAATGTTTCCATGATAATCAATACTACATGACAACTTTGTCTTTTTGTTTGATTTCAGACTACTATAAAGAAAACTTTTTATTGGCCAGTAAGATTTATGCCCAAGGATTTTTGAGGAAACCATAAATTCATAAATAGTGCAAATAAGAAAGTAACTGAACACATTACATACAGAATATCTCAAATTTTTGTATTAAATACATAATACAGAATATTGCATATGCTCAAAATTTGCTCGCAAGTACAGTAATGGTAGAAATGGACATAGTTTAGAGTATGTACACCATAAGTTCAGTTTTTAAAAAGTCTAAAAGTAATTACACTACTTCCAGTCTCACTAGGAAGTGCACAATAAAACACATAATAAAGCCCGATACAGATTGTAGTGTACACATGTAATGTAAATTGTTTCTCACCAGGTATCTCTCTGAGGACACACTGACCAAAATGAGATCATCACCAATGCGAACCTTTTCACCCTCAGACCTCTGTTTGGAGGCTGGATGAATGGTCCACCAACAGGCCTCGCCTTTGAGAAAGAAAACAAACAAGAAAAGCCTCATAAATAGAGGAACAGAGTCACAGTTCCTTTCAGCAACATTTCACAACTGCACATAAATCATAATATGGGACGGTATACCAGGATCAGATCAAACTTTTGCCACTGGCCAAGTGAAATACATTTCCGAAGATACATATCAAGATATCTCATGTGGGCGTCTTCCAGTGGTGGCCTTCTCAAATAAACACTTCTGACGTTCCCAGTACATAAAAATAGCAAAGGCTCAGTGTTCAAGTGTGGAGTGCAAGCGGCTGAGAGCAGGCTATTGAACTGATGAATGAAGTTGCATCTTTTTTTGGTTGGAATGTCACAAAGGACAGAAGCCTGTTGAGCTGTGACTCAAAACAAGCCTTAAGTTGCTGAACACTATTTTGTATTTGAATCCGAAATACCTGTCGAGTCCTCCTGTAATCCTACATCAAATGACAGCTTGTCTGTCAGAGACCTTGACGTCTTTAAACAGGCTAGATACTGTTAGGGAACAGGCAAGACAGAAAGTCATGTAAAGACATCTCAAACTCAAATAACAACAAGACTTACGAGCATTTCTAAAGCACAAATGTCACATCAATTGAAATGATGACAGAATGAAAATCTGCTCAAATCCACCACGTAAATGGATTTCCAACAAAGTGGTAGTCATTAATTACAGTGTAACTGACTAATCAGATCCTATGTTAATGCATTTCTATTTAGCTTATTTGTATAATTTATACAGCGCTCACTGATAAGATTTGATGTGCGGTTGCAACAGGGGGCTAATCCTCCCTTCAGTGTCTTTAATCGGTGTAGCACATTCTCACCATTCCACTGAATGAATGCCTCAGTAGGATGGCGTGACCATACAGCAGTGTCCGATGTCCACCCCCCTGTCCCGCCTGCAGAGAGAGAGAGAGAGATAGAGAGGGAGAGAGGGAGTGAGTTAACAAGAATAAGCAGTGTGAATACTGATGGAAAGAAATGTTACTATTTTCACAGCAAGTGATCTCTCAAAAAAAAAAAGTAGGACAAGAGAAGAGAAAATCTTTTGTCACTTTAAAAGTATGAACCATTTTTATGAAAACACTGAACCGAGCACATGCTGGGACACTCAGTTGCACGTGTTAGAGGAATATTTCCTGTTCGTTTTATTTGAACAGGAAAAAATTTCGTTGTACCGTAGACGAGGAAATGTGACGGGAAAATAACACATGAATTATAATTTTACAAAAATGATAAGATTTTTAATATAATTATCACATATATATGTATATATACCACAAAAATGCTGATTAGAAAAGTGATCAAATGACTTACCCGTCTTATAAACTTCTGAAAGCATTCGGAAAAAACATTTTCTTTTTAAATTAAAACAATAACAATACACTGAAAATTCAGACATAAAATGTTGCCGAAGCAGCCCAAGCTTTATTATTTAGTGGACAGAAATGAGACTTTCTTGGAGATTAAGAATGAAACAGAGAAAAAGAAACTGAGTTAACACTCCCAGCTGTTATTTCTAGGCTGTGCTACATATTTCTTAGCTGACACATTACATGGGGCTCAGTGACCTTTGGGTGCTGGTCACTCTGATATCTTACTATTAAAAGCCCACAAGAAACAAATTTTGCTTCATTCGCAAACCCATTACAGGAAAATCACATACATTTCACAAATGATCATATGCCATGTAAAAAATAGATGGAGAAGTCATATGGGCTAAAGCTTTTTAAAAAATGTAGTGCAATTGTGCAATTTTTTTGTGTTAAGACATTTTCACTCTGGAATCAAGATTCCAGAACATTTCCTCTTCTTTGGTACCCGTGAAATTTGTCTGGTTCATATTTCAGCTGTGAGAAGGAAGATTTTAAAACTCAAGTCAAAGTCTAGGTCAGGACATTTTATAACAAGTCTTGCAGCTTATTAACAGGAATATTAATCAGTATTCCTTAGCATCTCGTATGTCAAGTGTGAACTATAGTGCTATAGTGCCTATGTTGTATTATTTGTTATCTTGTTATGTTGTTTTGTATTAAAGGTTTGCGTTGTGATAATTTAACATGGTTTGTGGTGTTTTTAAACAGTAATGTTAGCAAATGAGCTGCACAGAACTGAGACAAAATAGCTAAAAAAGAAACTCAACACTCTCGTTTCAGAATAACTTTATCATGTAGAGCACGTAAACCCCTAAGGGCCATACTGATGGGTAGTTCATGTATCTTCCATTTTACTCCGTATAGAATAAGCTGTAGACAAAATCCTACTTCAGGATGAGCAATGATTTCTCACTGCTAGACTTTTATTACAGAAAAACTTGCTTTAGCCAATTGCACAGGTGTCCAATCTTTTCCAACCAGTACAGAAGAGCCCTGTTTTTGGTGAAAAGAGAGTGTTGGTGCTCCTAAAATAATTAAATTTGTCATTTATTAGTCTGGTTAGTGTCTCCATAAACAAATATTGTAGTATCTAACAAATACTACAGACAAAAAGAATGTATTTGAGTATTAAATGCTGCTGATTTATAAGGTGCTATTTGGTGAGACAGTTCTGGAGCACATGAAGGTTAGTTGTTTTGTTGTTGTTTTGTTGTTGTTTTTAAAATTAGCCTTCGTGCATACTGTCGAAATGGGGAATGAACTGTAGACATAACATACCCATCGCTCATGATCAGGAGTCTAGCCATGTTGAACAAAAAATACAGATGTACAGTTAATAAAAGTAATAATGCATTTACTACTTTGATCATCAAACTAAGATTGGATTTGTGATGTTGTGGAGCATTTCAGCATTTGCTAACATAAAGGTCAGGTATTTCACCAAGTATACCAATATTAACTCATGTTAAGACAGAGACTAAATCTATATTTAGTTTCATACACAAGACAAGTGACACATTAAAGGAAAAACCAGCAGCTATATTAAGCTGTAGGGGATTTTTTCTGCAAATTAATACAAATTTACTGTGACTGATGAAATAAGGAAACATTTCGATCCTGACGGGAGTATCTCCTAGGATGACTCCACCCCCTCCACAGTGGTTGATGGCTCACTGAAAAGACTGATTTTCTGATACTTAATTTGTTGTGCTGAGTTCTAGGACTTAAATATGTGCATGGATCAGACACCTGTGTGGCTTTATTTCTTTTGCTGTTGTTCTTTCAGCTGCTCCCTGCCACAGTGGATCATTTGGACCGCATGTTTTGATTTGGCACAGGTTTTACGCCGGATGCCCTTCCTGACTCAACCCTCCCATTTTATCCGGGCTTGGGACCAGCACTGAGAGTTAACTTTTCAGTGGCTGGGTTAGCTCCCTGCCTGGAAATCGAACCTGGGCCACGACAATGAAAGCATAGGATCCTGCCACTGGACCACCAGAAGGCGTGTGGCTTTATTTCTTTTAATAAAAATAAAATTAAATAATGTAATAATAAATGATCACACTTTATGTTGCAACATCCTTCCAGAAAATTAGAAAATGGCTCACTTCCATGATGACTGAATATTCCTGAGTAAGTATTAACCATGGCCTTAACCATATTAACATGGCATTAACCATAACTCATATATACTATCAGTCACATGTACCTCATGGATATGGTGAGAAAATATATTATAAATTAAACAATTGTATGCTATGATGTTCACAGTCACCAGATTTCAACTTAATTGAGCAGCACCACCAACTATCTACACAAAAACACAATCTGAGGAAATGTTTTTTGTAAGAATGGTGTTCATTCCTCCAGTACAGTTGCAGAGGTTGTGTAATTTAAGTCCTGATATACTGAGGTTGCTCTGGCAGCTCATTGTGGCCCAACAAGACACAGTAAGATGTTATGTTGGTTTTTCCTTTAATTTCTCACTCATCAACAGATTATGCCTTTCAGTCAGTATTGCTAAAATACTTGTAGATAAGATAACTGTTGTTACAGTATCTTCAGCAGTCACAGATCAAAATCTCAGTTTTAGGAAATACTGAGTGATGTTGAAAAAAATCACTATTAATACAAACTCAATATATATCGGTATATTGGTGCATCTTGGTACATATAGACCGTATGTTGGGATATGCTGAATATTTATATTTGAAGGATTATTTTTTTAAATCAAAACATTTCTTAATTTTTTTTTTTTTTTTCAAATGAAAACAGATTGAATGAATTTGCTCCAAAAGCACAATTACAGTCAGCATAACTGCATATCAAGCCATTCTGGGATTCAATTTAGCTAAAGAGCTAATGAGTTAGGTACAATACCATCATAACCAGCAGGGATCTTTATGATGGTATGTACCTTACTTGCAGTGTTAGTGGGAGGAACTGTTGATGATCATGTGGGGATGTATGGTGTAAGACCTTTGTATAGAACTTTGTAATCTGTTAATTCCTAGAATTCCTATCAGTAACTTATACATTGTTATAACTTTTCTGAGAATAAAACATCATTCCCCAAATACTTAAAAAAAATTAAAATAAATAAATAAATAATAATAATAAAAATAAATAAATAAATAAATAAATAAATAAATAAGCATGGGCATTAGTAGTAATGAAGAGTGTTTGTGGAGACTTACTGGTGGTCAGCGCTAAAATTATATATCATGAAGAATAATTACTTACCTGTAGCCATAAACAAGCGAGTAGCACTACAGCTGAAAGGATATTGGTGTGATCTTTTTAATGCAACTACAGCATGTAAATCACACGAGCAGACTGCTGCCAGATGACAGCACATAAAGCTGCTTTAATCATTTAAATTCCTGTACCTGCTATGAACCTGTCAGTGAACAGTTAAATGTTTCCAGTAGAATACGATCCCCTGCAAAGGCACGGTACAAGAATATCTTTTCTTTTTGCTGTACACTGAAGACATTTGTGTTTGAGATCAAATGATGAATATGAGACGATAGATTAGATATTTCAGCTTTCAGAATGCAACAGTTTGTTGATGGCAATTATTTAATTTAATTTATCTGTTTCTATTCTTTTGCTCACTTAAAAATTGGGTACCAAAGGTACTGAGTTATTTAACACATCTATGTGTAAATATCAAATACTAAGAGCTGAATTTCTGTCATCTCATATCCATCTTTTGAGCTGAAACCAAAATGTCTTTAGTGTTCAGAATTGGCCTTGCTGTTCTGATACTTTTGGAGAGGATGGTACGTGGTATTGTGAGAAACAGTATTAACCAATTGGCATTTTCCATTTCTCTGTAAAAGCTACTAGAAACACTCTGAGCAGAGGGATACCAGAGCAATGGCTGATGCAATGGATCTGGAGCTTTACTGCAGGAGAAGAAAAAACGTAGGTCTGTTTTTTCATGTTTTCCCTCTTTACTAGCATGGTATTTTAGTATTTTTCAGTGAAACTATCATACAAGGTATTTTATAGCAATGTACTTTTTAATGTTATTAATTAGTAATTTTTTTAATGTTATTAATATAAATTGAGCTTTAAATAATTAAATAACACATTTGTGCCATTGAGTTTCTACTGAACCCTACCTGAAATGTATGAACATGTCACATTTGCACAGATCACAGTGATTTTATTTGTCAGAACTCCTCATCCTCAACATATATTAAGTATGTTAGATAATAAAGTCATGTGGATTTTTACACATATGGCTATAACAGTTAGTGATGTGACATATGGCTACTTACACCTTCCCCGTTTTGGTCTGTGTTAGCCAGCATCTCCTGCAGGGCTCGCACAGAAAGAGACTGCTCCAGCACAAAGTTACAGATGCACAGGTCAGGAGGAACATACTGCACAGAGAGTGAGAAGCAGAGACTCAGAGGTACAAGGTCACAGTAATTTAACTCGTATATTACAGACAGAATTTGACATTCAAATTAGATTCAGCAGCACAAAAGACTCTATTAGGCAGCTGTATTTTAGAATAATTGCTAAGATGATTATAATGTACTCTAGAAATCCTTTAACAATCCCCTTCTGCTTTTTTCTTTCTTTCTTTCTTTCTTTCTTTCTTTCTTTTTGCAAGTACAGTGCTGATGTACGACCACATTCTTTTCTGTTCCAAGAATAATTATACATATTAATCTGAGCAGCGTCCAGAGCTACACGTCTTGCTCTCTTAACTGCTCATATTTCATATTAGTTTCACTATAGGGACTGAATAATTTATAGTAGTTAGTGAATAATATTTTAAAAATTAACAACTATCTGTATATAATTATCTAGTTTTTATGAGATTTAGAAATATATTTACTAAGAGATGCCCTAAAGCAAATTTGACCAAGCATTTGCATTGGGGCATGTGGCCACCTTAGCAGATCATCTATATCTGTAGAAGTACAGGAATCCAGACCTCATTACTGTGGGCTTATACAGTATAGGCAGTGTTTTATGCTTTTTGTACAGTAAAATAATCTAGGCCTGTGGACCATAGAGCGTGTATACATGTAGAGCAGCATTCTAAATACAATTATATAAGTAGATCTTTTTTGAAAGCCAAGTACAGTAAAATTACCTCTTTTTATAAATTGCTAAAGATAGCGTATTTATATATAGCTATGCAAATGAACTCCTATCTTCTGTTCTCGCATTTCTAGATGAAAAAAAAAAAGTGCAGGGGGTTCAGATGTGTTGGTGTTGCCATGGTTCTCAACCACACACATTTCTTCCCATTACCCTGATATATTCCAGGAAAGGAACACTGGTATTTTTGAACATGTTAACAAAAACCCTATTGCCCTTTACAAAACCCATCCAAAGTACAACAACAAAAAAATGCTCCTGTTCCATAACAACAGTTTTTAGATTTGCATTTATTTTCATTGTAAAATAAAAGTAAATGTGGAATATACATTCTGAAAAAAAAATGTATTCATTTAATTATTCACAAGTATTCTCCAGAGTACTTTTCTAGAGAAATACTGAAGACTTGCATCTGGTGATATTATGTTTTGTTTCTCATTATTCAAATTATTTTAACAAATCGCCAAACCTACCTTAGCTTCTGAGGTGGGCTCGAGGTAACATAGTCGATTTCCAAGTCCCTCTGCAGACAAGCAGAATTTACGATTCTCTTTCTGAATAGCAGCAACACACTGGAGCACCACTTCATCATCCTGCCAAGGAGGAACACAGGTGGAGGATCTGGTTAGTTTTAAACAATCTGAAAGGCAAAACTTTGAAAGTGTAATTAGGTATGGGGTGACAGACTCCAGTGCCAGAGGGTCACAGACTGCAGAGTTTAGCATTCTACCTTATTTAAAACACAAAACAAAACAAAAAAAGAAAGAAAAGACAAAGCTCTGTAGCAGGGCTGTGCAGAGACCCTTAAAGGGGAAGGTGTTCAAAAATAAATCAGGGCATGCTGATCAAGATATTAAAACACCAGTGACGGCATAACATACTACATAACTACAGCAACCAATATCCAAATACATCAAAACAAAACACTAATTATATGATAAAACCTGTATTTATCATATTCTATAATACATATTTAAATATTTTTACAACAGACAGAAAGAAGATAATCCGATTTAAATGTTAAGCTGAAAAGTTACCTAAACAAAAAGTCAAAATTCTAGATAATATTGGACTCTGTTTATAGCTAAAGATATATCAAATATGCATACAAATTTGTAGCCTATTAAAGAAGAATCTATTTAGCCAGCACTGGCACTGGATACACAGATTACTGCACAATTTCCTAACACTATGCAACACTGTAAACACAACACAACATGCATACTAACAAGAGTCTAAAATCTCTACAGTACACTCTCCACATTAATAATACTGACTATAGCACCAGACCAAAGCCTTTTATTTAATTGAAAAACAAAAAAATGAATGTATTCAATTATTATTTATTAAAACGTCTCTTAATATGGGCACTGCGAAGGGGAAAAGGAACATAGGCACCACAAATTGCGCCATATGTGTCCTACTGATGTTAAGTTTACATATATTTGTAAAGTTAAAAGCCATTTTAAACAAAGGTAAATTATCCTTCACATCATATGACGTTTCTTATAAATAATTAAAAACCTTTAAAAAAAACCTGTATCACAACAGCCCACTGTAACTATACTTATATTTACATTTTAGTTTTGTCCAACATTTATTCAATCTTTTTTGAAATATTCCAAGTTACAAGTTTAACATGAAGCTGCATCTGAATTTCCTGAAGATATCAAGGAATTGGGTTGTTTTGTAGAAATTAAAAACAATAAAATATTATTATCTAACATAATAATTATAGAAAATAAAGAATCAATTAAAATAATCCAGCAAATGTCACTTAGTTTCCTTACTCTTCTCATGCCATTAGTACACTCTGTGAGTCTGGGCATTTGAAACTCAACTGTTACTCTCAACCTAATCCTGGATTCAGCGAAGTATCCTCTTGTTGCTTATGCAAATACAACCTACACGATAAAAAGCAAATATCACAGCTACAATGCTGCAGAACGTGCAGTCTAGTGAAGATTCCCTTGAGTGTTTCACTGAGGAAGAGGAATCATCTGTGGGATCTTAGCAGACAGTGACTCCATCATTACAGCCTATGGCGCAATTTCACTCAAGAGAGGATTATTGATTTGGGTCTCTGTGGCTTTTCCTGCTTGGCTGTGCTCTTTAAGGCCCTTTACATCGAGCACATTAATCCAAGCTGATGGTTGCCATGGCTCTGTCCTATCAGAGTAATAACCATACATTAAGCACAGAAGGCTTATTATTCAAATTTCAACCCCCGAAATAAAATACACCTTGGCCATTAAAATGATATAAGGACAAGCAAGAAAGTTCAAGAGGTGGCATGAATATTTAAAGCCAGTGTAATGCAGTGGTATCAGTGCAATGCAACAGCTTTATTCTGCACAAGCTCACTAAAACTGGGCAGTTGCAGATTGGAAAAAAGCACAGGTGATGTTTTTCTATGAAGCTTCTGACCTGTATCCTCATGATTTTATGCAAGCTGCTACTGCCACCAGATTGACTGATTGAATACTAACATGCTGAACAGCTGTTTTTTCATTAAGAGTATTTGTTCATATAAATGTCACTCTACTTTTAGTGGTGTAATGGTCTCAGTTACAGCATCTGAATGTAATTAGAGTTTTAAGTCCAGATGCCAAAATGCCTCCTAATGTATAACTTGTTTTACATGCTAATAAAATATTTGATCAAGTAAAATACATGCATACTCTCCCAAACATACGTAAAGACCACATGAAGTGTGAAGTGTGTTTCCCCACACTAATCACATTTGTGCAGCTGACTGCAGTCATTCTCCGGGTTAACTGTATGCCTGGTTGAGCCAATGATTATTACTACAGCATAGCAGTCCACAGTGTAAAAGCTCTAATAAAAAACCCTTCTGATTTTTGGATGGTTGATCAAAAACCTCTGAACTCAAAAGAGGCACGGCACAAGTAATGTATAATCAACGATGCTGAAAACCTCAATTAGCTTATTCCTACTGTAGAGCACTGAGAATTAATTATGTTTACAAAGCCTTCCGGATCTCTTCTGCAAATGCATACCAAAACCATCATTAATTAACATGTATTATTTTCCATACTCAGCAGAATATGAAATCAATCCCACATAACAAATGCATATTGAAACAAATGATCCAGTAATTTTTAGCTGTGTGGAAAAATTGTACAGCATTTTTAAAACCTTGGTTAGCTTTCATAGTGTTGCGTCTTTGCATTGATTTTTGCCTTCTGGGAATCCCTCTGCCAAATCACTCACTGTCTCCAGTTCCAGTTCTTCAAAGCCTTGGAATTTGACCAGGCGTACACTCTCAAAAAAGAGGTTCCACAAAAGAGTTCTTCGGTTTGTCCCTCAGTAAATGGGGGAAGGTTCTTTGTAGACCCCAACACCATTTATTTTATTTTAGAAAAGAACCATCAAAAAAGCTTTTTTTTAAGTGAAGCTCATTAACTCGTTAAAATAACCCTTACATGATTAAAAATAGATTAACATTCTAATATACCTCAAGACTCTCAGCTTAGTAATATTCAATACACAATGTAACATAATATTGTAAGGTAATGTTTATATAACAGACAGAGAACATTGCATGTCCTAGTAAAAGCAAAACTGTAATTATAAAACCAGTGCTACACTGATCCTCATCTAGAAGGGACCTCCAGCCCCATATCTTCTTGCTTAAATGTATCTTGTGCCAAGGAATCTCGTGAATCTGCGGCAAAGTGATCCAGGGGACAGCAGTAGAGCCATCTGCTAGAGAGCTGAGAGTCAGCATCACAGTCTATGTATAGGGCCAGGGGTGTGTGTAAGGTGCCAGGGGAGGGGGGAGGTCCATCCTAAGGGTGACCCCAGCCCTCTCTCTTTAATTCCCATAGATCCACAGCCAGTGAGACTCTATCAATGCTATCATGCTGGTAGTCAGACCTTGCTCTTGTCACATTCCCAACATCATGCCTGTGGGTTTAAAAAGCAGGTGGGACCGAGAGACCATGGTTTCCTCAAACCCCCACTCCCTTCCTTCCTCCCACCTCAGAGTATGTCTTTAAGGACATGAGCAGGTGCGTGCATGCCTCGGGAGGCCGTAACCCGAGAGCTCCTGATGTGCTGCTGTACCAAGCAAACTCGAAAGTCACCACCCAGCCCCTGTCACTGACATGAACTTGAGAAAAGGTGAATATACTAAATCTGCCTCAAGCTGGCTATTTTCACACACATGCTATGCACATGCTCAAAACAGCAGAAGCTTAAACAGAAAAACTGAATCGGACGACTGGCAGTGTAAATTTGTTCTGGGAATAACTTACCCCTTTACCCCTGTGAGACCCCCTCCCTGTGAGATATAAACGCTACATCTCAGAATGACTGCGCTCATAAATGTCAGGCAAGGTGATAAGAGGTTGTATCACATTAGAGGTTTTTAGCTTGCTTTGCCACATTACAGAATGATATACAACTGTGAAGGAATACTACCCAAGACCTGAATATACTATCATTACCTGATCCAATGTGGTGGAGAATATTCTATCTGCTTAATATGTTTTAAACAAGAAATCATATCTATGTCAAGTTTTAGCTCTGAACTGACTTTTTTGCTTTCTGTTCATCTGGATTGACTGCGTCTTGTTAGGGTTGTCATTATATTTGTATTACAAGCGATAATACCAGGAAAACGGTGAATTCCTCTGATTTTCTACTCTGTAAATAACTCATATTTTCCACAATCCAGTGCACGACTCTGGTCAGGCTGCTCCCACTCCTGTGTCTGACAGATTAATGAGATAGCTGACTACATGCAGCTTAAATCTCTGCCACCTCTGTTTACTGCAGTCTTCCCACATGTTTTGAATAAAAACACTGCCCTGGGTGGGGAAAAAATACAGGAGAAAAACAAAGTGATGGTACATACAATATTCATATTTTTTAATACACTCAGGTGGGTATCTGTTAGAGGTTCAATTCTGAAACATTCATTAGTGAAGTGTGTTGTTTCAGGGATCATCTTCAAGAAGTAATTTAAAGAGACCTTGCATCTATAAGGGTTATTATTTAGATTCTTTTCTTAAGGCTTAAGAAGAAGACTTCTTATAGGTTATCATTTAACATAATTAAAGTATACCGAGGCAATATCTCACAGCATGTAAAACCAATAACACAGTGCATTTCTATCATTGCAACCGACACTCCACCCCACCACCCACCAGCTCGTACTTAATAGCTGATAAAATCCTCAAAGGTCTTAAACCAAGACCATCCTTTCAGAAGAATTGACATAAAAAGGAAAATTATGCAATGCATAAAAAGCCATTACTCTTATATGATCAGTCATGCCAGCGGGGAGATTTTAATCTCCACTCTGTGAATGACACAGCAAAAGCCATATTGTAAAATTTTAATATAGACACAGCCGTGTTGAAGCAGTGCAGAGAAAATAAGAACGCAGAGGTTCACCAGCCCAACAGGATTACAAATTGGATTTTCCCAAGCTTACTTTCCATGCATATTGCTTTAAAACAGCATCATGAAATAAGAAAAATGGCTCGCAAACACGGCTGAGCGACCTCCATCAACACTGATAAATGGAAGTGCCAGATATAGGCAGGGTAAGAATGAAAATGGACGGGGTTTTTTTTCTACTAGGAACACATTGTTCCGAACTAAGCAATTCGAATCTGCATATAAGGAACAATGTTTAATAGAGGAATACGATGGCATGTGTACTTTTATCTGAAGGTATTAAGTAAACAGGTTCATAGCCTACAGTGGTAAGCAGTGTGCACAAAACTAAATTCATGTACCATGTGTCCTGAAGTGTTTAACTGAATCAGGTGTGTTAGATTATAATTGAAGCTAATCAACATATATAGAAGGATTAGGGTCTCTGATTCGATTCTGAGTTTGTCTTACTGTCTGTGTTGCGTTTCACATCTTTCTCCTCATTTGCATGGGTTTCCTCCAGGTCCTCTGGTTTTCTTCTCACCTCCCAAAAATATCTTAGTAGGTGGCTATGCATAGCATAACATAGGTGGTTATGCTAAATTGCTTCTAAGTGTGTGAATATGTGTGTACATGAAGCCAGGGATACATAACAGCCAGGGTATGGATAAAGAGCTATGACATAACCATGAAATCATTTCTCATTTATTTATTAATCTTCAGTAAGGACTTTATCCTGATCAGCATTATAGCAGATTCAGCCCGGAGTAACCCGAGCTCCGGATCAAACCAGGAACCCTGCAGCTGTAAAGCAGCAAAGCTACACGCTACACCACTATGCATCCTAATCACAATTTTATGAACTGTAAATCCATGTGCAGATTAGTACATACGCAGTTGTGAGAGCAATCTTGGTTTTGTATGTTCAATCAACATATGGTGCTAATCAATTTGAATGCAATTACAAATGATGTTTACATGTAACTTTTCCACTGCAACGTCTCAATATTGTAGTAGTTTGTTGAAAGGTGTCTGAATTATGAAGAAAAACAACTACAATGAACCGGAAGTCAGTAAATAGTAAAAATGATAGATGCAAAGCCTATAAAACGAGATGAAAAGTAAGAAGTGAATGTGAGAATTATCATTCTCATGTCACATTTGAGTGTGTGTTTGGTAGGCAACACAACTGGGTTTTACACAATTGATTATTGATTTCAGTCACAGAATTTGGAGTTGTGTTTGTGTTTCCTTAGGAAAGAAAATTGCAAGGTAGCAGATCTGCAAAAATGACATTAGTCATCCCCTGCAATACCGCGTACCCAGTTAATCTGTCAACACAGGCTCAGATCTGACCACAGACAGTATCTGATATCTGGCACATTATTCCTTTGCATCATAGGGAAATAAACAGAAAGAGGTTTATTGCTAAATAAAGCAGCAATCAATCAAATGCAACATTATAAAAGACAGAAGGTAGCCCTTCTAAAATAACCTCTATGTATCAGTCCATAACAAGTAAGTAGCTGAATATACAGTAGAGCTACTTTGTTACAGTACATCCATCAAACCTGTACAGCTCAAAAAGGTCACATGATGCATGCAAACCTCTTAATCTTAATAGAGTGGAACACAGTTTTTTTTCTCAGAGGATCAAATCAAATCAATTACATACATATTAAACCTTGATTGCACAATTACGAAGGTGATAGATGGAAGAAGACAGTCTGTCCTTCAGCACAGATGGCTCCAAAACCTTCAGGACCAAACCCATAGCAGGGATCACACCAAAGCAGTGACGGCAGACTCTGTTTTTAATCAATGTGAAGGAAACTAAATTCAACACATGCAGCTGGAAAAGGTCAGAAGCCCCAGGGAACATTGAATCACATGATCCAAAGACACAGTCTGCTCACGTATTGTAGGATTTCATCACTGGCCCTGAGCCTTTACCTGGACATCTCTTCTAAGTCACAGCCACGTTTCTCCATATCTCCACTCAGCATACTTGTCTTTTTGTAAGTGGACAGCTGCAGAGCGTCTACTACCCACTGACAAGCAGGAATAGCTCTAAAATTAATCTGTCATTTTGCTTGTCTCTTCTTCGGATACCGATCTGAGATATTCTAGCAAGAATCATCGAGACAGTTTCATGTCACATCAAAAAAATTCAGCACCAAATTGTCATCTGAGAGAGAGCATGTGTAAAGTGGATTTAGAATAAGCCTTCCTGGGGCGTGAAAAATGATCACCTTGGGCTGCAAGGAGACTAGAGCAAAACAGAAAATAGAAACAGTGTGGCTGGTTTATCATTTACCGCCATTAAGAGCAGCCGGGAAGACGAGGAAAACTCTTGCAAAGAATTACATAGGCAAACTTTTTTTTTAATCTCACTGAGAACACTGTATGCTTTTATACAGTACTAAAAAATATAGCTGAAAATATTTCATTGTATGTGGATTCTCTTTTGTACTATCTACTGTAAATAACAGAGCATTCTTCTGTTAAAATGACTAGGGAACAAACAAGGGCATTTAGAAATTATTCATTAATGCCCGTTGCTAGTTTGTTTACAGAACATTAACTAATATAGAGATGCTTTTACAGGTTATGTATAATTTTGTTGTTCTTTTCATTGCTATATTACTGTGCATATGTCATTTACGTATCATTTATGTATATAGTTTTTAAATATTTATGTATGTATTATATGAATGTACATGGATTAGGATTCTACATTGTTTTTATTTATTTATTTGTTTATTTATTTATTTTGGAGCTGTGCACTTTCTAAAACCTTTCTAAAACAAAATTGTCCAGTATGCCGAATAAAAATTATGGTGGATGTGTATTCATATCTTTCCCAAAGGAAATACTTTGGCTACTCCAGTTTTATAATTATTTATTTATTTATTTATTTATTTATTTATTTAGGTTTAGTTTAAAAGTTTAGTGACCAGCCAATACAAGACATAGCTGATGCAATGACCCATGTGTGGGCTGATGCCAGAAAACTGTGGGTGTGTGTGGTGGAAAGGAGGCTAAATTTAAACCCCAGAGTCTTCTGTTATTATGTATAGGGCTACCAAAACAACGTAATCTCCAAATAAGCCCAGTCTTTCTGTATTGGCAATGCCGAAACTGTTGTATTCTAAAAAAAATTATTAAAGTTTTTTTTTATCATGCCAGTGCCACAATATATAATAATGCACAGAGGAAAAACTTAAAAACCTATCTAAAACCTCTAAGGTATTCAGATTGCTCACAGAACCTAATGGTCAGTGCTAAAATAATGTCACATACAGTGCAAATTAGTGGCGAATAACAAATCAAAAGTAAAATCAAAATCAAAATATAATGAGGTATGTGGCATATTATACACTACTCTAAATGTTCATACTGCTCATACCCTTCAAGTATTTGCAAGTTCAAAGTATATACCCTTCACTGCCAACTTTCCCACCTTAACACCATGGTGAAACTGTGCACACCTGCCTCATCCAGGATCTTCCGACAATCTGTTAGAATCTTTTAACACAACATTGTGGATTATTGTGCAGCCAATTAAGCTGAAAATCAACTACAGAGGGGGTGCTGTATATCCTAAATATACACCCTAAATGTCTGTAAGCAACAAATATTCAATTTTAAAAAACCTAAAATTGGTTTACTCACACAAGGGAAATGTGTGTAACATCTGTAGAGCTGTCTGTTCTGAGTGTAAAATATCCTCTCAGATATTCACTTAAGCAAACTGAATATAACAATATATTTGTTTCAAGAAACCTTTTGAGAAACAAAATGTGACCAATGATTGGATTAGCCCAATTATTTCACACTCAGATGCATAAATGTGAGCAATTCCCCACTCAATCAAACAAATATAGTCTGATTTCGACAATGACCTTGTTCAATGTCTTCCATAGCAATCATTCACTCACGAATTATATCACAATTTTCAGTGTCATCAGATTGTTAGCATGCCACTGACACATGGAATCTGTGTGTTGTGGGTTATAGTATAGCAAGCATGCCAAACACTCAGAGGTGACAATTATTAACCCCTGGAGAATCTCAGCCAGCTGAAACAGCTAATATTGTGAGGGAAAATCAAATCACAGTTGAATACTCCATTTCTTTACAGCTCAATGATCTTACAGTGACAGACATTGCACTGGAGATCAAGGAAGTTCCAACAGAGAAACCCGACTTAACTGTACAGTAGCTGCCTTTTATAACTACACTACCATATACAGGCTGAGATTGGTGAGACTGGAATGCCCTGTCATTACGAACAGCTGAACGAATATTAACAATATTTGAATAGAAATGTCAGCATTTTCATGGCTAACAAACGATGGAGAGTCATTACAACCGGACGAGCTCTCTGCCTCATATCGATTACAGAGAAAACTGCAGCCAATGTCATTAATCTCCGTCGGACAACCGAAATAGAAAATGCCTTAGGTGTACTAGAACTTAACAAACACACATGCTTGTAACTGAACACACAGCATGTCAAAATCAATGGTCAATAGATTTAAGGCGCATTAGTGATCAGATGCAGTGTGAACTGGGGGATAAATTGCGCTTTATTCTACATGAACAATTTGAGAAGGGTAACGTGTAATGCAACGTTTCTTTTTTATTTAAAACCAAAAGCTACATGATTTGAAGAACTTTTAAACTAGCCTGAGAGGCAAGTCTTGTTAAGTTTCTTGTGCGCATGCAAACCCATCAACCCTCGTTCGCATCCACAACCTTTTAACAGCAGGTGCGTCACATGCGCGTGCAACTCGCACCCGAGTCCGCTTAGTACCCAATTAACCTTAAAAACATTAGTAGCACATTACTGGCAGAACACCCAGGTACAAAGCCAGCGAATCAAGCCGGCGGTTAAAATCGTCCTCGATCTCTTAAATCTGCTATCTTTTGCGCTGAGACGGCTTCCAGATTTCTATCATTTATTTTTACGCGGGCGCGTTTCAAAAGGCGTTAAAGCAGAATTCGACTCAGTTAAGCACAACCGTGTTCCTGTACTTACAGTTCGCAAGAACTGGATTTCATCTTCCCCTTCTCCCCCTTCAGCCATGGCTGTAGTGGCAGAGCCTGGCGCTGTAGACTGAGAGAAGCACCGCTGACAGCGCGATATGTGCGCACAGCTCCATTCAGAGCCATATAGGGCAGAGCAGGCAGTGCCACCTCAGACTGGCATTCACACTGACCACTGATGGCACACCAGACCTCCTGTCTGTCTGTCACTCGCATAATCCAGCTCATTTACTAACAGGTTGCATACAGATTCAAAAAGGTGTTTGACATTTAGGATACAAGCTATAACTAGGAAGAACAGGAACAGGAACTGCATGCCTCATCTAGAGACTTATCCTAAACATAAAGCACAAAATCTTTCGAATAGCTTCATTTTCCTTCATCTTAGTGGCACTACATCAAATGAAATTACATTTTAATACATGTGTAACAATGCTTTGCTGAGATTACATGCTTGCCTCTGTAACAATGTAGCTAGGCTATTTTATTTATTAGCCATACTACCATCCACACGTCTTCATACAGCCTGGCTAGAGAGCCACTGTATCTCCATTCTATGAGCAACACGGCCATCTGGTGGGAAATTGGGGTCATTGTTTTCAATAAAAGATCTGCGGTGGGTACATACAGTATGTAAGGTGGCTCTTTACTTGGTCAAAACCATGCAGATGTCAAGAAAATCCTACAGAAAGAGTTGATCTTTATTGGAGGTTAACCAAAATAACTTCACCATCATACTTCTGTGTGACCATTGTTTTTGAAAATGAGTCCCAAACACCATTATATAAAAAGGTGTAAACGCGTATGCAGCACTTGTCCTTTTTTATTTCTCTAAAACAATTCCATTTGCTTATTACTTGAATTGTTACCAAGCATTTCACCAAGAGAAAAAGGAGAAAATGTGCATTCCACTTGCACTAAAAGATTCGTTGGCTAGCTCTACCGTTATCTAATCTACTTGTGGACAAATGGGAAATGTGTTATCGCTTTGATAATCAGCATCATCCCCATCAGTCTTCTTCAACACCTGAAGTAAAAGTCATTAGAGCCATTTAAACAAGTCTAATCTTTGTCTTTTTCGATCAAGTGATTTCTTTCTGCTAACACTAGAGGTGAAATCATTGATAAATGCAGTCTGTTCTGTTCTGTTCTTGATATTACTGACTTTGGATCATTTTAACATTTTAAAACGTTGTCCATTGTCATCTGTATAGAGTGGATATGCGCTCCTCTCTGATATTTGATTACAAACTGCAGTGATGAAATAATTTGAAAATCATTTAGTCAGTAAGGGTTTAGACATCTTTAGGCAGACTGACTGGTTTTACCAATATACTGGTAAACTGGTTCCTTATACAATGTGATCTATGCAGGCACAAACCAAGGTATAGTTAGATATTAGTCAGTGTTTTACATCCACAGCAACAACTGATAGAATTTGTCAAACCACCACATCCATGTACTTGTAACTGTGAACACTGAAGATTCTTAGTAATAAATAAATAAATAAATAAATAAATAAATAAATAACATTTCTATTTGTGCTCAGGTTAATTAAAACTATGGTGCATACCAAGCCCTATTTCACATGTACAAACCAATAAAAAGAGGGTTGGCCCAGTAAGCTGCAACGTTCAAGACTAGGAAGGCATTATTTCTTGTGAGATTAAAATCTTAATTGGTCATAGCATTAAGAAGGAGGGACTACTAACAGCAAAGAGTAGCTGCTTTAGTAAGACTGATGAAGTCAGAAGAGGTGCTTACAGAAGCACAATGAATGAAGGACCTGTTGACTGTATGCAGGTTACAAAGCCAAGGTTGCTATGGGGAATCAACGGGGCAACAAGAATTCTGGTCTCCGTAACAACTGGGAATTTCAGAGCGTCCGACAATGAAGGCAGCAGCTGAGCCGTTCCAGCACCGTATAATATACTCTCCATATCTCTTCATAGTACGTGAGAACATCCTACAGAGGACCAAAAAAGGTTGTGCATGATAGATACTTTTTTGATATCAAAGCTGTGCTAGAATCTGGTTGACTATGCATCTGATACAGCCACTGAACTACTGTTACAAACTTCATCAAAGATCAACAAGAAAGGAAATGAGCTGGACTTCTCTCACATCCTCAACTTCTTTGCATAATGATTTATAATGCTGTGTATTTTTTATTTAATCTCCAACAGATCACTTGGCACAGGAGGTCATACATCCTGCACTCTAGAAGAGACCAAAAATTCTGAAATGGATGGAGACTTAAATATTAAGATGTCAGAATATAACAACGAAGTCTACTTTGGGGCTTGGACTACAGGAGAGTCTGGGGATTTACAAGATGCTATCCAGCTAAGGAGCTTAACAAGCAGTTCTACAAAGCTGGGCATTTTGGTAAGCGATGAGATAGTGAAAAACAGCTATTTGCCTCCTGGGTTTGGGTTCATAAAGAAGTTGGAAGATGTAATGCATCAGGCAAACAGCCTTACTTTGAAAAGCATAGGTGGAGAATTATCTATACCTCAGGCCCACGACTCAGAGCGACATCAGGAGACGGTCCCCATGGAAAGGCTTCATATTCTGGAAGAAGATCTGAACCAAAATATCCAGAGAGTTCTTAAGCAAGACAGGCTTTTTGCAAAGTGCAGCAAGAATCCTGATTGTACCAGACACCTTCAAATGGAGGACATTAGCCTGTATGCAGCATGGACACAAGAACTAGATACTAAACAACAGAAACAAAAATGTATAAGTCTACTTATCTGCCAAAAGAACCAGGTGGATTTAACACACATCAGATTTAACATCAAACCAAGAGGAAGGAACATATTTGTCCTGTCTGTCCTTACACACTTGTTAAGATCCTGCAACCAGGGCAGCATGCTTCCTCCTTGTTCTTCAGGAATACCAGTTATACAACACAGAATCCTATTCCTGCTGAGAGATGACAGAAAAAAAAGGAAACAGATGTTCCAGTTGCAAAGTGACAATCCAGCAGTGGATTCTAGCCACTTGAGGACACCTATGACTGCTCTAATGCTGAGTGTTAATGAGCAGACTGGTCCATTACCAGTCATGTCCATCTCACTTGTTGAAGGTGGGCACATTCTTCTCTTACTTTCAAACACCTAGCCATAGCATACACATTATGTTGGGATATTTTAGTGAAAAGCCTTAAACCGTTTCATTTACAGCATGCACATAGAGGGAAAAAAGGCTTGGTGGAATGGATCTTTTTATCTTCACATAGTCCATGCTCACTGAGCTGTACAAGCCCCTGAATTTGAGCCTTGTGATAGTTGTTATGACCAAGATTAGCACCAAAATCTGAAACATTGATTCAGGATTTCACATCAAGGGCCCTGGAGCATGCTGTGTCTGGACAAGCAAGTCCATATTTTTCATGTGATTAAAAAGATCAAAAATGCTCAGTGGTGCTGAACTCATGAACTGAATAACTCAGAAGAGTCTTAATTGGGCACAAAAGTCAACCAGTACATACAATTCATAAACATTTCTAAATGTATTTACAATATAGATGCCATCACATGCCATCAAGTTGGAAAACAATTACATCTTCTAAATGGTTTATTTAGGCACTTGGAGTCTATATAATATAGGATCTATGTATTTTAAATTACAAACTGGCAACATTAAGATTGTCACTGTGAATGGTGTGTTCTGTGGCTTCAGAGCAACAATGAAATGAACTGAAATGAAATTTGTAACTTCACTGAATTTTATGAAGGTGCAATTACCAGCAGTCAGTAATGAAATAACTGATTTAATTACACTTCAAAATCTTTAAGTATTCATTCATCATTTAATGGCCTGATTGTTAACATGGATCCTAGACTATCCTATCTATAAGAATTCATATTTAAATATAATTGGTAAAATAGAGGTTTCTAGTAGGTATTATAAAGTGTGTGAGGACTTATTTTACATACGTTCCTCAGCATTAAACATAACTATAAACAAATGAAATGCCTGCTTTGAAACTGCTGTGGTAAAGTGGAGTAAACGCCCCCAATGATTTATCCTGTATCTATCACCCTTCACTATGAGTATATAGTGTGAATATATCGTGCAGAGGCATTTAAGCAGCTGCCAGTTGTTTTGTAGTCATAGTCATGGTAGTCTAGATGTTACCTGAATGTGAAAGGACACTGACACTTTCATTTAGAGCAAAGGTTTCCCACGCTACCTCAGCAGCAGCTATGGGACAGGCAGCCAATAATGTTCCTTTCTCATCAGTCTTTCAGGAAATGAAATCTTTCAAGACACCCCTGATCCCTAATGCGATTAGTACCAGACAGAGAGATTAGTGTGTGGATTGTGACACAGCAGGTACACGTCTATGTGTCTGTGCTTGGCATTAAAATCTATTTGAAGTATACGTAAGATAAGCATAGAGCCCCATGTTTACAGACTCCTTATTGAAAGCAGAGGTTTTTGCAGAAACATTATCTATAAAGTTGTTGTTTAGGGTTTAGATCAGTCTTTTTAAAAATGACAAGCAATGTCAGGTATTCATACAGCCTTTGCATTTCCAAAAGCTGACACAAGCAGATAGCGGTGTCAAAAACTAGCAAAAATAAGCTGAACTCAGCCTTGATGGAAATAACACTATGTTATCAATGAAACTTATGGACAAAACATACCCAGCATTTATTTATTTATTTGCATTTATTTATTTGCATTTATTTATTTGCATTTATTTATTTATTTATTTATTTATTTATTTATTTATTTATTTATTTATTTTATTTTGCATAGGTGTGTCATTTATTTGTCCTTACATTTGGGTGAGTTTAACAATTAGTGATGATGATGATGATGATGATGATGATGATGATGATGATGATGATGATGAATATTCATTAATCCATGACCAAACTGGTTTATCCTGGTCAGGATCTAGAGCCCATTCCAAGAACATGACATTCTTTATAGGACTACTTGTTTTTGACTTCTGGATTAAGCCAATTTAATTAAAGCCAGTCACAGTGCTCTTCTAATGAAACTGTTGTAGAATTTCTAATGAAATCTGGTACGTACAAGTACATGCAATACCTCTTCATATCCAATGAGTGGCAGACTAGCAATTCCCATGATGACGGAACCAAATTATCATTCTTTACTACTGGTAGTGACTGTTATATCCCAGATTTTTTTTATCCCCCTGCTATAAACATTCAGACACTAATCAGAGAATTTTTTTGTTTCCCACAAAGTATGTAAAACGTATTAATATTCTGCCATTTATCTACACAGATGAGGACACTTGCTTGTTGTATCAGTGTGTGTCCTGCTGCGAAGCCGTGGACTACACCTCTAGACACAAACACACTGACTTCCTAAGAATATTCTCTGCTGAGGAAGGCACCACCAGTGACCCAATTACCTCCCTCAACCTGGTAATAACTGTAAGAGAATACCGATGCTTAAAGCAAAATTACATAAAGACAAGCAGGAAATACCTTGGCAACACAAATGCAAAGCAGAAATTGTTTCAAAAATAGTCAAGATACAACATTCCAACATTCAATACAAAAATAATTTTCAAGATACCATAGAATCTGTTGTTTACAATAATGTAATGGATCTTGATAAATTGATAACTATAAATATTATAGATAGACTTGGGGTTAAACCTTTTATTAATTATTATTATTTTAGCTTTTTTGACTTTATCCAAAGTTTCTGCATCAGACAGAAAGAACTTGTGTGTTCAAAGCAGCTGAATCTTGCACTACTTGTATTCAGAGTCAAGATTTTTTGTCAGTGGCACATTTTTTTACAGGTTCTTATAACTGCACCATTATGCAACTATGGATCTATTCTTATGCATACTGACATCATTCTTAAAGGTTATTTGTGATTAGAGTCTGTAATTTCAGCCTGTCATGCTTCTGTAGTAAGGACTCAGGCATATTTACACTACAGTTCCGACTAGATCAAACAAAGCTCGGTAATCCTTTCTCTTTGTCAATGTCCTGTAGTCTCACTGCTCAGTATTTAATGGAAAAGGCAATTAAAAAATATTTTAATGAGCCTCTGGCAAATGGCTGTTGGTGATAAAGGTGTATATTCAGTACCCTGCATTTATTATAAACATGTTTGTAGACTAATTTACTACATATTAAACCTAACAAATGAACATAAAAAACAAAGTAAACACAAGAATAATTCAATAAATGAACAAATCCTTTGTGTAGCCACTTTAACATATTTATGTGGTGCAAATAAACTTTATCTGTGCGGTGGTGCAACAGAACAACTGCTGTTTTCTATTGCACCAACTGTTTATCTGTATAAAAAGCCAAAAAACTATACATAAATAAGGGAAAAAATATATTGGAATTCTTTTTATAAATAAATGTTCAACTTGTTTTTAGATTTTCAACTAGATATTCTTAGTACAGACTGTTGGAGCGAACTATTAAAGGGTTAACAAGAGTTTTGGCCTTCCAAGGACATTTTAAAACTAATTTCTATGCTTATAGTGTCCAGTATCTGTGCTGTAGCAGTCCCCTTTCCCACCCATTATTTGCTTTGGCAGAAGAACAATGTAGCTAACCTCTGAGGGCACTGTGGAGTGTGGAGTGTGTGGGTAGATCAGGTGAAAAAGACTAAATGTTGTGATTCGCATGGCAGCCATGTGCTGAGGTGTGAAGGTCTTCAGCTGACCAGGGCAGAGGGTCTATTGAATGGATGACACTAAAGCAAAACATGCTTTACTGCCTAGGCGTGAACTGCGTGTGATTGAGTGTATTGAAGGGTGTATGCAAACAGTGTGTCACCAGGAAAAAGAGAGAAGGTGGAGCATTTGCACTAGGTGAAGAAGTGTACATGTGTAAAAAGGGTCATATTTTGTTGTGTGGTGGTTCCTGACATATGGATTAAAAGCAAGAGGACCTGCTGATTCTGGAGCAGAGACAACCGAGTGAAGGTAAAGGAAGATCAGGTGGATCATCTGTATCAGTCGGATAATTAATTTACTCCCAGCTCCAATTAAACATTTGTGGATTATCATTTGTTTATCTCCTTAGGACTGACGAGACAAACGAGATTTTGCATTGTTCTAATAATGTGATTTTACCTGACCTCGTCTTTCTGGAAGTTTCTTTTACAAGCATACTGGAAAAGAAAGATTTGGAGAACAGTTCTGGTGAACAAACACATGCACAACAACAAAGCTTGATAATAGACGTACACACTTTAGAAGTCCAGCAAGACCTTGATTTTGCATTGAAAAAATCTTCTAGCATGAATGGACATGCCAACAAGACTGAATCAATGCAAACACAAAAATAAAAAGGAACTTAATGGAATGTTGAAGTCTGCATCTAAACCATAAAATACTTGCCATTAAAGTGCCTTGCCTGAAAAATGGATAGTTATCCTGCTAATTCATTCTTTAACAACTTCACTAACCTTTTCAATCGTCTAGAGAAAATTGAAGAGACACCGGTTTTTTCATCCTTTCGTTCTCTATCTAAGAAAAATACTGAACATCAGAACATCAGCATCCAAAAACCTCAAACTATTCGATTTGATAATGATTCATCTGTTGAACAAGATTTCAAAGCAATGGATGTTTCTAGTCAAATTAATAGCAGGACATCATCAGAAAGAGAAGTCTTAATAGAGACAGAGGTTGTTTTGGCACAAACAGTTCAGCCTAGAGATGAATGCAACAGCCATAAAACTCTGGATCAGACATCTTCTCTGGTGCAAATAAGGGACAATAATGTTGAAACTCACATTAACACAAGCATGGACAGAGATGAAATAAAAATTCAAGAAAAACCAACTGATACTGGAAAGGAATTCTTGGTCATGGGTCTGCCAGTCAGTATGGATCAAGGCAATTCATGGAAAGATTCATCCTTGACATGCCAAGGTGACCAAAAGGTAGCAGATGGTCAAACTGACCTGCTGTCTGAAGCATCTGGCCGGGAATATAATGATACTAATCTGAGTAACAGAGCAACAGCGGAGAGCAACAGAAGTGGAGATCTCTCAGACTGTATCACCAGACAGATTGCAGAGGGATTACCAGACAAAGTAATGCGAGATGACAACACAACTAATAACACCAAAAAAGAAGTGTTATCTACTGCAGAGTATGAGGGGAAATGTCAAGAATGGACAAATAAAGTTAAAAATATGCAGACCTCAGGAACTCAGGAACCATCATGTATGACAGAACATGAGGAACTTTACTCGGAGAGTACATTTAAAACAAATTCTACAGACATCAACAATCCGATCTCTGCTGTAGGGGTCTCAGATCAGGCAGATGACGCCATGTCTACTTTTAAAAGTAATTTGGTTATACCTGCTGGAGACTTAGGTACAAAGACAGAGTGTACACACTCAGACACAGGCAATAATAGGATCCAGCCAAAAGAGGAATTCTGGAGCTCCTTAATTCCGGACACATGTAATGGATGTCAGGTGGCATCAGATAGACATTCCTGTTCAGAAACTGGAGACACATTCCTGAAAGTCAAGTCTGATCAAGTGCTAGTAAAATTAGAACCAACAACTCCAGACAGCCTCAGTGAAACACAAAAGGAGAGTGGAACAGAATATGTACAAGAATCGAGTAAAGTAGAAATAAAGCAGAGTGGTAGACATGATAGAGGGGCAATAATGATCGATGACAGTGATAATTTGGTACAAATAGAGGGAGAAAACAAAGAAATAATGATGAAGGAAGAGAAAATGGATACATTACAAGAAGAGAGCAATTTAGAAACCTCAGGTGATATGTCTGCTCCTGGCATCCTAGAAGAGCCACTAAACAATGAAAATGCTTCTAGGCCCAACAAAAGAGTTACCTTCTCTCCAGGTCTAAGGTTGGAGAAACCTCCTCAACTACCCTCCATCTTTAGTGGGCTGAAAGGGTTAAAAAAAGAAGCGCATGACCAACAGAAAAAAGCATTAACCCTTGAACAACCTAAGAGTCCTGTCGTGACGAAACAAGCCTCTGTTAGACGGGCACTTTTCTTTGAGAAACCTTCCAAAAGTGAGGCAAAAGGAAGCATCCTTGAGCAGCTCTCACAACTCCTGAGCTTTGATGCTGGCAAAGTAGGAGCAAAAAAAACACAGGAACCCATAGCAAGTCCTCCGCTCTCACCTAGCAGTGAGGGTCCAGAAGAAGAAATGCCTCCAGGAGAGGAAAGTGTGAAGGGTCCTGATGTTGCTTCAGAGGAAAGTGGCAAACTAACGAATACAGAGACAACCCTCAATGCCTTTAAGGCTTTCTTTACCCCTAAACCAGCTAGGAGGAACACCTCAGACAATATCGACCTGGATGCTGTAAAGAGGGCATTCAACCCAGAGACAATCCGATCTATCTTTGACAGAAACTCTAGCAAGTCTCCAGACAACAGGAACATTTCTGATAATAAAGTATGCACTTACAAATTACTTCAGCATTGTCCATGAAAAAAAAATTAAAAGCATATTTTAAATTATAGAACAATGATAACTTGGTTTCTTATTGCAAATATTTTGCTAACCATTTCATTATATAGCCAAGTTATTCTTATTCTATTTGTTTGAGCTATTGGGCTTTCTTCTGTTCATAAGAATAAAATGAATATGAAATGAAATGAAATGAAATTAATGGGGTCTACATGAAACATGTTGTAGAGTCATGGTTGATCATGTTATAAACACTGTAAAAGTAAATGCCATTTAATCTCATTTACATTTGTACAAATTCTTACCTTTACTTTATATTTGTACTGTATTATAGGAAGTGACTACTTGAAAAGTTGTACTAAAAAATGCAACTGATATGATTTGTCTTCTCCTCCAGTCTCTGGAGAGTGAGGAGAGGACACCAGGGCGTCTGCAGGCTGTCTGGCCTCCTCCAAAGCCCAAAGATGAGGAGGAAAAAATTGGGTTAAAATACACAGAGGCTGGTAAGTGGTTCCCATGTATGCATGCATATTGGCATGTGAGAAAGGTAAAGCAAATGTTTGTCCAGAGTGAAATATTTGCTTTTTATGGAATGATAAAACACTCTCCAAACAAATACTAATACATCTCCACCCTCACGGATTCTTCAGAGGGTTAGATAACTTTTTTTGGTCAATTATATCATTTTTGGTTCCATATTTAAACTCTGGTTTGCTCCTAAGTAAACACACTGTATTAAAATACACTCCTGTACATCAAAAACATGTAAACTTTGTGTATTTTGTTATTCCATCATCACATGCTACTATTATTGACATTCTGTGTGTCTACCAGACAAATATCCTGTAATCCAGCAAGGTCCAGAGTCTACAGACACACCTTAGTACACACAGTAAGAATAGTCATATCTGAGACATGACTAAGCCATTTATTAAAGGTGGGGTTTATGCCAGAACACTTTTAGTAATATTTGGTAAAGTTCTTCTCACATTGAGGTAGCTGGCAATAAAATATCTGATCATAGGAGCAAGTCTGATTGTGATTGCCTCAAGCTCTATGAACAGAAGAACAGTCTAATCATGTGAACTACCAATAGTCAACCAAATAGAATAAGAAAACAGACCATTCATTCTTGTTGACTGTCATTTCATAAAGTTCCCCTCTTATACTAGCATTCAGATATCAAAGCCTCAGTAATGCATGTAGATGTCCTTAGGTGTTCCCTCTGCTTCTGGGAATCTAGAAGAGCCACTAATCACTGAAAATGCTTCCAGGCTTCTAGGATGTTCTAGTTTCAGTAATGCATGTAGATGTGTTTAATGGGTGCGGCTTTAGAAAAGAACACTGAACAGAAGAGATGTCTTTGTTTGCTTTGGTTTTAAAACACCCCACTTCAGCTGACCTAAACCAAAAGCGCTTGCTATAATCTTTATATTGTTTACTATTTCACTTTTCACCCATATAGCTGTACTGCCTTCTTCTGAAACGTGGTCACTGTCTTAGTTAGACCTATATTGGAGCTATACTGATCAGCTTTGCCCATTCAGCTATAACAGCATTAGTGAGGTAAGGCACTGATGTTGGGCAAGAGGGTGGAACAGGTATTTCAGTTCGTCTGAAAGTTGCCCAGTAAGGTTGAGGTCAGGGATCTGTGCAAGCCAGTCCAGAGTTCTTCCAGTCCAAGTTTGGCGAACCATACAGAGACAACACCACACTGCTTTCAAGGCTTCAACCCAAGACAATGCAAGCTATCTTTACAGAAATTATAGCAAGTTTCCAGACAACTAGAATATTTTTGAACACAAAGTATGCACTTTGATAATTATCCATGAAAAAGGTAACGGCATATTTTTAAATTAGAGAAGTATGTTAACTTGTTCAAAAATATTTATAAAGATATAGCTTCTTACTGAATATACTTTGCTACAACATTTTACATTTACATTTAATGGAATCCTTGTGTCCAAAGGAACAGAGCAAAAAGTATTTACAGGTTTTTGATTTAAACCATTATTGTAAGTTATTCATATTTATAGTTGTCTAGTAAGGTCAGAGCTCTATGCAGGCTTCAACTTCTTCCAGTCCAACCTTGGCAAATCATATTTTTCCAGTTCCAGTGAAGAGAAATTCTAATATTACAGCACTCAAAGAAAATTTCAGACAGATAGACAGACAATATATAGATATTATAACTCCTATAGGCAGGTGACAAATTAAAAATTCACCTGAGTAAGGCCTTGGGCTCTTATACCAACTTTAAATTGCTTTGGATTAAAATTTCTGCAAGTGCATAGCTGCATAAAGTCTGCAACTTTACTGATGGAATGAACACAATTCTTCAGACAGGGTTGATGACTGTAGTCTAACATGTAAATCCAAAGTCTCCCACTGGTGGTCAGTTGTGAGCTGGTGAATAAGAGGGAAACAGTATACAATTTTCATACTATTCAATCCATCCAATGCACCATCAAGCCCTGTAGACTGTCCTCCTGGAAGAGGCCACTCCCATCAGGATAGAAATGTCAGTGGTCATCATTGGAGATCAGTCAGATGATTAGTCAGAATAACTTTGTAGTGATTTGCAGTCAGTTTTCACTATAAAGTACAAATGGACCCAAAACAGCAAAATGCCCTCACATCACCATTTTTTAAAATCTGTTATATCTGTATCAGCTGTAAAACCTAATAGACCAATTGTATACAATTCTGTAATACATTACATGTATTTGTCTCCTTAATTCTAATGGTATTCAAGCTTTTGATACATAAACTGTAATATGTTAACTACAAAAAAGTATATACACTATGGGTAAGTTACAGCTCTGCACAGAGCAAGCATGTATGACTCCATGATAAGTTTTGGATAAATTGAGTGTCAGTATTTTGTCATTGCAGAGCATCAGACAGCTCTTCTCCATCTGAAAAGAGAGTGCAAAGAAGAGCTGGAGACATTAGAGGCAAGTTACAAACAAGACATTCTCTTAAACCAATAATATGATGATCCTACAAAGTATTAAGTGTGAGAGGGGGCCATAGCTCTGTTTCTCAGTCATTTAATCTAATTGCACATGCTCAACCATGTTTATCAAAGGATTTCTGAAACTTATCCCTGGCTCCCTGACATGATCCTACACAGGCGGACTATAAGCTCCAGCTCTACCACCTCAGACAGGAGAATGAAGAATCTGTGTCCAGACTGGAAGCAGCAATTGCGGATTTGAAAAAGGCTGCCAAGTGTTCGAATAGTGAACTCAGAGATGCGGCTGTGTCAACAGAAGACTACTTCACACCTCGCATTTTTCGAACTGTGTGCATTCAAACAGACCGAGAGACTTTTATTAAGCCTGTTGAGGAGCCAGAGTTAAGCAAAGACCTATGCCCTCAACCAAATGTGCCTAAAAAACTTGATCTTGCATCAATTAGTAGTAGTCTTTCGAGCAAGCAGGAGCCTGCACTGCCTCCATTACTGCCATTGCCAACACCACCACCACTGTCTGTTCAGTCAGGACTTGATAGTGTAACAGCTTCAAATCCTTCACCATCGCTGCCTGGTCCTTCTGAGAGTAATTCAAAACCTGCTCAGTCAGACGAGTGCCCACCACTCACACAAGCCAGTGGTCCACCCCCTCCACCACCACCTCCACCAATAATCAATGCTGGTCTTTCTCCTACCCCACCCATACCAGGCCCTGTGCCCTCCCCTCCCACTGGAGGTGGATTGTTTCTCTCTAGAGCTGAGGAGAGACCACAAAGAAAGCCAAGAGTGGAACCCGTCTGTCCAATGAAGCCACTCTACTGGACACGGATACAGATTCAAGACAGCAGGTAGCACTTGAGCAGTCCCATCACCAACACACACATGAGAAACATAAATAAGGATTTTTAGCTTACTAAAGTAGTTTTACTTTATGGAACTCATCATGGAAGGGAAATACACTGATGTAAGCGACAATATAAAAACTTTGAGCTGCAAACAGACTCCTTAAGGTTTTTGTTCTGTACCCAATGAACACCAGCTATACTGCATTATTGTAATGCTGATTTTTTTTTGGTTAGCCTGAGTTCACCATTACATTATTTTTCCATTGCAAAAATCATAAATCCCTTCATAGAAAGATGTGTGAAAGCAGGAAAAAGATATTTTCAAGACTTCCTGATCAGACATCGGGACGGTATAAGTTTAACCACAGCAGCCTGAGGTCTGTCTTTGGGGCCAGCAGGCCTTCCAGGACCTCTAGCGGTGGTGTGGATTTCTGTGGGATCCTGTTTCCAGGGTCTCACACTGCTGCTGCACTGTTATTTGACTCTTCTTAAAAGCCTTCTTCCCTCACTGAGCAACCAGCAAGCCAAAGCTGAACCCAGTCAAGCTTAGCCTTGCAGCGCCTTGCTGGCTCTATAATTGTTTTCATGGGAGCAAAAGTTTAGCAAAGCAGAGCACTAGTATTTGACCTCCTACTGATTTTATGTGTTTTCAGGCATGGTTACCCAGAAACAGTAATGGTGTGTTTCCATTAGTTTTTGCATTTGCTTAGTATTTGGTAGCCTGCCTGCATGCTGACTTTGAAGTGTGAAAACTGAGTCTTTTTCTAGCCTTTTGCAATGAGAAGAAAAACCCTAAATTACTCAGGATTATGATAAAACAGTGGGTGGGAGAATGGCATATAGAAACCAAACCTTGGTGGTGTCTGGATGTCTGTCTTCATCTCTGTCTCTTCTCCTAGAAATGATACACTGTGGAGCACACTGAACGAGCTGGCCATAATAAATACTAATGAGTTTGCTGAGTTGTTTGCTAAAATGGCATCACCCGCCAAAAGGAAACCCCTATCTGAGGCCTACGACAAGACAGCCAAAGCCAAGAAGGTATAAACTCCTCACTAGTCATCAGGATAACAGTGGTTGAAGGGCACTTTATATGGTTGAATAACATTTACATCATAATCAGTCAGCAGTATTTATAGAGCTCTCTGTAATTTACAAGCCTCATAAGCATGTTTCTATGTTTTTAAGTTGGCTTGAAGTTTTAGAATGAAGATCGTCTGACCACTCTGTACAACTATTTGCATCCTTAAATATCAAAAAAGTGAATTGTCACAACCTTATTTAGCAAGATGACGTACACAAATAAAGCACTGTGCTAATCTTGCCCAGCAGTAGCAACTAGTTAAAAGAGCCTCTAACAAGCTAGGCAAGTGTTACAAAAAGGCTATAAAATGCACCTAATCTAGTTAATTAGGCTTTTATATTGTAGCCAAGTCCATCAACAAACTCGCTAACATTAGGATAACTATTATATTGTACAGATTGTGTTTATTAGCAAGAGCCTTCACCCTCAAAGTGATATCATAGGGTTTTTGGCTATTAAAGCCTCCAGCAACTACACTGAGTGTTAATAATGTTCATTTCTATTCTGAAACAAGTGAACACGTGTGTGTCTTAAAGTTTGGGTATAAAAGCTTTTGTATATTAAGTGTAAAAACTGTTTACATTATCCTCATCATCATTTTCAGTGCTAGTGACGCTGACTGTCTCTGCTTGGGTTTAGTTTAGTCTTTACAGAAAACACTCAACAGTTTTTGCTTTTATTTTAGGTTCAAGCTAACAGTATGGTTTCACTGTTTTGCTGTTAATCAGATTTTAATGGCTAAATGACTTGATGTTTCCTATTTCAGGCAGAATAAATTTTAGTGAGAGACATTTTTTGTCTTAAAAAACTGGAGGCCACAATTGCTGTTTCTGAAACTGACACATGTAATTATGTTGGGATAAAAACACAGATTCTTGCCACATCATTTAAGAGTTTATTAAAGATAATTACAGTACTGTTACTCTTGGACACACTCTTACTCTTTTTCCATTTGTAATTATTAGCTGTCCCCAGTCTTGCCTAAAAAGTTTTTTATTTTCCCTCAGCTCTAAGACAGATGATAAATTAAGTGTCTTTTGGCCTTTCTGTCCATTCAGATCATTAAGGTGTTGGACAGCAAACGTTCTCAAGCTGTGGGAATCTTAATCTCAAGTCTCCACCTGGAGATGAAGGACATACAGCAGGGTGAGATATTTTTCACACACAGCTGAACACAAGAAGTCCCTCCACATCATTAAACCATCAATCATTGTTCAGACGTCTACTGTAATCAAGTACACAGCTAGATACATCAATACTACATTTTAAAATAATATAAGCAAATGTATTTGGGCCTTGGATTCATGTTTGGGCTGGATAGTGAGTAAAAGCCAAGTCAACCAGTTGATTTTAGACAGCATCCAGTAAAAAATACACGAGTTTGGTTTTACATGCCTTTTATTCTGCTTAGTTGAACTGCCTTGTCTGAGTAATAGCACTGAAATGCCTTATTTGGAAAGTGTTACATAACCGCATGGTCTTTCCCACATTGGCCTTAGATGTTAGATTCATCAACAAATTTTAGCCAAGATTCCACCTCTTTTTCATTAGACCAGTTACACTTGGTTGCAATTCAGTATATTTAATAACATATTTTATATTTGTTATTAACCAAATCCATTTATTTCTCCCCATACTAAATTATATAAGCGTGATTCCTCTGAAATGTGAGGTCTGTTCCTGCATCATTTACAATCACGTTGTGTTGTTAAAAGCAACAGCAAAGTTACAGCGACAAGAACAGTACAAGTCATGAGTTTTGTTGTTAATTAGTGCTCATTCAATTGCTTAATGAACTGTTTCATTTGACGAAAGGCAGTGACTCAGCTATTACTTTACCCAGGGGAAGTGCATTTCACCACCTGGGTGCCATTACAGAGTTTTGTGTATAAAAAACAAGCCGAGTCATCATTGCCTAGGCTTTATTGCCAGTTATTAACTGTCCAACAAAGTAAAATTAAATAGAAGTACATGAAAGGAGTTTTATAAAACAGCAGACCTAACTGAGAACATCATTGAAGACTTATTTAATCTTACTTTCAATCAATATTTCAGCCTTTTGTTTGATAAAATGTCTTGCAAATATGCTGAGATGTAAGGATACAACCTCAATGAGTTGATATTAAAGGAGAATTAAAAAAGAAAAGAAAAAAGGACTTAGCCCTGAGCCTTGTGGGACACCAGGTGAGTATCTGCATGGGCAGATGTAGATACCATTCATGTCAATTAATATGATCATCCCTTTAGGCATGAAGCAACCTTCCACCATCACTATTTACAAGGAGCATGTACTCTTGAGGATGTACAGAAGAATCCTGCGATCGACCATGTCAAAGTCTGCAGAAAGGCCAAAGACAAATACAGATGATACTGTAGTTTGTCTGATAAAGCTGCATGAAGCTTCTCAGTAACAGATTTAACATGTGCTGCTGTGAAGACAGATGGGTTAGGATCTTGTAGGTTCTGAATAAGGATTAAAGACATCTGATTGTGTACAGCACATTCATTTTCTGGGGTAGACGTGTGTATAATATTTTATTTGTTTATATTTAAAGAAGTTGCTTAGAACAAATTGCAGACACACAAAGAAAATCAATACTTTTAAGAGCAGATTGGATTGGTCAAACTTTCTGCAGGAGGAGGCATAATTGGTCATGAGTATCTTGATAGCAGTCAGTACATCAGCAGATGCTATGGAGTCATTTATGCTGGAAGTAATGCAGGTGGTGTCTGGCAGGATGGGCTAGAGTATTCTGGAAGGATGGCACCCAGCAGGCAAGTGTTACATTTTCTAGACGAGAGAAGCTGCAGGAACTAAAAAAGGATAAAATGGGATTATGATAACAAGGTATGGGGTATTGTGCAGTGTAGGAACATGGGAAGGGAAAAATGGGGTAATTAAGTTGGCAGAACATCATAATAAAGATGGTGGCAAAGTCATCAGTAGTCAGGGAAGAGGTTTTGGCAGTATAAGAAGTGAAGCAAAAAAGGTCATGAGCTCTCTAATGTAAGGATGGATTATAAACAAAACAGTTTCTGCTCTGCTGGAGTCTGCACAGATTTCCTCTATAATTGGCAAATGATTTAAGTATCACCTGCTATACAACAGTAGCCTCAAAATCAATATATAAAACATGAAACAAATTATTCAGTTAATTTCTGTATACTTATAGTAATTTCTTTGCTATAGCATTGACTGGATTTTCTGCTGCTAAATTAGTTCTAAATAAAGGCTAAATAAATCTACTAAATAGCATAGCCTTTCCTTATCTTTATTTAGTTAGCTAGGTTGTGCTATTCATTACCCGCATTCTCAACACTGCTCTGCTCTTAGTCATGATCATTAGCAGCCGCCTTGGAAACAAAAAGTCGTTTTATTTTTTAGCAATATGCTGAATTGGGGTGGCATGGTGGCTTAGTGGTTAGCACGTTTGCCTCACATGTCCTGGGTTCAAGTCACGCTCCTGCTCACTGTGTTTGTGGAGTTTGCATATTCTCCCCGTGCTTGGTGGGTGTGCTCCAGTTTCCTCCCACAGTCCAAAGACATGCTTCTAGGATGACTGGAATCTCTAAAATTGCCTGTAGTGAATGTGTGTGCTCTGTGATGGGTTGGCACTCTGTCCAGGGTGTATCCTGCCTTGATGACTCCTGTGATAGGCACAGGATCCCTGCTTATCCAATATAGATTGGATAAGCGGTACAGACAATGGAATGAAAAAAGAGACTTAATTTAAAAACCTGATGGACTAAACCAATCACAAGTATGGTCTCTGAGCAGTAGTGTCTTATTGCAGGGTGTTACTGTGTGTCCTGTGCTAAGACACGTGTGAGAGAGGAACATGGGAACCTTACTAAGATTTCATCATACATCATCAAACTGCACAGACTGTTAAAAGAATCCAACATTACCAGACGAAATAAATTCACTAAATCTCACACTCTTATTACTTAAGGAGCACGGGAGGTCATGCATGGCTCATCTGTAGTACAGAAAAGAATTGTAGAAAAAAATTCCACATTGCAAAATACCAGACGAATTTCCATGTGCCTCAGACCTCACACATTGACGCAAATCTTTTAAACATGTTGACATTCCAGTAAAAACCCCAGACATACCTGAATTCAAAACAAACAAGCTTCACCAAACTATACTGACCATACAAATCTCTTCCTTTACACATCTTCTTCCCAATCCAGCTTGCTGTTTATCTCTCTCCACGTTTCTTGTCCCATTTCCCCTCAACACAGTAGTTTGCATTGTATTTCATACCATTTCAGTTAATACTGCCCCCTAGCTGCCAAAGCATGTTCTAACAGTCACGCTACAGTGTTTCTAGCAGAGAGGCTATAAACAGGAATTTTATGGAATATAATTGTAGTGTTTGTACCACCAGCAAGATTAAAAAGGGAAGAATTATTATTGAAAAATATTCCATTTTAAGGTATACAGTATATAAATTGAATACTAGTAGGTCCAGCCTGTGTTAGTCTGTGCTCTAAAACATAAGTTTATAGTTGGGGTCATACACCACAAACCGTTCTTAATGGTCTTCGCTCATAAAACTGACATCTAAACATTTTGCTTGAAAGATATTAGCAAAATGAGCTAATCTAGAAAATAATACATATATCTTTCCCTCTCATAGCTATTTTGATGATGGACAACTCTGTGGTTGACCTGGATGCTCTTGAAGCCCTGTATGAAAATGTAAGTGTTATTTCCACTATTCATATTTGTATATGAATTAGGTGTGCAGAGACCTCAATAAACTGTGCTATGCTATTGAAGTGTTTACACTGGCAGCTTTCGTATTAATGGGAATCGAAAATTGATAACTGGGGCTAGATTAACGGTGAAAATTCAATTTAAACCTCAGATTTAGTTGCTCAGCCAAGACAGTTTGTTTTGGTGTATGATGTTTACTTCTTTGGTTTTGACTGGAGCTCCAAGACTAATCACTAACTCACTAGCAAGTAATATGAGTAGCAAGTCATGTAACTGCCTAAACTCAAGCTGGGTTGTTTAGTCATCCCATATAGACTTGTTTATGTGGTTTCAGACACTTTATGACACATTGTTATCTATAAAACATGCAAAAAGTTCAGTTACTTTTATGCTAAGGATATGTTGTGCCTATGTTACACCAAATTATTAACATCTGCAATATGCTTCAACATAAAAGTGGTACCTGGCATATCATTTAATCCAGACGTGGCTTGCTGTTTTATCGTTGTAAATTAGTATTTTTCACGGGGTTAACAGGAATAAGTGGTCTCATTAAAACACAAACACACACACAATTTAATAACTTAATGTTTGAATAGCTCTGTTTTGAGGTGATTTTAAAAGGTTCGTTTTCTTAGCTGCATGCCTGTGCATTTTTATGGTCCTCAGAGTGCTCAGCCTGAAGAGTTAACGAAAATAAGGAAACACTACGAAACCTCAGATGAAGAGCATGTCAGACTGCTGGACAAGCCTGAACAGTGAGATACCAGCGAGATTAGTAACATATCCATTTTTGACATAAAACAGGAACATGTCAGTGATTATGAAACTACACGAACAGTTGCTACATGATGATTGTTCCATTCCATAGTTCACATTGGTACCAGAGGGACAGTTTACCTGCCAAGTCCTTTTGTCACAAATTATCCATTCTATTTTCCAGATGTTTTTAAGATTTCAATATTTAATGTGCAGCTACACAGCCAAATATTTAGTGCTTATTCTGTGGTATGAAACTGTGAAATTCAATACACCACTGTACGTTATACTGTGTATTAATTCTTCCAGGTTCCTGTATGAGCTTTCTCTGATTCCCCAGTTCTCTCTAAGAGCACGATGTATCATTTTCCAGTCTACATTCACTGATGCTGTTGCATCAATCCAGCGCAAATCAAACATGGTTCTCCATGTGTGCAAGGTGAAATGCAGCTTTCAGTGTTGTTATTGATATCAAAGATATGATTATATCTTTACATATCTATATATTCAAGTGTTATACTTAGAGTACACAAGTGCAACAAGAACTTCAATTTAGTCTTCAGAGAGTATCCAGATGTCAGGGGCACAGAGGGAATATTAATATTAATATTCATGTGTTAACATGTAACAGGGACTACTGGAAAGAGACAGTGTAAGAGAGGTGCTGGGGCTCGTCCTTGCATGCGGGAACTACATGAACGGAGGGAGCAGACACCGAGGTCAGGCAGACGGCTTTGGATTTGACATTCTCCCCAAACTCAAAGACGTTAAGAGCAGGGTAGGCTTTTCCAACAATATGATCCACATATACATTCCCATTGCACATTCTTAAATCCCTGATCCAAGCACACCTGATAATATAGAGACACAGGAGAAGCTTGAGTGTTGGCCATGCTACACACACAGTTTCACTATGTTAATGGGACAAGTGTCAGGTCTTTATCCAGCATACTGAGTAACAATTTTCAGAAAAAGTATTGATTTTCAGAAAACCTGATTGATTAAGGAGATTTTGGGATGTGCATGTGCTTTTCCCTTTAAATGAAGACACACAAAGTCAGTTACTGATAAATCTTTTCTTACCAAGGACAATTGACTAGTATGACCCATACCTTGATCCCATCAACTTTTAGTTTTTACTTTAGATTATGTGTTATAGAAATGTACCAAACTGGAAAAGGCTTTAAAACAAAAAAATATGTCTAAAGACCCTGCTATTTATCAATCCACAATAAGACACAATGTCTGTAAGTTCAGGATTATTGATGCTCTCTCTAGGAGTAGGCATGCTGCAAAGATCACACCCAGAGCACAACAGGCAATCCTGAAAAAGATGAAAAAGGACCCAAGGATAACATGAAAAAACTTGCAAAAAAACCCATGAAAGTCTTTGTTCAAGTGTTCACTATCAAAAAGCACTGAACAAGAATAGTGTTATTAGAAGGACACCACAAAGGAAACCACGCCTGTCCACAGAAACGTTATGGCATGTTTCAAGTTTGCCCAAAACCACCTGGATGTTTCACAGCGCTTCTGGGAAAATTTTCTGTGGACAGATGAGACAAAAGTTAACCTCTCTGGCAAAAATGCACAATGCTATGTTCATGGTTTCAAGCTGCTTTGCTATCTTAGAGCCTGGATGCCTTGCAGTCATAAAGGGGAAAATGAATTCAAAACAATATCAAGATCTTTTTCAGGACAATAGTCCATAACCTCAAGTTTTAGGGAGGATGTGTAATGCAACCAATGAGACAATGGCCCAAAACACACACTTAAATCAACAAAAAAATGACTGAAAAAGCCAAGGCACAGTCCTAACCTTAACCCAATTGAGAATCTGTGGCATGATTTGAAGAGGGCTCTTCATTCAAGACATCCGAAAAATATTCAGCTGAAACATGGACGAATGGTCCAACATTTATCCTCATCATTATGCCAGTCTTATAGACAGACACAGGAAAGTAGTAGTGATTGTTGTTGCTAAAAGTACATCTACAAGTTACTAAAATCACTTTGTCCAGCATACACTCTGAATGATAGACAATATGCTCATTAAAGACTTAAAGATACTACTGTTTTTTGTGTAATTAGTTTAATCAGATTGTGTTTGTCTATAATCATGACCTACAGCAAATGACCTGCAACTATATTTATTATATTTGCCAAAAAACCTCCACAGGATAACCGCATAAGTCTGATGGATTACATAGTGTCTTACTATCTACACAATCTCGATAAGGTAAAAAAAATTTAGCATTTTTCTTATTAAACTTGTTTTTACATGAAATACATGGACAATATTTTGCTTTTCCTTATATAATTCACTTTCTTTAGAATGCTGGGACTGAAAACTGTGTGTTTCCATTGCCTGAGCCTCAGGATGTCTTCCTTGCTTCCCAAGTTAAGTTTGAGGATTTATCCAAAGAGCTCCGAAAACTGGGCAAAGACCTAGAAGGTGAATGCCAAGCACTTACAAAATCTCTAAAAGCTTACTATGTGCTATGTTTTTTTTTGTTGTTTTTTTTTTGGGGGGGGGGTTGCTGTTGTATGCTTTGGTTGTTTTTAGTAAACAGTTCTAGCTATTGTCGTGAGATCCAGTAATCACTGTATTTAAAATATGCAATCAAGATTGTTAGTATGCCTGTAATCAATCAGCTTTCGTCCTGTTTTCGCATTGTCTCAGTTGTGTTTTGGGGTTTCAGGGCTCTGATGGCTTTTTTTCATGGTCAGTATTTCACAGTGATCTACTTTTTCTAAGACTGGGAAAGTTACAACCCTGTGCCTTTGCTTTAATCACAATAGACTGAAAACCATTTTACAGCAACAGGTTTGGCTCTCAGCCATCGCCCACAGTCATTACAGAGCCATGTTAGAATTAAAGCAAGCTATTACAGAGTCATCTTAAGACTGAAGGCTTACTTGAATATGAATTGCCTGGCATATTTATTTTTCTTCTATTCTTTAACTTCCACATTATTGTAGTTTATTTACAGTGTGCTCCATATGTAATCCTACCTCTCTGTAGCGTGGCCATATGGCATAATCCACCACTGTGAAACACAGAGCTTGTCTTTTCACTAAAGTGTGTGTGTGTGTGCGCGTGTGCGCGTGTTTGTGTGTGTGAGATGATGTGTGCATGTTAGACAAAGTGGAGTCTTTGTGATTTTGCCATGGCGCCTTTTAGATATGTCTTTAATCCTGCCCATCTGATGCTTTCTACTATTGTATGATTTCAAGGCTTTGTTGCGTATGTCGTCGTTGAGGGTCACAAACTTGCAGAGCTGCTGTTCTTATGTAATCTGAGGGAAGAGCAGCTTATCTTCCCGCCGGCCGCTCTCTATCTCTGCACAGATGCACCGCAGTTCTCCTGTTACACTGTATCAGCTTCAGTTCAGTGTGGCCGTGCAGATTTGTGTCAGAGATTCTTTTCTTTAGCTCTCAACAAGCCCTCCTTATCGGGCGACTGAGAGACTGCCAAATCTGGCCCATCACGATCTCCCCTTTGTCTCACTGTTTGAACCTCCCTCATGCCTGCAATGAACCATGTCTTTTTTTGTTTTATATCATTTTGTTTTGTTTTTCAATGGCATGTTTAGTTAGTTTGCCCCGAGCACATAGTTTACGCTCGCTCTCTCTTTGACTGCATTTATCTCCTGTGCTATTCTGTGGTATGGGGAATTTCTGATATGAAAATGAGTCAATCTGGGAATTTTATTGTTGTGTGCAGAGTTTTTTAAGCATATAGCAATTTTTGCATTCAGGCCTAATAGTGCATTATGGACTTATTACACAGATTCCTGGGTATGTTTGTCACAAAGCAATGTTTGTCACAAAGACATACGACACTGTTTACATTCTGGAAGATTGCTTAAGTAATCTTCCTTTGTATCCTGGGGGTTTTATTGCATAACCAGTCACGCCACAGTTTACACAAATGCTGAATGAAAACAGTGGCATGCGTAGTCTTATCAGAGACAGATGCAGATGGACTGAATCCAGCAGGCCTGGGCTCCCATCGCTCTCTATTATGACTGGGACAGCAGTCTGGCCCCTCTGATCCTTGGATTGGACTGAACTGACGATGAACAAACGGTGCAGCCTGGTGCCATAGGGGGGAGTGGCAGATATCTGCTGCCGCCATCAGCAGTGCCACAGAACAGGCTCTGAACCTCTGACTCCACCACAGGTGCAGCTTCTTCCCCTGGCTTATTTGAAGAGAAAAAAAGTGCCTTTCTCATGCTTTGAGAATACCATAAGCTATGAAAGGCAGTCGTGCAAAACAAAATGTACAGCTTAATTATAAGTTGACAGCTTAATGAAAGTTGACAGCTAGTTCGTAAAGCATTTTGAAGTAAATAATATTTGATTCATCTTCAGTGACTGATTTATCTTGCTAGGAATGGCACTGTTTCAAGATCTCTGGCAGACAGAATCCAGTCCATCTCTGGTCACAGTGTAAACGTTCACATGCTCATTTTTACTTAGGGGTAATTTAGTGTAGCCAAATCACTTACTGCCATGTTTTTGGAGGTGGGAGGATACTAGAGAACGCAGAGGAAATCCACACAGACTGTAACATGAGCTCAGGAGATAACTGGGGACCACTGGGTTTACTGTCTATAAAGCAACACTACCCACTGTACCACCCTGGCACCCATTAAATAATAATGATTAACAATAATAATAACAGCATTACACTGTTACAGATAGTCAAGAAATGGTAAAACAGTAACACAGTATAAGGATAAGGTCAAATATTAATCAGATTGGATCCTCAGGCTACGTATAAATAGGGACTTTTTTTGAATGTTGTTTTTTTTAATACAGGTTGTGAGACGGACGTGCAAAGAGTGTGGTTATCATCACCTCAAGAATACATCTATCCCTTCAAGGAGAAAATGGAAACTTTTATCTCCAGTGGTAAGCTAGTGGTAAACACCTACAATCACACTGACTGTCTGAAACACTGTAAAGGTATTCTCAACTCTGAGGATATGCACCGTACATATATGCTTTGGATATGTGTTTTATGTTAGATGCTCTTGGTAATCAAAAATAGAAATTGTTCATTTGGATAAGTTTTTTTGACTTAAGCTAGCTAAGGCACTCATGGTTGAGCTTAGGTGCATCATGTTTGCCTTGATTCTTTGTGGCACATTTTGAGATGTCTGTAAAACGTCGGTGGAGTCTACTTGGGGCAAATCCAGTTGATTCAATATAATTTAGAATGGCACACACTTTTGTGTGCATAAAATCCACCAATTTAGAGTGCATATAAGACCATGAAGTCCAACAAATTCTCCAAAGACCCAACTGTAATCAAATTGTGTTGAGACATTTGAGCCAGGAGCACAGTGGGCTCCATCACTGTGAATGTGTACTACAGGACTTTTCCTACAGCCAGTTGCCCAGCTAAAATCTGTAACCAGGCTAAAATACTCTTTGTCAGAGTAGTGACCAAGAATCTAGAATTCATTGGCCTCCAAAAGAGCTTCAGAAGTCCTCCAAAGAGATGTGAAAGCATGGCCTAAGGCCAACCACCTCAGAAATACTTCATCAATCAGGCCCAAGATAACCTGCTCCAAAGTGCACACGACCTCAATCTGGGGTGAAGTTTAATCATTCAGCACAACAACAACCTGAAACATACAGCCAAGGCAATACTGGAGTGGCTTTAGGAAAAAACTCCGAATGTCCTTGAGTGACCCAGCCAAAGCCCAGACCCCACAGAACATATCTGGAAAGTGGGACCTGGGAATGGCAGTTGACAAACACTCCACAGCCAATCTCATTGAGTTTGAGATGATCTTCTAGGGGGATTGGGAAAGAAATTCAGCGTGCAAAGCTTATAGACTCACAAAAGAAGAAGAGCTGTACTTGTTGCCAAAGGTGCTTCTACAAAGTTCACAATAAAGGATGTGTATTTAAAGGATGTGTATTTAAAAGTGTATACTTTTTTCAGTGAGAGATTTTTTTAATATATATGTGCAGAAATGTCTAAAAACTCTTTTAAAATGTTTGTGTTTTTCCATTATGGGTTATTGTGTGTAGAATAAAGTGTACTGCAAAAGACAGCATTTTAATACTTTCCAAATCCACTTTATATTGCAGTGAAGGTTAACAAAACTCAGCAGTACACACTGAAATGCTCACAATAATTACTCCATTATCTCTGCAGCATAGTAAAGATCTCATTCAGTTGCCCTGGAGAATATCTGTGATTGGCCCTTTTGGGGACTTGATAACTGTCTGTGGTCTTCACTACCTGTGTGAGATAGCTAGCTGTCGGGTTCAGAAGGCAGACAGACAGATAGGGATCAGAGAGGCTTTGGCAATGAACAAGACTTTCAAGTGACTCGACTTCTTTGCTTCAACCTCATTTTTATGGTTTCTTTAAAAGCTGAATAAAGCGTGAACCGTGAAAAACTTATATATCTAAGTAAATGGAACAAATAATTTTCTATCATGTGGCAGCCAGAGTTATGACAGAATCAATACATAGTTTTATCTGTGTTACTAATAATAAGTGATTACTAAAATTTAAACATTAATTCAGTAAATGAAGTTAATTTTTTTTTTCAGTTAAGTTCATGCAGTCATTTCTATAACTTCTCTACATGGAAATATACTTTTGTGTTTGCAGCCCAGAAGGAAAAAATAGCAACCGAACATCATCTCATAACTGCCCAAAAATGGTATGACATTATTTTCATTCTTGTTACTGTTGAATAGTTTTTGAATTATGATGGTCATTTAGTGTTTCTAGTAAAACCACTACTTTTTTTCTCTTTTTTTTTTAATAAAGACAATTATATTAATTCAATATACATATTAATTCAATTATACAATTATGAATTATATTAATTCAATATACATATATAATAACAGTATATAACATATTAAAATCATTCAAATAAATTTGTAATTTACTTTGCAGCCAATATATAGAACTGCTGATATTATATCATAAAGGGTATCATTTCAGAAATATCTATGTGTAATTTGAGAATCAACCTTTCTACATACAGTGTATATGTACTTCATCTCTACTTTTCCTTCTCTTAGCTTCCAGGACCTGGTGCAGTACTTTGGGATGAAGCCTCGTTCTGGCGAGCAGGATGTCCTACCAGGCCATGTTTTTATGCTCTGGTTTGAATTCTGCAATGACTTCAAGACCAGATGGAAGAGGGAGAACAAGGCCATTTCCAATGAGAGGTGAAAAGCCTATAGTTGCCTAGAGCATAAATGCTGGTCTGGATCAAAATTCCCACTAATTTTTTTTTACTTCTGGTCTTAATAGCAAATTAAGCTGAATTTGATTTATACCACGTAAACACATTTTGCAGTGTCAAGTGAAAATTATTCCATATGACATACAATTACATTAATTGTTGGGAACATAAACCGCGCTGATTGTTGCTTCGTGGATGATTGAAACATTTGTGGTTATTGGAAAATTGTGTGTGCCTTCACTTTTAGCCAAACTTTTTCTCTTCACTCCAGACTAAAAGAAGCCCAGCAGTCAGTGCGCAACATCACAGCCGACAAAAAAGTGGAGACCAGGCAGGTCCATGCAAATGGCCTGGTAAGGGTCTAAATTTGTTCTACATCTACAGATAGTCATAGGGAGTCGAGATAAATTCTTATTTATCAAAGACACAATAGAATGAACAGCACAGTAGAGAACCATTATAAATATCACTCTGATTTAAATATTCATTTAAGCCAGTAGCTGAGAGTCTCAGTTGATTTCCACTTGTGGAATATACTGTTTGTGGAGGCAGATCTCCAAAACCAAATTTGACAATATTGTTATTATGAGGGGGAATATGGTCCATCTCTTGTGTTTCCATAAGCAATTATTTTTAACTTATTTTAGGGTCATTTTCCAGATCACAGTTGATTGCTCTCATATAGGATCATCACAGGTTACATGTCAGGTGTAATTATAAATAGTGTGTCCTGCTTAAATATATTGAATTCACAAAAGACCAAACAAAATTCTGTTTTCTTTTTCTCATGACAGAAGGAAAGATTGCGTCTAAAAGAAGCAAGCTTATCCAGCACCTGAGACTAACACAACAGACCCTCCACAATGACTGTATACTTCATATGATTTATAAACTCAAGTCTGTTTTTTTTTTACTTTATTTTCATTTTGTATCTGCATGTAACTTAGGCTTGTTTCTGCATAAAAATGAGATGTACTCCTTCTGCTTGGACACTCCTGATTGAATGTGATGATTAACATGAAATCAGTTCATCTCAGTTCAATTTTATTTTTGTAGCACTTTTAGCAATAATAATTGTCACAATGTTTAATGAGCAATTGTCACAATTTTTAAAGAGCAAGCAAGAGGCAACTCTAGAACTATGTGATAAAAGGACATTCAGTATAAGCTTATGGTTAAAGCTGCAGTGACCAAGACTGGGAACCAAGCCAAGTGGATTTGGTTTTATTTAAATATGGATAGTCTAACATCCCTAGCTTTAGTACATTTAAGAAAAATAGCACTTTATAAACCTCAGGACTCTCTTGCCAGGAACTTTCTCTGGTCAGATTCCCCACAACACACCCACAAATTCCTACAGACAAAAGGTATCTTTATTTTGCATGTTAAGTATATTGTATTTTTTGAAATACTTGCATTGATGGATAAAACACTGCAATACACTGCAATCACAGCATAAAAAGTCATAGTCCCTTGATACTGTACATAAAGTAAACATTTGAAAATGGAGATTTTGTTCAACTTATTGGACGAATTTTAGTAGCAATGAGAGGTTTAGTTCAGAAATTCAAATAAAAAATTGAAGGCAATAAATATCCATATTAATAATAAAAAAATTCCAGCATTCAGAAATCCAAGAATCCAGAACTATAAAAAAAAAAAAAAATACATTATGTACACAAATGAATCTTTCTTTTCATCATTCAGGATGTCTTCGTCCACATAGTGGAGACTGACAGAATTATTCAGTGATTGTTGGAATACCATATATTTACAGCTGATAAAAATAAACTTTGTGCACAAAGCAAGACTCATATCTGTGTTACTAAAAGCCACATTTCTGCAACAGTAAGCATAGCATGCATCGCAAAAACCCACAACATGGTATCGTTCAAGAAAATAAAAATCTCTAAAGCTTAATTGCAAAAGGGCCCACAGAGTTAGGGGAGCTCCAATAGACCCCCACGATAAATAATGGTGGTCATTTCCTAAAATACACTAATACTGCTTACTTTATATACTGGATAAATTAACAGCTTGTGTTATGAACAGTCTTTGAACAGTTCTTTATTTGTACTCTCTCTCTCAGAAAAAAGGGGTACTATGGGGTACTGTGCCTTTCCTTTTCGCTGAGGTGGTACCTTCTAGGGTACATCATTTGTTTCTTTAGTGTCTATTAGCTAGAAAGGTGCATGTAGTGTACAACTTTACTTTAAAAAGTCTATTAATCATTATTCACCCATAAAGGTACACAATATCCATGTTTCCAGATGAGAAATACGCATGAAAGGTATAAAAGGACACCATTCCCAAAAGGGCACAAGAAAATGTATAGTGTATTCAAGCCCCAGTCAGCACTTAACTAAACTTAACATTGACATAAACTTACAGAATCTCATGAAAGGTGTAACGTAACATTTTCAGATGGTTATTAATCCAAGTCTATGGAAGTACAGCGGCACTGTTTGACGCGACGCACACGTTTCCGTCTGATTCTCGGGATCTGACTCGGGCATATCAGCGTGTAAGTGACGACGGTGAATGTTTTTGGTTTGCAGAAGGAGCAGGACTGGAAGGCGCTTTCTTCTTGGTAGACGTGCCGCGGGATGTAAAAGGAGTTGCACTGGCCGTAGCAGAAGCTGTTAATGATGGTACGGCTGATGCAGCCCTCTTCCTCTAGCGTCTGCTTCAACGGCTGCGTCTTGCACCAGTCCCGCTTCAGGTAGTGGCGCTCGGTCACATGCAGAGCCTCCTGGCTGGAGTCGAGAACCTCTTGTGTCGGCGCATGCGCAGATGTTCCCGTGGCGAACCAGCTCGGTGCAGGCTGCGCGGTCTGCTCCCAGGAGTTAGGGCTGAGTTTAGTGTGATGAGGAACGGCGCCTTGAAATCCGCTGCTGCTCCAGCACTTCACAGGACAGCAGATTAGCCACAAACCCAGGATCACAGCAAACGATACCTCTTTCGCCATCTGTTTCATGTAAATACAGAAAGCAAAACTGTATAAACAGGGTGTAAGGATACAGAAATGTTAAATAGGTCTGGAAAAAGAAAACGATCAGTAGTCTACAAACTATTATGATCAACATCGACAAATGTATACAATCATCATTTAAGATAAAAACTGCAACAGCATTCCTGTGGATCTGTTTAAAACTAACCTATAAATTATCCAGAGGTACTCTGCATAATCAGGTAAACTGGTTAGGCATAAAAGCTTATGAAAAGAAAACAACGACCACCAAACAACAAACAAACAATACTACTACTACTACTACTACTACTACTAATAATAATAATAATAATAATAATAATAATAATAATAATAATAATAATACTATATTTCCGTTTAATTAAAATCCTATTGAAAACATTGATGATAAAATAAATTATTTACCTTGTGAATTCCCAGTTGTTGTCAGTTGAGATAATTATATGTATAGCCTTGAACAACAAAAGTAAGCTGAAGATCCTATAATATCCAAAGTTCATATAACCGACAGAAATTGCGAGGCGTCCGCGCAACGTTTTAAGTGAAAGTGGGCGGGACGCAGTGAGACAGGCCACGCCTCCAACTCGGCTTGCGACATTCAGCTCAGTGATGCGCCACTGACTCGCTTCACTGGTTATTTTTTCAGTATGCTCTGTATTTCTATGCTGTTCATGTTTTTCCTGCCACGCCACACCTAAATCAATTCATGGAGGGTTCAATAAGTTAGTTAGTAACAGAAAACTGGGGAATATTTGAAAATGTTAGCCACCTCCAATTTATAGGAAGGTCCAGGATCTACATTGTGGCCTGAAACATACTATAAATTAATTCCACTCAAAATTTTGGCATTTCTTTAGTCATCACATCAGGCTTTTTTGAGCATTATCTCACACTGTCGCATTACTGACAATAACAGTCGGCTCATTTAAAAATCTATAATCTAATAAATCTATTTTCACACCAATTGTTTAATCACCTTTTCCTTTTCCTTTTTGCATATAAAGCACTGTTTTGTCCCATGGATTTCTAAATGTTCCACAGATTGTTTTTGTTTTCTTTTTTACATTGACAGTGACATAAAGACAGTGTGTCATTGTACATACAGCTATTGCATGACACACACTAGTAAAATGGCTAAACATAGCTAAACTGTATTGTACTAATATACTGAAAGAAAGAAAAAAAAAAGATCAGAACAGCTGTGTCTGGAAAATCTCACATCTGGAAAATCTGGTGACTAAAAGAGAAATGTGACAAATATGATGTGATCAAGCTCTTTGTAACAAGTACCGGATGTCCATTATTGAAAAAAGATCATTGCAACATTTTAGAAGAACTTTTTAAAAACACACATCAAAAAAATATTTTGCACATGAACATTTTTGTTTTATTTAACTTCCTGAAAACAAAGAAAAATACATTTTAAATGATCACTATCTTCAGTATCATCAGTTTCATCTCATGATTCAGGTTTATTGGATTTAATTTTAACATGCACAGAGAGATACAACAATTCTATTATGTAACTGTCATTATAATATTACAATCAGACTTGTCTTGTAGTGGTTTCCATTTCTTCCTCCTCTGAGAAATGTGGCACAGATTTCTTAGCCACCACATTGTCCAGTCTTTGTCCCATCAGATACGGGTTGGTGTTCTGAAACAAAAAACAGAAGGGAGTCTGTCAGCTTTTTCCTTAACAGGATACAAGTACAAACTGTCCTGTGGTCAGGGGTTTATGGTTTTACATTTTCATGGTATGATCACCTAACCTAAAAATATCATGGTTTTGTGTTATTATGGTATTAATGAGCCATTTAAATAACACAAGCTGGTACTGACAATTAAAGAAAAATGTGATTTTAAAATGTTCATATTCTATTATATATAACAAAATTATAAAATCACATAACTGATTTTTTTTGTAGAAAAACACACCTCCCATTAAATCTTGTATATTGATATTTTATTATTATTTATTAAGCTGAAAGAAAGTAGCTGTGATGAAAGGCAGCGCTCAGCACTCATTTTGTGAATTTGTGAATGGAACAAATGAACAGATAAACAGGAAGAGTTATCCGTCCAACTATGACTTAACTGTGAAACTGTGACACCATGACAGGGTAACAGCCATATTAGTGGGTCATATATATCTCACCTTTAGCTAAAATAGGTAAAGAATCATTACAATCTGAACAAACCCTTTTTCTTCTTTTCGGTCCTCCTTTCAGTTTTTCATACAACAGCTTTTTATTCTGGAAGCACAGTCAGAAATAAGAATGTAAGTGAATGCTTGAATAAATATTTTGTATTTTACTTGGAAAAAGGTAGTGATCAGTAGAAACAGTAAGTTCTTGCTTTTTTTTCTCAGCTAGTATTAAAATATCTGGAACTCAAATTTAAGGTTAGACTTTGTTTTTATTTTTAATATAATCAAAAAAAAGCTTTGATGATTTGAGTCAATGTTCTCAACAGCAGCATATAAACTCCGTTCCAGTTCGAGATTTTGTGCTGGGCTTGCACCAGATGTTGAACAGATGCTAATCTTGACTCTCTGTCCATCTTATCCACACTGTAACTCACCCATTTGGCCAGTGTGGGGTAGTCATGCTCTGGGTCATAGAGGTGCTGGTGTTTCTGAAACTCTCGGCTGAACTCAGCTGTGTCTGGTGAATTCTCCAGGCACCCATCAGCAGCTAGAAAACAAAAGAAAAGTCACTGTGATCATTTAAGAAGAAAATTAATGAGAAAATCTATTTTAAATAAATGCAATCTATTCTTGATTATTCTAACTTAGAATGACAGAGTGGAGCAGTGGTAATACTAAATGAAATTAAATGGATTATTATTGTATGGTGTCTTATATGGGTGGTATATAGTAATAAAAAACACTTTCAAGCATAATATTTTAGTGGGTATGGCAGGTGCTTCTAGATTCATTTGTACCCGTTTTTCCCAGAGGGCATGGGTTAGGTGGATCAGGATATCCATGGTCCTGGCTGAAGTCTTTTGGGACATTGTCTCCAGTCAGTTCTGCAACAATATTTGGGATGTTCCCGTAGGGGCCAAGATGCTGAAGTCCCTCGTGAGCACCACCTAGTGGACACAAACTCCTGTAACTTGACTTGCAGACAGAATAAACCACACTTACAGGCAAAGAATAAGACAAATTAGTCTCTCCAGAACAATCAGTTGATAAGGCCCATCATACAGCAGTTGTTCCAGTCTACGAATCTGAAATGGAGTCCCATGGGTGCTGATATTTACTTTGACTGCTTGTGTAATATTTCTTCATTTGATCAAACAAACTACTTACCTTGATAAACTATATATCACACCACAAATCAGTAACAGCCACTTCTCACACAGAGTAATTTAACATAAAATCAGCCAATAGGCAGATGACATTTTACTGTTCCAAAAATCATCATTTTTTTCCTATTATGATATTTGAGCATTAATTGATCTTATGATATTATGAACTGTACTGCTGCAACATGATTGGCTGATTAGGTTATTGCACAGTTGTACACATCTTACTAGTAAACGGATTTGCAAGTGAATATAGTATACTCTAATCAGGCATAACATTATGACCACCTGTCTAATATTTTATTGGTCCCTCTTTTGGCATGAACTACACTAGATCCCTGAAGGTCTGGTGTGGTATCTGGCACCAAGATGTTAGCAGCAGATCCTTTAAGTGCTGCATGCCCCCCCCCCAACTTAAAGGATACTTACAGGACTTAAGGATACTTTGAGGACAAAATGTTCACTTGCTGCCTAATATATCCCACACACTAACAGATGAGGAGATAATCAGTGTTATTCACATCACCTGTCAATGGTTATGTTATGCCTGATGGATGTGTGGCAAACACAAGATCATGACTGAAACTAGCTTTCTTGTCTCTGTACTACGTCCTCTCAGAAAGTATATAAAATGCAAATGCTTCATTTTTCAATTTTAGATTTAAGTGAAAAATCATTGTTGTTTTAAAAAGCAACAGAAATTACAATAAAAGTATAAATTAATGTCTGGGGCGTACTTTGTTCTTAATATAATAAATATAAAATAAAATATATAAAATAAATAAATATAAAATAAAATATATAAAATAAATACAAATATTTAAATTCTAGACGTTTTAGTTTCCAAAAATATAAATAAATAAATAAATAAATAAACTTAAAAATAAGTAAAAAAAAAAAAACACGAGTCATTTGTACTCTACTTTCACCTTTTTGAGGGTAACATAATTTAAGCACGTTGATATTGTTAATGACAAGCTTGTATTTTGCATCCTTAATATGTAACATTTACTTTTTTTCTTTATTATATTATAACGTTAATAAATAGTGTATGTGTGAGTGAGTGTGTGTGTGTGTGTGAGTGTGTGTGTGCACCCTGGATGCTGAGCGGGCCTGCTACATTAGCGGCTTGGTGCGCAGTAAACTCCTCGCGGGGTCGCGCGATGCCGAGCTGCTCCATCACCCCGTGCAGGAGCCGCTCAATGTCCGCGTCAGCGCGCGCGCTCCGGCCGCTCACCAGCGCCGCCATGCTCAACACCAACGCCAACACCAGCGAGCCCATCCCTGCACCATCAAGCACACAACACACACCGAGATGAAACCACACAGTCTTCATCACAACACGCTCATTTCTAGCTAGATTTCTATCCTTTCTATCCTCTGAAGTCTGGCCTGTGTTGTTCTGATTCACGCGCACAGAAAGCAACACAAATGTATATTCCCTGTCCGTTAAACTCCATCTACTGTTATATTCCACAGATTATGACACATTTTATTCTGAAGCAGACAAACAACATGACCGCATTGTTGATGCCATTGCTTGCTTCCCCCATACTGCGCCACCTTCAGCAAACAGGACACAAAGAAAGCAACCCAAGCGCAGTTTTTCACATTTCTCTAATGCTCAAAACAACGATTAGGATTTTTTGCTTGTAAAAAGAAGCCTATATGTGAGTATAAATAAGATCTTACCGTCTAATGTTTATGTGGGAAGAGGTTATGAGGATGAGGAGATACGCGCTTCCTCCTCTCTTCCGGAAAACTGCGCTGTTGCTAAGCGACCCAGCTCTTCTCCTCTGCCCACGGTGCAAAAGGACACAAGCCTACAACTCCCCCTGTTTATACTCATCCTTATTCTTAGAAAGTTCCTGACATTATACAAATAAAGCGTATTTTTACAGAAAGAATGCATTATAATTACATAAAATGTATTTGTGTGGTGAAAATTTCAGTTTGTTCTGAGCATCACTGGGAAGTTATTTTCTTATTACTTATCATTGTTGTCAGGATCACAGTGGACCTCCAGGCCCAAGACAGGACAATATTCACCCCAGATGGGATATCATCTTATCTCAAAGTATCATGCACACACATACACTATATTGCCAAAGGTTTTAGGACACCCCTCCAAATCATTGAATTCAGGTGTTGTTTTTCAGGGGGTTGGGCTTGGCCCCTTAGTTCCAGTGAAAGGAACTCTTAATGCTTCAGCATACCAAGACATTTTGGACAATTTTATAGTTTCAACTTTGTGGGAATAGTTTCGGGCTGACCCATTTCTGTTCCAACATGACTGCACACCAAAGCAAGGTTTATTGTGGAGGAACTTGACTGGCCTGCACAGAGTCCTGACCTCAACCTGATAGAACACCTTTGGGATGAATTAGAGTGGAGACTCTAAGCCATTCCAAAACTAGGATTTTACATGCACATGAATGTAATATGGAGTTGGCCCACCTTTTGCAGCTATAACAGCTTTAACTCTTCTGGGAAGGCTTTCCACAAGGTTTAGGAGTGGGTTTGTGGGAATTTTTGACCATTCCTTTATAAGCACATTTGTGAGGTCAGGCACTGATGTTGGACGAGAAGGCCTGGCTCGCAGTCTCCGCTCTAATTCATCCCAAAGGTGTTCTATCGGGTTGAGGTCAGGACTCTGTGCAGGCCAGTCAAGTTCCTCCACACCAAACTCGCTCATCCACGTCTTTATGGACCTTGCTTCGTTCACTGGTGTGCAGTCATGTTGGAACAGAAAGGGCTCATCCCCTGACTTTTATCACAAAGTTAGGAGCATGAAATTGTCCAAAATATCTTGGTATACTGAAGCATTAAGAATTCTTTTCAGTGGAAATAAGGGGCCAAGCCCAACCCCTGAAAAACAACACTGGAATTTATTGATCTTGTAGTTAGTCTTGCTTGTTTTTTGGACAGGGGGTGAAAATCAGAAAACCTAGAGGAAATACCAATTAAACACAAACTGAAACTTCACACAATCACCCAAGATCACACTATAACCACGGCCCTTAGGTGCCATTGCTTCCTGCAATTTTGATCCTGTGAACGTTTTCATTTCTAAAATGTTTTAAACACCTTTCATCAGTAAAAGACAATGAGAAACTTGAATACTGTTACAGGCAGTTAACTTTATTACAATAGTACATGTATATACAGTAATTGAAACAGTACAAATGCAGACAGAGGGGTAAACGGACGGATAGGATAAGCATTTAGAAGCATTTCCTGTGGACAATGGAGGGGCCAGCCTCATCATATTCCTGCTTGCTGATCCACATCTGCTGGAAGGTGGACAGGGAAGCCAGGATGGAGCCACCAATCCATACAGAGTACTTACGCTCAGGGGGAGCAATGATCTGGAAATAGGAAGAAACATTATTAGAATGTGCATAGACCAGATTCAGACTGCTTTTCTGACTTTATTCAGTAGTATGTTACCTTGATCTTCATGGTGCTGGGGGCCAGAGCAGTGATCTCCTTCTGCATGCGGTCAGCAATACCAGGGTACATGGTGGTACCACCAGACAAGACGTTGTTGGCGTACAGATCCTTGCGGATATCAATGTCGCACTTCATGATGCTGTTGTAGGCAGTCTCATGGATACCAGCAGACTCCATACCTGTGAGGTAATATCACATCAGTAAAGCATGTAGTTACCATGGATGGGAGGTCGTACTGTGTGTAATAAGCATGTCAACAGTAGGATGCAGTGTGGGACAAAGTGTACTGTACTAGCAAGACACACCAATGAAGGAAGGCTGGAAGAGGGTCTCGGGGCAACGGAAACGTTCATTGCCGATGGTGATGACCTGGCCATCGGGCAACTCGTAGGATTTCTCCAGGGAGGAGGAGGATGCAGCAGTGGCCATCTCGTTCTCAAAGTCCAGAGCGACATAGCACAGCTTCTCCTTAATGTCACGTACAATCTCACGCTCAGCTATGGAGGACATATTTTAGTGAGAAACTACACAAGTGCAACTCATGAAGGCAATACTGATGTTTAATAAATTAGTCTAGTCAAATAAATTTTTTTCGAAGGTATTTTAGGAATCATTCCTCATAAATATCTTATTCTGTAACTGTTCTTAAAGTTCTGTTCTATACCCACCAGTTGTCACAAAAGAGTAGCCACGCTCAGTCAGGATCTTCATCAGGTAGTCAGTCAGGTCACGACCAGCCAGATCCAGACGCATGATGGCATGGGGGAGAGCATAACCCTCATAAATGGGGACGTTGTGGGTCACACCATCACCAGAGTCCAGCACAATACCTGTAAAGCCATGCAAAAGAGTGTACATCTTGTGTAAATTTACAAACAGATGATAATAATAATAATAATAACAGCTTTATTTTGCAATGATTATTCCTGGAGAAACTGACCAGTAGTACGGCCAGAGGCGTACAGGGACAGCACAGCCTGGATGGCCACATACATGGCTGGGACGTTGAAGGTCTCAAACATGATCTATAAGAAATGGGATATTTGTCATTTTCAGTATAATTTAATGTGAAGCATAAATGTCAACAATGTATTTCAGGGTAGGGTGGGCTTTAGTGTACTCTGTATTCTCTACTGACCTGGGTCATCTTCTCCCTGTTGGCCTTGGGGTTGAGTGGGGCCTCAGTGAGCAGTGTGGGGTGCTCCTCAGGGGCCACACGCAGCTCATTGTAGAAGGTGTGGTGCCAGATCTGTGAAGGTTAAAAAAAGAAAAAAGTTAATAAGAAAGAAAGAAAGAAAGAAAGAAAAAGTTTTAAAAAAAACTTGCCTTGAATTGATCTAAAACTGACAAAATGTATAGAAATTATATTCCTTTGCTTAAGCCATTACCAATACCCCCCAAAAAGTTTTTATCACATTACTGATATTGTGATTTATTATAATAAGTTTGTGTGTATTTCTTGATGTCTTTGGCACTCACCTTCTCCATATCGTCCCAGTTGGTGATGATACCGTGCTCAATGGGGTACTTCAGAGTCAGGATACCTCTCTTGCTCTGGGCTTCATCTCCAACATAGCTGTCCTTCTGACCCATACCCACCATCACACCCTGTTGGGAGAATCCATCCATCAGAAATCATTCATTCTTTTGCACTTTAACACAAATCAAGCATGAGTATGTGCCGTTGGTTGTATGTTGTTGCTGCATCCTGTTGTGCTTTTGACTTACCTGGTGACGGGGTCTGCCAACAATGGAAGGGAAGACAGCACGGGGAGCGTCATCACCGGCAAACCCAGCCTTGACCAAACCAGAGCCATTGTCGCACACGAGGGCGGTGGTCTCGTCGTCGTCACACATGGTTAGTTTTTTCTGGGATGGTCTAAAAAGAAATAGATAACAGTAAGAAAAAATATTCTTAACACTTAGGGTTCTATGTTTTAGTATATACAGTACAACCTATATGAATGAGGTTTAACATGTACTACACAATGTAATAAAAAAAGAAAAGAAAAGAAAAAAAAGAAAAGAAAAAGAAAATTTGGGCCATATTGTCCAGTCAAGCATCATAATTTTATCATTAACCAGAATAATCTTTTAAGTATCACTTTGTGTAATCACAAAAAGGTGGACCTGCAGAGACCCCTTATCAATGAAGCTACCCCTGAGGCAATTACACAAATGAAGGAGATTGTGAGCTGATGAGTGACAGCATGGTCCTGACTCAGCTGTCAACAAACAGTAACTCTTCTCTGAGTGCTATGTGCTCTTACCATGAAAATTCCCTTAGCCAGCAGACTCTGTGTCAGTAGTCCTGAATTGGATTTTTGAATTTAATTTCTGAATTGGATTTTTGAATTTAATTTCTATATTTCACATTCATTGTTTTTAACAATCTTTTCAGAGGTCTTACTGATTTTGGAATATTTCTAGAAAATAAAATCAAACTTAAGTTGGCTTCCTATAGAAGATGTGCTTCCTATAGAATTTCACTAACTGTCTTCACAAACAGAGATTGAATAAAAGATTTAGTTATGTTACCAAATATTAAAAATTATAGTTGATCCACCATCACATAGATCTCAAGGTTTTGTATCCTAACCCTGTCCACCTCCCTCCCTGTTGTAGTCCATGAAAATAAAACACAAGGCACTTACCAAGCTGTACTGGAAGACTGGATTTTCCACTGGGACAGAGGGTGAGTGTGAGGGATGCTCCTTAAATATACCAGGGGGGCCGGGGGCCGGGCGGGCTCAAGTATTCACACAAGCCTAAATAAGAGCTGGTGAAAAATGGCTCACTAGTAAGGGAATGTAGTACCTGATCTTCAGCGGCAGGAATCTACTAAAATGGAATGGTGATTTTTAGGAGACTGGAGTCCCTCCCTGTGGCAGAACTTGTGCCTTTATTTGTTTATAAAAGTGGAGAAGACTGTAGTTTCTAGCCTACACTATTCCCAGTTCATTCATTTTCATTACTGTTAGTGAATAATTGCACATAGTGTTATTATGTTATTATATTTGAGCAAGTTGTATGAGTACATTTTTTAAAAACATGTGTAGTGTTTAACAATCATGACTGGATTTTCAGCCATGTTATGATACATATAAATCTCAATCTGCATATTTTGCATTTTTGCCGACATGGATATGATGCATGATGCAATTTTATGTCTCCTTAATTATAATAATAATTAATATTGCAGTCAATAATAATAATTTTGCAGTCAAATTTAATTCATTAAAATTTTATTTGTAGAGTGCTTTTAACCATAGACAGTGTCACAAAGCAGCTTTACAGACGTCCAGTTAGAACATTTTTGTTCAAATTGTTCATTCATATGAAAATATTATGTGGGAGTAGGAGGAGATCTGCTGTAATAGTAAATGTTTCAGATCTGGCTAAGGAACCAGCCAGGGGGCCAAATGCACAGCACGATGCAATGCTGCCAATGGCATGTGTGATGGGGCCCAAAACATGCCAGACAGCTGAGGTGGGGTTTACGTGGCTAAATGGAAGGGGGGTGGATGAAGATCTCTGTCCCTCCTTCACAACTGTTTTCTGGACAGCGTGGAGCTGCTGCATTCTGATTGGCTCTTACGTGTCCTTTTAGGGTCATGGCGTGTAACAGGTGTCCTCGGGTGCACATTAACGCAGCTCTTGACCACTGTCAGCTCCTTATTTGTCAGCACTCTCTACTTGCTAAACCCTATGAGGAAAGGACATAGGGTTTTTTTTTTTTGCTCTATTTAGAGTGTTAGACTTTCCTAGACTGCATGTCACTAATCACATATTATATGAATTTCTACAAAATATTTCCATAAAAGATATTTTGTTTTAATTTTAATTTGATCAATACATCCTGTAGATGAACTAGCAAAGATTTTAGTAGTCACAAATAGTCAATTTTGGAAAATAAAGCAAATGATAGTCCACGCATTTCAGCTACTATTTCAGAATCAAGGACTTTTGTATACTATATATGAGGTTTGCGAAACATTATTGTCTTTAATGATGCCATTCATTAAAGCCAGATAAAAGAGTATGGATTCAGTTTCAAAAACTTATTTTTTAACCGTGCTTAATTCTAATCAGCTTATTTGCGGGGTGTGCCTTTACACTGTGTTGTTTAAATGGACCAGAGTTATTCAGTAGATTTGTGTTCCATTGGGCTGTGCCATAGTCGGATTATGTGTGTGCATTTCTGTGTAGCACAAAGTCTCATCCTCTGGTTTAGAGGCACTATACTTAGAACATTTTCACACTAGATACGCAGATAGATAGTGAGCACAATCCTCGAGGATTCCCTTGAACTCCAAGTGATAATGGCAGCTCAGAATAACTGTGATCAGGCTCGGTGTGGCTGATGATATTCAGAACGATACCACAGGCAGTGGGGTCATTTCTAACATGGCTGCTGTGTAAATATGCTCAGCAGGAATGTCCTCCATATGTGTAATGTAAGGTTACAAGACATGCTAAAGCAAATATTTGCATTATATCTACATATGTGTTTACTCACATGTCTTTTTAAGTATTTCACACAGTGAATAGTGCGATCAGACTCAGTAGTAAGATCTTGGTGGGTTTATTTACCACACTGCCAGCTATAAATATCTAGAATAGTCTGTTGTTCTGAAGTGGACTAAGTGGAATACAGCAAGAGTGCATTTGGGGGAACTGAGGTCCTTAAAAGGGAATGTATGAGGTGTTAGATTGTTTAAAACAGCTGCTCTTCCTGCCCCACCAGACCCTTATCTGAAACACAACAGTTGTTGGTGACAAATAGATTTTTAAAATTTATGGTGTTAGAGGCAATGGTTTGTTGACCAACCTGCTTGTCTTCACTTGAGGCGACAATCAATTTGAGTATTACATTACGTTGCCTTAAATAAGTATCCGCCCACCTTGAATGTTTCTACATTTTTTGGGCTAAAACTTGGAACTCCAGTTGACAGAAATAACCCATAATACCCTAAATGAACTGGGAGGAAAAATCAACATAGTTTGTGAATTCTTTTCTGTTCTCTATCTGGGTGCTATTATAGTGTTACGTTATGTGAACATAAATCCTGTTCCTAGAAGGCCCTAGAGTATATTAGAGAGCAAACCCAAATAAACTATATGAAGACCAATGAGATCTCAAAACATGTTCTGGTAGTTAGTATCAATCAGAGTTGGTTAATAACAGAAAATATACCAAACTTTGAACAATCTACAGAGTATCATTAATTCCATTATAGAAAAAAAATATGGCACAACTGTTGTTCTGCCTGGAAGAGGCTGTCTACAAACGTTAGTGATGGGGTAAAGAAGGGATTAGTCAGAGAAACAACAGGAGGCACAGCCACTATATGTCAAAGTTTGAGAGACAATTTAACAAGAATTTATGTTTAAATCTACTTTTTTAATATGATTTTTAATACTGATTTTTAATATTTTTAATACTGATTAATGTATTGAGGCTTCTAGTTAAGTTTCTGATGGCTACAAATTAATGACAATTTCCCAAAATGCTTAACTTATAGGAACTATTGTATTTTAAAATGAATGAGACTCTGAAATCAGTTGAATTGGACTATAGATAGATAGATAGATAGATAGATAGATAGATAGATAGATAGATAGATAGATAGATAGATAGATAGATAGATAGATAGATAGATAGATAGATAGATAGATTCTTTGTGATACAGCAGCTTAGACAAGATACAACACACAAAAATTATAAAATATAAAATTATATATATATATATATACAGCATAGCAGCAGTGGTCACTGTGGTGCAGTTGGTGTTCCAGTTCATCTAAAGGTGTTCAGTGGGGTTGAGGTCAGGGCTCTGGGCAGGATACTCAAGGTTTTTCATTCCAACCTTGGCAAATCATGTCTTCATGGAGCTTTGTTTGTGCACAGAGACATTGGTATGCTGGAACAGGTTTGGGGCCCCTTGGTTCCATGAAGGGAAACTGTAATGTCACAGCATACACATACTGTACAAATGGCGGAATGGCCTACAAATAGGTGTGATGGTCATGTGATGTCCTCTAACCTTGTCCATATAGTTAACTAAAAATTTCATTAATCATTATAAACAAATAATTTAGATTTTAGGAAAACCTATAGCTGTTAAGCTCAACTCTCTTACCAGAATAAGATTATAAGATAATATATAAGATTATAATAATTCTTATCTGAATTATATACAGATATTGTGCTGCATAATACCTCACATACACTAATGTCCAATATAGTTTACTATGCTACTACAGCGCAGACCCAAATCATTTATACATTCCCTGTTTTGAGTCATCACCAGTGACATATGGTCTCAACAAGGTCTATTGTGTGTTGTTGTGTCAATTGAAGCAGCTGTCATCAGAAGCATAAACTTCAAGGATGACACAATGCTGACAGGCATGCTAATCAGGAATATCCACATGAATACACATTACAGTGCAGTCACTTACTGCACACACACAGGGCCGGACACACTGGCTCCAGAACAACACCACTCACTTATGATTTGCAGCAGTTGGCATTGTGTTGTGTGTTCACTGTAGTGCTGTATCTCACACCACTTCAAACCATTCAGTCTTCAAGTAGAAAATAAAAAACTAACATCAAAGCAGTATATTATTTTTCAATACATTTTAAAACTGTTATTGGCTTTTTTAGTTAATTGTAATATTTATTATGAAATGTAGGTTTCACATTTATTAATTGCATAAGTGATGTGATGATGGAAAAATAGAATTTTTATACTCAGATTATGGAAAGGAATGGTTGTTGTGTATTTTTTTGTTTGTACAGGTGAAAGTCCATACATATGTGCAGTACGTGTTTATTACCCTTCGATGGGGGAGTACATTTGGCTGCTTCAGCTCATACCATGAGTGCCCTAGATAACAACAGCTATAAATACATGCAGGGCTTTGGAAATTTCCATGCAATATGTTGTTCTTTATTATGGATTTTTCTACTAATTGTTAAAGTAACAAAAATCTACACCACATACCTGTTTACCTATGGAAGCTAATTTGTGCTACATGTTTGTCTTTCTGTTTTTCACCCTACACTATATTTCCAAAAGTTTTGGGACATCCCTCCAAATCATTAAATTCAGGTGTTGTTTTTCACGGGTTGGGCTCGGCCCCTTAATTCCAGTGAAAGGAATTCTTAATGCCTCAGCATTAAGATACACTATATTGCCAAAAGTATTCGCTCACCCATCCAAATAATCAGAATCAGGTGTTCCAATCACTTCCATGGCCACAGGTGTATAAAATCAAGCTCCTAGGCATGCAGACTGTTTTTACAAACATTTGTGAAAGAATGGGTCGCTCTCAGGAGCTCAGTGAATTCCAGCGTGGAACTGTGATAGGATGCCACCTGTGCAACAAATCCAGTCGTGAAATTTCCTCACTCCTAAATATTCCACAGTCAACTGTCAGCTGTATTATAAGAACGTGGAAGTGTTTGGGAACGACAGCAACTCAGCCACGAAGTGGTAGGCCACGTAAACTGACGGAGCGGGGTCAGCGGATGCTGAGGCGCATAGTGCGAAGAGGTCACCAACTTTCTGCAGAGTCAATCGCTACAGACCTCCAAACTTCATGTGGCCTTCAGATTAGCTCAAGAACAGTGCGCAGAGAGCCTCATGGAATGGGTTTCCATGACCGAGCAGCTGCATCCAAGCCACACATCACCAAGTGCAATGCAAAGTGTCGGATGCAGTGGTGTAAAGCACGCCGCCACTGGACTCTAGAGCAGTGGAGACGCGTTCTCTGGAGTGACGAATCGCGCTTCTCCATCTGGCAATCTGATGGACGAGTCTGGGTTTGGCGGTTGCCAGGAGAACGGTACTTGTCTGACTGCATTGTGCCAAGTGTAAAGTTTGGTGGAGGGGGGATTATGGTGTGGGGTTGTTTTTCAGGAGCTGGGCTTGGCTCCTTAGTTCCAGTGAAAGGAACTCTGAATGCTTCAGCATACCAAGACATTTTGGACAATTCCATGCTCCCAACTTTGTGGGAACAGTTTGGAGCTGGCCCCTTCCTCTTCCAACATGACTGTGCACCAGTGCGCAAAGCAAGGTCCATAAAGACATGGATGACAGTCTGGTGTGGATGAACTTGACTGGCCTGCACAGAGTCCTGACCTCAACCCGATAGAACACCTTTGGGATGAATTAGAGCGGAGACTGAGAGCCAGGCCTTCTCGTCCAACATCAGTGTGTGACCTCACAAATGCGCTTCTGGAAGAATGGTCAAAAATTCCCATAAACACACTCCTAAACCTTGTGGACAGCCTTCCCAGAAGAGTTGAAGCTGTTATAGCTGCAAAGGGTGGACCGACGTCATATTGAACCCTATGGATTAGGAATGGGATGTCACTTAAGTTCATATGCGAGTCAAGGCAGGTGAGCGAATACTTTTGGCAATATAGTGTACATTTCTGGACAATTTCATGCTCCCAACTTTGTGGGAACAGTTTGGGGATGACCCCTTCCTGTTCCAACATGACTACACCAGTGCACAAAGCAAGGTCCATAAAGACATGGATGACCGAGTTTGGTGTGAAGGAACTCAACCTGATAGAACACCTTTGAGATGAATTAGAGTCTGGCCTTCTTGTCCAACATCAGTGCCTGACCTCACAAATCAAAAAAATCCCATAAACACCCTGCTAAACCTTGTGGAAAGCATTCCCAGAAGAGTGGTCCAACTCCATATTACATTTATGTGCAATATAGTATACATTCTTTACATTAAATACCTCGAGAGGCCAAATTTTGCTTTTTCTTTTAAACATTTCACACACACTTGGGGAGAGGATTGGCCTTGTTACTGTGTATGTTCAAGCAAATTTGAAATAACTCATTGTACTTGAACTTCCTGTTGCCTGGTCTGTGCTTGGATGTTCATCCACTTGTGATTACATTTACAACATATCACTTCATTTTAAAGCTGTAAAATTGCATTTTAGCCACAAAGAACAAAGCAAATAACACCAAGTTACATTTAAGTCTCACATGCCAAGAGACATCACAATGACAGGATCAGAGTGAATTTATGTTCAATGAAACTAAATTTAAGGGGAAAATATGGCAGGTTACTCTTCACTTCCACTAAACATTTCTATTAAATTTTAACACAATGTGATGCTGGCATATCAAATCACAGTAACAAAAACCCCTTTATAATGCAATCAAAAAACTCTGGTTGAGGAAATCCTGGTTTATTGCATCTGTGGTCTGATCAGCTCAGCTGCACAAGCATTCAACAAGCCTGGGTTTAGATATAATTAAATGAACCATTCTTTCCAAGAACAATTACAACCCACAATTTTATTTACATTTACAACAGAATTCAGAGGAAAGCAGTTGGGTAAGGAAGAGGATTGGGTTAAGGTAAAGTAGAAGCAGTTTGTACATCAAAGCAGTAAAATATGGCATTTGTGCAAGCTATAAATATATATATAAAAAAAAAAAAGTCTTCCCAACTGTAACACAAAGTAAAAACAAATTAGCTCAACTGCATTTACGTACAACAGATTAAAAATTCATACAGCAACAATGTACATTAGATTTTTGCAACATTTTACAGTCCTGCTGAGTGACAATGTTGGGAGCAAATTATGGAGGCCGTCACAGGAGCATCACCTCTTCAAGTGTTAATGTTTTGAAGTGTCCATTTTCTCAGAGTTTAGAAGTCAGCATCAAGCCGGAAAGTGTTGTCTGTGGGTCCAGACATAACTCCCATGCGCTGGTACTCTCCCACCCGCTTCTCAAAGAAGTTGGTCTTTCCCTCCAAGGAAATGTTCTCCATGAAGTCAAATGGGTTCTCCACTCTATAAATCTAAAGGAAATACAAAATTTAGTCAACCAGCCTCAAATAAAAATGTCCCATCTTTTCCTGACAAGTCAACACCAAAAGACTATTGACTATATGCAGTTAAAGGTTTTGAATTGAACCATGGTACAGTTGCCTTTCAGTACTTTCCCCACCCTCCAAGTATGAACAAAACATGCTAGGTGACGTTCAGAATACTGAATTCTGCATTTTGGTTCCAGGTAAACCTGGTCTGACTACAGTGGGTGAGGGATTTCAGGACAATTCAAACTTGTTAATTTAGAAAAATCATGATCGAAAGGAAGCAGATGGGCATACCTGCACATTGAACTAAACAAGCTAGACATACTACACACTTGTTTCTTTTAAATTATATTTCATTAAAATATTTGCCATAATTTAACTGATTTCAGGATTTCAAGAACACTTGTTTAAAAATGTGTTAGCCGTGTTCCCAGTGTGGTTTCAGCCAGATCCAACATTTTTGATTTCTGGCAAGTTTAATTGTGTGCAATGTGAAAGCAAACCAAATAAATGAAGGTGTTCACATTTCATTGACTTAGGAAGTGACTAAGTATGAAGATGTCCTAAATATCCAGCCAACCTGAAATTGTTGTATGAAATGTAATCTTAAAAGGTTAACATTAATAGAGCTTTACCTTGTTGAAGCCCAGCTCCAACATAAGCCTGTCCGCCACAAATTCAATGTACTGCTTCATCAATTCACAGTTCATGCCAATCAGCTTAACTGGCAGGGCCTTGGTCAGGAACTCCTGTGGACCACAAAAAGGGGCATATTTAAAAAATAGGCACTTTTGAAGCACAATCCAGAATACACTGAGTTTGTGCGCCTGCGTGTAATTACCTGCTCAATCTGAACTGCATTCACGATGATTTTCTTGACTGTTGCTTCTGAAGGCTTGTTCACCAAATGCTTGAACATTAGACAGGCAAAGTCACAGTGAAGACCCTGAAATCCAAAGACATTAAAATCAGTTGACTGTACTTCCAAACATTCAAAATGGTTGCCATTTGCAACAAGGTCTTCTAGCTACCTCATCTCTGCTGATGAGTTCATTGGAAAAGGTGAGGCCTGGCATAAGGCCCCTCTTCTTTAGCCAGAAAATTGCAGCAAAAGAACCAGAAAAGAAGATTCCCTCTACAGCAGCAAAAGCAACCACACGCTCACCTGCAAGAGAGTTTATGTTGCATATTAAACAAAAATGTTAAATCTCTCCCATGGCTACAAGCAGGATTATGTATTTATGCTTGATCTGCAAATATAGTTAAGAGAAACAGCAAGTACAAATTCACCCCCCCCCTTCAAAAACAAACAAGTTTCAAGTAAGTTGAGATACATACCATACTGGGCATCTTTGTTGCCAATCCAGTTTAGGGCCCAGTCAGCCTTCTTCTTCACACAAGGAAGAGTCTCAATGGCATTGAAAAGATATTCCCTGTAGATGAGAGATATTAGCGATAACCCTCTACTCCCAAACAGCCATATTAATTTTTACAGCAAGGGCTCAGGAAGGCGACAGTTTCATGCTGGTGTCCTTCAGTCAGTTGACCACATGCCTACTGATCTGAAGTCAGACACCAGCACTCAGCTCCCATCATCAGCTGAGGTCCGTACCCCTGCGCGTCTCATCACTGCCCTTCTAACACATACATGTTTAAGGAACTTACCTCTCTTTTGGATCCTTAATATACGTGTCGATAAGTAAGCTGTACATCTCCGAGTGAATGTTCTCCATAGCGATTTGGAAGCCATAGAAACAGCGTGCCTCAGTCACTTGGACCTCTTGGGTGAAGCGCTCCACCTAGTGTTGAAAACAAAATACAAAATCAGAACAAATGTTTCAAAATGCTAAAAGTTGATTGGAAACACAGGCAAACAAAGTGGACTCTGGACTCACTAGATTTTCATTGACAATGCCATCACTTGCAGCGAAGAATGCCAACACATGAGAAATAAAATAGCGTTCGTCATCCTTTAGGGACTCCCAGTGCTGGAGGTCTTTGGAGAGGTCAACCTACAGGGGGAGAGAAAAAGTGCATGTGAGAAAGGCCACCCCAGCATTAAGGGATCTTCAGGCACCGTGGTCCTGGACCTAGTTCAAGCGAGATATATACCTCTTCAGCTGTCCAGAAAGAAGCCTCAGCCTTCTTGTACATCTGCCAGATATCATGGTACTGAATGGGGAAGACGACAAAGCGACGTGGATTTTCCTTCAGGAGAGGCTCTTCCTCTGTATTGACTTTTGGCTTCTCCTGGAACGAGAGAGGAGAAAAAGGCTTAAAACCAACATCAAGACATTGAAATGGTCAGCAAGAAATTTGTCCATTTACAGCAGTCTTATTCACAATGGGATGGGGCTTCATTTCAACTAAACAGGAGCCACAACAGATTGAATACGACTTTCCCTTTGGGCTGAATAAAGTGTCTATCTATATCCAGTTCTACAGTTTATCCATCATCCATTAAATGTACATTTAACTTGCCTGCAATGAAACTCGAGCTACAATGGACATTTGCAATAACTAAAATGGACATTTCGAGTGTTGGTGCCAGAAACTTGGATGCTTAATTATTCAGCACGTGCGACTAAAAATAACTAATTATATCCAACACGGATGTCTCAACATGTGATGAATATCATGTTTATAACAGTTCCCTCTGGGGGTCTAAAACTCATTAGTATTTTAATTTTATAGGACACCTTTTGTTCATATCTGTTACTTAGTCGTCGTGTACATTAAAACACAATAGGCTAGCTAGTTAGCGAGGTAGCACTACTACCGCCAAAAAGAGTCAGCTGTTAGCATTGTTAGCCCCGGTCTAGAACAGGTTTGCTTGGCTTACGAAATTTCCTTCTGCTTAAAAGGAGTACACGGCTGTGTCAAGAGTTTAAAGGATTAAAGACTTAAAATTGATGGCTTAGGAAAAAGTAGAAATAAGTGTAAAGACTGTGTTGACCGCCCAACCCATCAAAAGGGCCCGTTAACTAGGTAAAGTTAACCCTAGAACCGGTTCAGGGTTTTTACTCACCTCAGGATCCTCGAAGATTTTGCGCGCGGTTTTTGAGGCAAAGATTCGTGTCGAGTTCAAGCTTGGTGGCTGCATGAATAAAACAGCAATGTTATATATTAGCATTAATTGGACAGAATATTAGGAACTGAGCATTTGACTTTGCCAACTTTCCCTCCACTTTTGATTCAACAAAGAACTCGTGCATTAGATATGCAATGCATAATTATCAGATTTGGATTAAATTTACTCACCGTGTTTTCTTTATCTCCCAGAGACATGTTCCCCAGCTTACTGGAAAAGACGTTTTCATTCTTGCTTTTAAGAGGTGAGCGCGTGGACAGCATGGTTACGTTGAAGGCAAATAAAGTAGACTACAAAGAGAGTAGTAACCTAAAACGAGCTTGTAAAATAAAAGGGAGATTAAAAAATAAACTTAAAGAAAAAAAGAAGAAGAAGATGCGAAGCCTATACACCGTAGAGGAAAAGACTAGCACGGTCTGCTCCAGCTGCTCCTTTTTATTTCGTTCTTGGCGCTCGATCCGCTCAGCCAATCAGGAGCGAGGCGCGGGCTGGCTCTTTAACTCCTTTTCACGGCGCCAACCAATCAGACGCCGTAACGTCACCAGCAAATTGCGGGAAATTTCAAATGCGTTGGGGGTTGTGTCCTATAGAGATATACGGCTTCTCATAACGCGATTCTGGAAATTTGGCGCGCTTTTGACAAATATCAGCGATTAAACTATTAAAAGGACATATTTTTATTTTATGTTCCTGGGTCAAATAATGTTATATGTTTGTTTATTTATGAGTGAGAACGCCACGAATAAAAAAAGAAACACAAAACTGATGATTTCCGCATAGGTATGATCATTAACAAGAGTAAATAACACTGCTCTATGGGCAACAATTAGAAATAAACTATCTATCAACAGCTCCCGATAGCGGACTATAAACTCTCAAGGTGAGGAGGAATAATTCTTTAAGAACAAGCAAAAAAAACGTGTAACAAAACATTCCTGCAGAGCTTTCCCGCCAGATTCAGGAGTGGCTATTAAACATATCTTTTAAAATCCCACAAGATCTTCTTAATGACAATCCTCCCCACACACACTAGTTCATGAACTTGTTCTCAGCTCGTCATGATGTTTATTAAATGTGTATCTGCAACGAATCCGGTTCATTCATAAACATTTGGCGCGGATGCACCTAGTAATAAACATCCAGCTGAAACAAACCCAATAACCCATTTTTCTGTTTATAAAACTGTTGTCTATTGTGAGAATTGATATAGTTAACAATAAATGACCGATTCATGACTTTTTGCATCGTTAAAAGCTGAATATCAAGTTATCGTCCCGCTAAAATTATGCAATAGTAACAATAATACGTAGTCGGCTAAGTGCAGGTTTACAACGAAATTCATGTAGTACGTATAATAATTTTTGTAACAATCCATAGAAAAATGGTTACAACAACTTATTGCAACATTAGTGATCAAGTACAATCTTTCGATTTGCGTTATTTCAATAATAATCTTAGGGTTATTTTCCTGTACCAACAATCAAAAAGGCGGATCCAACGAGTTGCAGCCATGAAAGCAAGAGGTGAGTGCGCGCGCTGCAGTGTGTCTGTAACCCAGGCTCAGCGCCGCACAGTGGTTGGAGGACCGAAATACAGGAAAAAATAAAGTCTTGGGCTGAATCCAAAATGGCTCCCTTTTGAACATACATTACATGGCCAAAAGTACACTACATTGCCAGAAATTTTGGGACACCCCTCCATATCATTGAATTCAGGTATTGTTTTTCAGGGGTTGGCCCCTTAGTTCCAGTGAAAGGAACTCTCGATGCATCAGCATACCGAAACATTTTGGACAATTTCATGCTCTCAAAAGTTTGGGGCTGACCTCTTCCTGTTCCAACATGACTGCGCACCAGTGCACAAGGCAAGGTCCATAAAGACATGGATGAGCGAGTTTGGTGTGGAGGAACGTGCATTTGTGAGGTCAGGCACTGATATTGGATAAGAAGGTCTGGCTCACAGTCTCCACTCTAATTCATCCCAAAGATGTTCTATCAGGTTGAGGTCAGGACTAAGCATTAAGAGACAATTTTTAACTCTGTTTTATATTGGATGTGCATGTATGTATCAAGGCAAGTGGGATTCAAGTGGGATTATTTTTAGTTTTAGAAGGTTGATTAATTACAGTCAGGTTTTTTTGCCACATAGTCTTAGACTCCTTTTTAACTGATACTTGACGTCTCTGGGTTGTGGTTTGAGAGTTTTTAAACAGTGCTCGCAAGGAAACCCATCCTCATTTGGGCAACACTGGACAGTAAATAATGTAAATGTAAATAATGTCCTTTCTACAGCAGCAACCAAGGAGGAACTAATAGGTCAGTGTAGATTCTGAGTTCATTATAGGCTCTAATTCCTTGCTGTCGCAAGCTGACAGATGCAACGGCAGTTCAGTGACGGTGTGATCAAGTCTTCAAGTGGTTCTGTCCACAGCAGTCCCCTGGTTCACAGGCTATCCATGTAGATCTATCCATAGCAGCAGTGAGCACCACCAAGCGACGAGACTCCAACCAGGGGTAGAGCATCTGGATGGATCGGCAGGTCTGGAAAGAAGAAGTGGTCACACTGGAAACTCAGAACACTGGTAGTTCGGGAGTGGGATGTATAGCTCGACAGAGAAAGACAGAGAGCGACAGAAAGTTATTAGGTATACAAAGCTGTTAAATCATGTCCCAAAGCATCAACTATTGGCTCAACTGAGCAGAAGCCTAAATAATATTAGTAGGTTCTCTGTGGCCTTTTTTGTAAACAGTAAATCCATGTGCAATTATGAATATATTTAGTGCACAGGCCTTCGAGACATAAATGTTAGCCGTACAGATATTGCGTAGTGAGGTGAGGAAACAGCAGGGGTCGCACCTCACTAAAGTTTTACATTATTACCAATAAGCACCTCATGATTTTATAGTTTTAGTTCTCAACCACATGACACCCTCATTGCATCCTAAGCCCCTCCTCTGATATCTGCATTAATCAAAATACCGCAATCGACTATGTATGCATTTAAATAGCATAACCAGCCACAACCCATACCGTATATTTTTTACAGGATGCAGATCATATTTGCCTTCTAAAGGCAAACAGGAATATGGAACTGGAAACTGGTCAAATATGGAAATATTTTTTCATTCAAATTTCTCATTCTAGTAAGAAAACACGGGATCTTGCTTAATATTGTCTTATTACCTTCGTCCAAAATAGACATTATACTATAGGTTATTGTGTTAAATGCACCGTGCAGAAACACATTAACAGATGTGGAGTGAAGTATACTATTTATATGTGTATCACACAACGGGTTATTTTTTAGATGATGTACAAATAAACACAAAGTTTATTTGTTATTGTGGCATTCAGAAATCTAAAAGCCTCGTTCAATTCCTCTATAATTCTGAAATTCTTATTATTTGTATTTACCTTTATGGTGTTTATTGATTAATTGATATGTATTTAATTGTCATTTATAAAGATTTTCGGATAAAAAAACAAAAAACATATCGTGACCCCGCCCTAGGCCCGAATTTTGCTTTCTTTATTCAGTTTTTTTATTCATTTTATAAAATTTCTTTATCCGCGCTTGAGGAATACAAACAACACCACTACGTAATCTAAACATTTCCACTACATGCATTATTTTAATCCACCGTAACAATTTTATTTCTCCATTTAAGAATATTGTAAGGCAAATGGGCGGGCATAACATTAACCAATCAGTTAGTTCATTAGGGTTCACAGATATCTGTGATTGGTCGCGCCCACTAAGAGCTCTTGAACGCTGCTCTGTGATTGGATGGAGTTTGTTACTGGGTGTTAAAGGGAGACCGCGCTCGCGCTGTTGTGTAAGTGCGTCCAGAGCGCACTTGCATAACCCAACTTGCATAACTGAAATTATTATTTTGGTTTTCTCTTCCATGTCGGTGTTTTCGATAGATATATTTCACCATGCATGCTTTTCAAATCAATTTATACTACTTTATTGTGTAATATATTTGAACAATTACACTGCGTAGAAATTGCAAAAGGAAATTGCGTCTGTTTTTGAGGTCTTTGTTCGATCTTGCTGCTATTTAAATATAATTACATTTGATGAAAGAAAACTCAGAATACTACATAAACATGAAGGTTTATTTGAATCTTCAAATGGTCATTAAATAATATTCAAAGTGGGATAATAGGTAGTATCACAGGTAAGAATACTGTTCATTTGACAGAAACTTAACATTTATTTATATATTGCCAATAAATGCACGTTTGAATACACATTACATTCATATAGATAGTTACATTTATGTACAAATATACAATGGCATAGAATAATGTAACATGAACCAACAAGGACTTTGGCAAATGAAGTGCATACATTTTGGGATAACTTATATATATATATAAAAAAAAAAGAAAAAGGTCCTTATAAACAACAACAAATGGTAGGAAATCCAGTGCAACCGTCTCTTTTTTGTACATGGATATGTAGCAGCCTTGGTTTTCATGTTTCCCCTGTACAATGGTCAGTGGGAGGGAGATTGTCCTGAGGTGAAAGAGTGGCCCTTGTTTAGGCCTAGTTTGAGGCAGGTACGAGGACACTGAGGGAGACAGAAGACTGTGATGACGGACGCTGAGTAGAGGCCGTCTTGTTCAGCTCACGCACATCGGTGGTCCATGTTGCAGAACGCTTGGTGGTCATGTGACGGCGAGTGTGCTTGGTCAAGTGGTCACTTCGCATGAAACGTCGGTCACACACAGGGCACGCAAATTTCTTCTCACCCGTGTGAGTGCGGCGGTGCCGGGAAAGCTCATCGGATCGTGCAAATTTTTTGTCACAGCCGTCCCAATGACAACTGAAAGGTTTTTCACCTGAGGAACAAAAACAGTCATTATCAGAACAAAAAAAAAAAAAAACATTATATTTAAAAACTAGCTGACGTATTAGCTGATTTATTAAACACAAGTGTGAATTCTATTGCATTTTCTAAATCTAATTTATTTATTTGCTTGTTTGTTTTAGCCAAAATCTGTGCGAGTGTGTGTGTGAGAGAGAGCGAGAGAGAGAGAGAGAGAATAAGATAACATTCCCACAACTGTATGATCTGTATAAACTGTATGTATAAAAATTATGATCATTTTCAAAGGTATTTTTTAAAAAGTAATACACCAACAAGTATTTATTTATAGTGTCTACTGCACATTTCTAGGCATCACTGAATACTGAGTCACAGCACAAGCTGAAAAAAAAATTGTATTTCATTTATAACAACCTGTGTGGGTTCTCAGATGAGCTTTGAGGTGAGAACTCTTGAAGTATGTCTTCTTACATCCTGGAAAACTGCAGACATAGTTGCGCCTGCGAGAGAAGTCGGTGTGTGTGGTGGCCCCATTCTGGTTTGAGGGTATGTAGACTGGTGCAGGGGCAAGGGGGAGGAGCTTAGTGTTGCCAACGGTCACAACATTTTGTTGGCAAGGTGGAGCTGGAGACACTGATGTCTGAGGGACTACAAGCATCACTGTACCCTGAGCCATTGATGGACCCATTAGAAGAGGCTGTGAGAAAGAGGTGGACTGGGAAAGAATGGGCTTCGTCCCAGTGCTCTGCATCTGAACGTGGGTCTGAACAAAGGCAGAGATGATTCCAGTCTGCCCGTTCACAGGAAATACCTGGCACAGCACTGGACTGGTCAAGGGAGACTGAGGCATGGATGAAGAGGCTTGTGATGCAGGAGTGGAAGGGCTTGTAGAGGTGGCTGAGGGTGCAGTGCTCTCCACATCTGCAGTAGAATTTGTAGTACTAATGTATGGCTGTGTTTCAGTCAGAATGTTGATCTGGGCTGTAGAATCAGAGGTGATCTCAGTCTGTTGCGCAGGGCTTTCTGAAGACCCAGGACACTCCAGTCCTGTGCTAATGTGATAATCCAGAGACGTGTCTGCAGTGTGTCGAATCACACTAGTGGCCCTGCATTGTGTGCCAGGCTCAGACGGCTGAGGTGGAATGGAGTTAGGTAGGAATGTAGCAATGCCAGCCTGTAGACTGCAGGGAGTTTCTGCCTTGTTGGTCAAGGCAGGGCACATTCTGGGCAATGAGACACTTTTAAGGCCTGAGCAGGCCAGAGGAGGCATGGTGCTGATGATAGCAGATGTGGTTGAGGTCTCAGCAAAGCTGGGGCTGTGTGGTGGGGTCATGCACTAGTAAGGTAGAAGAGAAGGTTAGCATGTGAACTATGTCAGTTTTACATTAGCAACACTTTTATTTCTCCTTGAAAAATGACCAATTTTATAAGATCTTTAGAGATCTTATAAGATCAGCTTTAATAATTTCAGTTACAGCATGCTGATATGGCATGACAAGGAAATTATAAACAATGTTACAATGTTACTTCATGCTGCATTGGTAAAAATGATGATGCCACAATTCAGGGGGGAAGTTCACAAAAATTTATTTATAGAGTTGGGTGGGGTGCATATATTGTATTATGCAAACTCATGATTGCTGTTTTAAGTTTCATATTTTTTCTTTTTTTTCCCCTGATCTAATGTTCTTAATCAACAAAAACAACAACAATAATAATAATAATAACTTCTGTTCTACTCAGTAAATTAGGCTGTGAATATAACATAAAACATCAAAATGAATCTGAATAAATTTCATCTCATTTTTAAACTCACTAGTGAAGAGAGGGAAACGAGATCTTTGGGGGACTCCAGGGTTTCAGGGTGTAGACTAAGTGAGTCACATGAGTCTGAGGTTGGGGTAAGTGGGCGGGCTTTGTGTGACCTCTGAACCCAGGAGCTCATGCACACCAGAGCCTCAGCTGCCTCAAGGTCATGATACTCCAGAGTGGAGGAGCAGGGCTTCCCATCATTGTACCTGTTCCTCTCCATCATCACCTCACAGATTCCCACGTAGCTGCTCTGGGAAAATAATTTAAGCAAAGCATGCATATGATCAGAAAAGATGGACTAAACAAATTGGTTTTGTTATTGCTTCTTACATACCACTAACATAAGTGCATGTAATTATTATGAAAAGATTACAGGCAGAGGTAATTGTTTCATTTCCTCAACAGCCGTGGTGTTTCCTCAAGTGTTTCATTAGAACGGCCAAGGAATAAGGGCTCCTGATTCGGCAGTACCACTGCAGACTTAACAGCATCATCAGTCTCCATTTCTGTATCCCATACTTTCTACCATTCAACTTGCACCCATTTTACTTATTGCTCTGGTCAGTCCTACTGACAATGTCGAAAGTGGGCCGTGGAGCTGCTTATCAAGCATCAGCTGAATGCTGAAGTGCACGGAGATGCTGCCACTGAGTGATAGAGACTGAGAGAGAGAGCGAGAGAGAGAGAGACAGAGGGGCCCAAGTGTTTTAGCCCCTCCAGCTATGAGGTCTGCTGGGAACCTCCCATCGCCCAAAAATAGCCTTAAGTGTGACGTGCATCTAACCAAAACTAGCGAGGGTGGACACCCACATGAGGAAGTAAAATTCAGACTAGTCCTCCTTTTTTTTCCCCCTAACAAAGCCTCCACAAAAGAAGGGACACCTAACGCCAGTTTAAAAGCACACAGAGCAACGGGGCGTGATGTTATGAAACTAAAGCACCCGCCTCCACAGGCTAGAGTTTGTGCACACAAATTGGTAATAATAAAGTGGTTTAATTAAACTACCACCTCCCCACAGGTCTCAAACAAGGATGCGGACTGGGCTGAGAGAATGTGCTTGTATCTCAAAGAGCACTGCGTCTCATCACCAAAGGTCATGATGCACAACACTGATTGCGGCAAATGCTTTTATTTCAAAGAGTCTGCATAGTTTTATACAATGCACAAAGAAAAAAAATATATATAAAAAAAACATTGATGACATGCATGCTATAGATTATCTTCAGTTCTATGCCAATTATGTGCAATTGGGAATGAATCCATAAACATGAGTAAAAACTGATTTAATTGCACAAGACTACAGGAAACAATTAATGCAATTAACAAAAACTTGAAGCAAGACATTAAAGTTTTATGCTTTAACTCATCATTACTACTGGGTCATTGCGCAAAACAGATAAAGTGACAAAGACGCAGTTAAGCCTTGTCAATAAAAAAGAAACCAACTTACCTGGTCTGAGGCTAAGGTCGGCATGCGGATCAAAACAGCGTGTAAACAGCAGTGTGAGGAAACAAAAAAGCGCGACACAGGCGTTCAGCAGACCCCGGGCTCGTAAGTCTAACCACTTTTTTACTGCAAGGTCCAACCTCAGCTGAGTGAATCAGGAACGGAGGAAGAAAAAAAGCAGAAACAAAATTCAGAACAGTCTGGCGGGTGGTAACATGTTACCAATCAAAAACAAAGGTGTAGCAAAATTGGACCAATCGGAGCGAAGCAAGCGCGTGATCAGGACGTGATCGAGAGCTGATTGGTGGAGAGAGGGTGCGTGGCTGTTGGGGGGCGTAACGCAGGAGTCAGCGGTGTCAGTGTAAACCCGGTGAACCCGGCGCTCATGAACTGGGGGAAAGGTCGAAGCGGCGAGCGCGCGCAACAGCGAGATACTCCCGCACGCGTCTGGCTCACTCTGACGCCAAAACAAGAAGTAGGGAAACAAAGCAGCATGCGGAAACATTAAAAGATATGATTTAACAGCACTTTATAAAGGCTTGAATGACAACAAATTAATTAATAATTTAACCCACATGTCGATTCACAAGCACTGCTTCTATAACAAAGGATAGTCTATGGTGTATGACAACTGACAACACAAATTATTATTAATGTGTTTTTTTTGTTGTTTTTGAAGATGTTTATCTTATTGTATTAGATTTCATAGAACTGTTTTAGACTGCACAGTTTGATTTTCAGCCCGTGGACAAAAACCGAAACCTTTCTTTGTACGGCTTGGTTTCGTTGAACTCAAAAACCCCTCCTTGGTCTCAGCTGCTTGCACACAGCTTCTCCTTAAAAGACCCTTGAATGGGCGTGGTTTTTGGGTCGATGGGCGGGGCCTCTTTGTTGTAGCTCTGTTAGCGCTTGAAACGGCTCTTTGTGTGTCTCTCGTTTCATAAAGTCAAACTTGAAGCCATACAGCGCGATCAACTGCTTCAGGATCTTCATAAGCACAGAGCTTGCCACTTGTATGTGATGTAGATATTTATGTCGTAAGGGAAAAGCACTAATTCCATGACTCGTAGCTTCTGAGGGGGCCTGTGATAGTGTCTGAGAAGGAAGAAAGCATTGGGTGCAAACAAAGAGCTGCTGAAGTCCCTCCCTCCAACGAGAGAGAGAGAGAGAGAGAGAAAGAGAGAGAGCACAGAAAAAGCCTGATTTGGCATAATGATACTAATAAAATTGTAAATGCAAATATCTATAATTGTATAGCACTTTTTCATTTGGAGGTCAAAACCTTGTGAAAGATTTAAGCAAGTAAGAGAAGCATGATCTGGACAAATACATCAAATACAACAAAGCACCCTAGAACTCTGAATATACTAGGCTAAACAAATATATATATATATTTTTCAAGCTGGTAATATAAAATGTATGTTATACCAAATAAGACATGTATTTCAACCAGAAACGACCTTTTATGCCAAATTGAGTCACCACAAGTGACATCAGATTGGCAGGAATCAGCTTTTCTTTACAGAGGTTGATATTTATGAAATATCATTTGATATTTCACAATTATCCAAAAGCACTGTTTATTTCTAATCTGTAGTACATACCGATGCAAAACATCTTTCTAGAAGAGGAAGCTCTGCTTAACAATCAGAACAATACAAAACAAACAGCATGCTTTTAATGCAAATCCTTAGATGGTTAGATAATATGCGAAAGCTCTCTAATCAACGGTTTTAACATTTTAAGCCCAGAATCCAAAATAATTGTCTATATGTTTACGTGTAAATGTACATATACAAAAATCTCAGTTAGTGACAATCTCACACATGCTGCCGTAGTAAAAGTGGGTAGCTCTACAATATTGAGGTCTAGAGTGAAAAATAGGGACCGAACACAGTTAATGTTATATACACACATAAACATACACAGCCTTCAAATTCTAGCCAAGGAAAAGAGAAAGTTCAGATATTTCCCCTCAGATGACAACTGCGAGATAAAACACAGATACAACTGTTTACCTGCCTTGGTTATTTTTTCTTTTGCTCCCCAAGATAATATTGCCTGTCCCAGCCCTTGTTTTCCACTGGACTGCAAGGATCATTTTCAATTAATCAGGCATTGTATCATGGGTGTAACAGGATAAGTAAGTGGGCTGATTCAATTCAAAGTCTATGAATAGATTTAAGGGCTACATTTGAAAATCTCAATAAAACAAATCTATTAGACTGCTACATGTCATTCTTCTTGATTTCCATGTAAGCATTAAAGCAAATTTAAATTACAATCCTATTTTTCAGAATCGCGTAAAGGAGATGCAGACCATGCAATGCTACATAAACAAGGAGGTATTTGTTTTGAATATGCCCCGAGCTTGAATGACCTACATTTTTAGCACGTGCGGTCATGTTTTCATGACATATGGACATGCCATGTTTATTTGGAGCTTAGTGATGGAAACAGGATCCCTCAAAGAAAATTGTATACCGTACTAGGAATAGAAATTCCATCTATTGTGACATGTTCTGTCTTGGAAATGGCAGGTCATCTCAAACTCCACCATTAAAAAGCTGTAAACAAAAGATGTAAACAAGCAGTTCAAAAATTTACTCCAGAGCTAGTGCTTGGAAAGCTTTAATAAATGAATGATCTTCTTATGGATACAAACATGGTTTCAATTACCACACCCCAACTACAATATGTCCCAAGTCTCCACATATAGAGGAAGTTAACATTGTGAAGTAATTTTACAAAATATCTTCTACGTGATTCCCATTTCTCAGTAAACACAAATGGAGTCGTTTCTCCCACTCATGATGAACATGTTCGTGTCCCCACATCTAGTGCATGTAATTGCATTCCTTTAAATGATCTTTTTGCTGTATCCTTTCCTGGAACCCTAGTACACTATGACTTTTTTTTTGATACATAAAGTATGAAACATTTGTGAAGACATTTTGCTAAAATTTCTACAATATACAGGACACCCTGTACAACTGTATCTTAAAACATTTGGTGTGTTTTCACTGAACAGTAAGCTACTTTTATGGGTGCTGAATGCAAAGTCCAATTGTTATCATAAACAGCTAATATACAATGATATTATCCTCTAGTTTGATCTACTGACCACCAGAAAACAATTTGCCTTTTGGTAGCTGCAGGAAGTACAAGCAGGAAGTAATGTCACTCCAGTGTGTCTGTCTGTGTGTGTGTGTGTGTGTGTGTGCATGTGGGGGTATTGGGTTCATAAGACTTTGTCTGAAAATGTAGCCAAAGCACTAATTTGATTTTGGTTTGGTTAATCTAGTGGCCAATCAAACAAAAGAACAAAGTACATCCAAATGCTTCTTTCATGTTTGCCTTATCTATAGTGTAAACACACCATTCCACTGGCATTTGGACTAATGCTTGTATTTAAACACTATAGTGGAAAAATTCCTTAGCTCAATGCTCAACCGTCAAGTAGATTTATACTGTCATTGCATCCATAAACACACATGCACTGGTATAAAATAGCATTCTCATAGGACCATGGTGCAGTGTCACAGACAGAGGCTCTGTGTGTAAAAAAAATGGTGCTGTGTGTAAGAAAAGTGATGCATAAAATTACAGTTTCACTATACATATCCAGAATGAGTCAGTATGAGAATGTATCAAGTCACTCTAGAGATTATTGATAGGAGTTACGGTTAGGTAAAACAGTCAGAAAAGAAATCCCCATTATTTTGCAGAGGCAGTATGTGAAGGCTGGGAATTCTTGGGTGGGTGTTGGTGGAGCTGCAGGGGCGAGGCTCAGGGTCGGGGGAGGAAGTATGTGTTTATGTATGAGGGACCTGGTGTGTGCGCACGCGCATGTGTGAGAGGGAGAGGGCAGAGAGTGCAAGCTGGATGTGTGCCAACACATTGCCTATGTGCAGGGCTTGATAGCAAATGTGTCATCTCTTTTTGGTTGTGGATGGAAAAAATGCAGTGGCAGCATGGGCAGGGCGTCTGGGAAAGAGAAATGGTAACTTTAAGTCATGTGTTGAGATAGGTGGGGTATTTTTTAATGTAGGTCAAGCAGAAACAGGGGGTGGGCTTTCTTTAAAAAGCAGTGATGTCACATTGCTTTCCAGGATATGCAGCCTAAACTTCCCTTTCATAAGAAACAGCAAAAAGCTAATGCAGGATATATATATATATATATATATATATATATATATATATATATATATATATATATATATATATATATATATATATATTTTTTTTTTTTTTTTTTTTTAAAAACAGGCACTTTTTATGGCAAACATGTATAGATTTAAAGGCGGTCTGCACAAAATCAACCAAATGAGGTGAGATCATGCCTATTCAGCATTACTAACAAAGCTGAGTGGCGAAGAGTCTCTGAGGTCTGAGCAGAGGCCAATGAGTGCAGCTCAGAGCTAGCAGTCTGCTCCACACCCAACAACCCACAAAGCCAGGAGAGAGGAAACTTTACAGCGCTCTGTTAACTCACACACGACTGAATGTGAAGCACAGCCCCAACACGGACACATGCACTAACTGACACTGACATGCAAATCATAATCTGCCCGGTGTGCTTATCAGCAGAGAAATGCAGACAGTTATCAAGGTGTACACAAACTGCATGAGCTAAATATAACTTTCTATGACTATAAATACCACAAACATTTCTATTGCTGTTAATTCAATAAGATTACATGGAATTTGAATGGACATTGGAATCACATTGGTTAATTCATCTGAAAAGCATATAAATCATGTTTTTAAACAGCTAACCGTAGTTTACAAGAAGGTGAATAGGCGAGGAATCCTGTGGAATTTTGTGGTAAGAGCAGTTCTGGTTTCACCAACCAACCCCCACTTCCTGCAAAAAGAAGAGAAAATCGGTGAAGAAAAAGAAAACATGCTAATAACATTATAGCACTCTATAAAACGAATAAACTAACATTAAATTATTTTTTATATTATTATTATTATTATTATTATTATTATTATTATTATTATTATTATTATTATTATTATTAATAATAATAATAATAATAATAATAATAATAAGTCAATTAATGAAAAGTATTAAAATAAATTCCTTAAGAATTAATTATTAAAAATAAAAACATATTAAAATCATTAAAAACATTAAAAACATTTCCCTATTCTCTTACAGCATCTAACTTTAATAATTCCTTTTGTATTCACAGTCTCACATCCTCACAGATCCTTCAGCACACTTAACAGTGGGGATTAAGTTCTTTTCTTTATAATCATTCTCCATTGTAACCTTGAATGTTTCTTTCCAAATAGATCTCTCATTGTCTCATCTGACCGGAGAAATTTTGTTCAAAGTTTGCTAGTGATTCACAAAGCCCCCAGCACTTATGTTCGTGGTTAGATGAAAGAAATAGTCTCTCCTGGCATGCTTCCTAAATAATCTGACATGGAAATGGTGTTTAATTTTAGACTTGCTACCATCTTGCTACCATCTTTACTAATAAGTCCATTAGTAACTAATAACTAATGGATTGTGACCTCTGTGTCACCTCATATTTATACCCCAGTGAAACAGAAAGCCAGGGATACCGAATTTAAGTTTCTAAACACTCAGACATAAAAGACAAATGGTAAAAATATAAATGGGAAGTTGCTTCAGGTACATGTTATTCAGAGGAATTTCTAGGGGTGACAATATAATCATTCATATTTTTATCCGTAGGGTATTTTACTTTCCCCCATTTTCTCCCCAAGTTGGTCACCTGCCAGTTCCCACCTACCAGCCAGTTTTCCCGTCATTTCAAAGCTACTAACCCGAGAGGGTGAAAACTAACACATGCTTCCTCCAGCCAACTTTTTGACTCTGCTCCTCATGCCTGAAAATATAACACATTTGGCGGAAAGTCCTATCTACCTTCTTCCACATAAATAAGCTCAAAGTGAACAATTGGCTAGTGTCACTGTGGCTGGGGAGAGATAGACAGCAAGAGTGTCTCTTTCCCAACCAAAGAGCAGGGCCAATTTTGCTTCACTGGATCCTGGCCACAGATGGCTGTGGCATCATAACATTGGCACTGCGATTCATGTTGCACTTATGTAAAGAAAAAGATCATACGGTACATTAATTTCCGTCTTGTTTTTAATACCTGTACATTCTGAATAGAAAATCTAGTTAGGTATAGATTAAGTATGAACTGCTGTTGAAACTAAACTATAGGTATTTAACAGTAAGGACACTGTTCTTTTGATTACAATATAGGAGGGGGTAGTATGTGTACACCACCTGCTGTGACAAACAGGACTCCAGTCAATTAAGGTTAAAGAGCATGCTGAGATCACAGTGGGGGAAGCTCTCCCTGCTCTCTAAACACTGAATTTTTGATTCATTGCCATCCGCCTTTAAAGCAGCAGGATGAGGCCGCTGCTCTAAAATAGCTCTGGCTGTCTGGGAGCAACCGAGTCAACCACCAACCAGCCTGCACAATTTAAAGGAAGCAGAACAGTCTGACATATGTCAGAGGGAACACTGTGTATGGAAGTCATGCCACGGAAGTTAAACCCACTCCGGGGGTAATCAGGAGATGTGTTAGTGGGTTAGTTTGTGTTTGTGTGCCGTGTTGTTGGGGGCAGGGCTGCTCGAGCAGGAAGCATGTGGATGGTGTTTACATGCACGAGCAGTCAGCTGGTGTGTGCAGGGAACGGCGCCAGAAAAACCACCCACAGCAGCACAGAGGCTGCCTGTCCTCACACACCCGCCCCCTTCCTCCCTCCTTTACTCCTCATGCACCTCTTGTGGGCTTGTCCTTTTAGCTCTTTTAGCTGCAGCACAGTCGGATCACTGTTTTGCTCTTCAGGAGAAGCTCTTCTGTCCCACTGCAGCAGGGAACACAGAAGAGTCACTAATCATTCACGACATTAATGTATCTTATTGAATAATTACATACTTATTGAGAATCTTTAAAGAATAGACTGTTATTAGCAATAAATAAACAAATAAACAAACTGAAGATGACTGATAGTAAACTTTATTCGTAAAAAAAAAATTTAAATGGAGTGCATCTGCTTTAAAAATATAAATAATAATAAAAACAGATATAATGAAACTAGCAATATAAGAAATAATGATGTATATAGTTAATCACAGATAGCTAAAAAAAAAAAAGAAGAAGAATTTTATTATACAAGAACACGAGCAATAAAATTTCTTTTATTTATTTATGTTCTGAGCTTGACTGCCTGTTGATTTCCATGAAGCATTATTATAAGCATAATAATAAAGAGGTCCTTTTATTCCACCTTTTTTTTTTAACAGAGGGCATTTCTACAAAGCCAGTATTAGCAGACCTCAGATAATGACCTGAGACATTGTCAAAGACAGACTTTTAGTGAATTACTAGATGCCTTTATTGTCATTTACACCACAGGTGCATTGATATTTTTTGCACAGTTCCAATACACCGGTTGTGTAAATGCCAATAAAGGCAATGCCAGTTGATAGAGCTAGAGAGCAAGTAACAGAATTTCTGTCCCGAAGATACAGGTAACTGTCCTGAAGATACAGGAGAGGCTTTTTTTTTTTAGGATCCATGCTGCTGTGTTTTGTTCAAATCGCAGTTGTGGGTGTGTTTTCTTCTTCTGAGTCTCCTGAGCAAAATATTATAATCGTCAACTGTGCTTCTAAAAAATGTATCAATGAAATTTTTAGACTAAATGTTTCTTTAAAGAAGAAACCATCTTAATAACTTAGTAACTTTGAGTATTAAATAATTGTCATATTTTATTATATCCATGTTGCAGATTTCAGTAATCTATGCTTAAGAGAGCATAAGGGAAAATGATATTAATTCAGAAAAGGCCTCATGAGGAAACTTAAATTAAATACCAAGAAGAGAAATAAAGGAAAGAAAGGAAGAAGATGAAAATAGATGAAATTTAACCATAGATAATCGATCAGCAACCATACTCTATACATATCCTATATGCTGCATTAGTTAATGCTTTTCACCATTTAATAACCATGTCTGATAGAATAATAAAAAAAATCCAGGACATTTTCTGAAATCCTACAATGCCATCTAATAGATTAATGTCCACATATTTCCATGTATCTTGATGTATAAATCATTTCAAAGTGGGTCAGTTTTATTTTTTTGTTATAGGAGTGGAAATCACAATCCAAGATGATCAAAATTGATCTATTTTAAATTGGCTGGTCAACAGATTAGAGTGGATCTAATCCAAACTTCAGTTGCTCAAAAACAAAAAGTCCTATAAATAATGTCAACTGTCCATGGAAATCTCAGGAATAAAAGCTCTATGGCTCCAATAAATTGTCACTTCTTATATAAATAACGTTTTAAATAATACGCCTGATATTCAACATAGTGGAATAAATCTGTACTGATGGTTAAAGTGGTTAAAGAGGAGTTAAAATGGTTCCTGTTTGCAAAAAGTTTGATAAACCCTGGAATAGTAGATGTAGAACGCATAGAATAATGAGAGCGGGCCATTTCGTCTTATACTGAGTTACTTTGTGGAACTGTCTGACTATGAGAGAGTCCCTGAGTCAATGTGATTCCTAAGAAAAGCCTGCAGATGCTATGAAGGATAGAGCAAGTAAGGCATAAGAGGAAGTTCAAAGAGTGCAGAAAGATTGGAAGGGAATGTGAAGGTCAGAAATTTGGAAACAACCCTGAAGACCCTTAAGAGCTCTATAAAAGAGAAGGAGACGTTTGAATAGAATATGTTCTTTCATGGGGAGCCAGTTCAGATTTTGTAGTACAGGTGTAATATGGACTCAGAGCCAGGTGTTGGTAAGAAGCTGAACAGCTCTGGACAATCAGAAATGCTGCCAAATGCCATAAATGTGAATGGAAATCTAAAGTTCTGGATCTGGAAGGATCCATAGCTGATATCTATTAAATGGGAACGGTCCTGATAACAGTGTTCAACACCAGTGTGATGAGTGTGCATAGCCATGAGCATGGAAAGCATAGTAAGTATGAGGTCACGTTTACAGATATTTGATGAGTAGGTAATTAAGCTCAAGTACAGAGACGCACTTGATACTGCACTGCAGGCCTGGATTTTGAGCTCATGATGCCTACATGAATCTGCCTGGATCTTCCAATGCTGCTGTCTCATTTATCCTTTAGGTCAGGGTTCTCCGCTTCAGTACCAGGGACACAATGCCCTACCCGGGTTCAGGTTTTTCCTCCTCCTCTAACACATTTGATATACTGCACAAAGGTTTTGATCATTAGCTAATGAGGGGGATCAGGTTATTTTGGAGAAAGGAAAAAGTGAAACTGATCAGGGCAGGCCTGGAGTTAAGAAGAGATCCTAACACTCCTTTAGGACAAATGACACACCGGTGAGCAAAGAGCACAAGACCTGTTAACTCTAAATGAATATATAATGACATCTGACAATATGATTATTATAAATTATGTGTAATTATGTAAAAGAGTGCTTTCATGAAATCTACATTCAAATGTATTTTTTTGTAAATTCCTCTGTATAAATTACATTTATATATAAGTATAATATATTTAATTTACTGATGTCGCTGTGTGGCTCTGATGGCATATGGACATAGTAGGAAATGGTAACTGGATTTTATTTACTGTATTGTTCCAGTGTTAGATAAGATGTATAAAGCCGCATAAAAACATCTTTTGTAAGACATCCGCTTGTCTACTTTGTTCCAAAAACTTTGTTGTTACACGGTTGTGTGTGTTCAAAAACTTATTGATAGAATTCAATAACTGCCCTGAAGCTTCTATTATAACAGTTGAAAATAAACACTGGAATATTGCTTGAAGTCTTTGCCAAGTGAAATGCTGGGTGTGTTATATACAGAAATTCTGAGTAACTGTAAACGTTGAGGTACTGAGTGTTCTCTCAGCCTGCTCCCCCTCCTCCATGTGGGTGGATGTGTGCAGACAGACAGAGACGAGACCCCTCACCCGCCTCAGCATAAAATAAAAAGACAAAGATCTCAGAGAACAAAGAAAGAAAATCATATCCTTTTAAGGCAAGCCGAATTGGACCGTAGAAAAATATGAAAATATGAAAGCATAATTTTGAATGAAAGATCTTCTGCTTCATGGTTGAACTTTAGTAACATGTTACTCTTAGATATTTTATTATGGATAATGTTTGAAGATTGAAAAGCAACAGGACAAAAGATTTTTTACAGCTCTTAAATTTGGTGGGTGTCTCCCCCTAATGGCCAATTGTAGCAACTACCTGCAGCGTTAGGGTTTGTTAGATATATTGTATTTCCAAACGTTTTGGGACGCCACTCCAAATCATTGAATTCAGGTGTTGTTTTTCAGGGCCTGGGCTCGCCCCCCTTAGTTCCAGTGAAAGGATTTTTTAATGTTTCAGCATACCAAAACAGTTGGGACAATTTCATGCTCCCAACTTTGTGAGAACAGTTTGGGGATGACCCCTTCCTGTTCCAACATGACTGCACACCAGTGCACAAAGCAAGGTCCATAAAGACATGGATGAGCGAGTTTGGTTTGGAGGAACTTGACTGGCCTGAGTCCTGACCTCAATCTGATAGAACACCTTTGGAATGAATTAGAGCGGAGACTGCGAGCCAGACCAAAACTGGGACATCTGCCTTTACATGCACATGAATGTAATATGGAGTTGGCCCGCCCTTAACAGCTTCAACTCTTCTGGGAAGGTTTTCCACAAGGTTTAGGAGTGTGTTTCCACTAGAAACGCATTTGTGAGGTCAGCCACTGATGCTGGACAAGAAGGCCTGGCTCACAGTCTTTTACAGTCTTACAGTCTTACGGTCTTATGATCTATTATGGAAAAGGATGGTGTGTCTGCAGTTTATTTTTTTTTTCACACAACTTAGAAAATATTTCCACTCACTGATCATTTTATTAGGACACCACTGGTCTCAGAACAGCTCTTCAGAATTTGCAGTGTTGGAAACATTCCTTTGGGAATTCAGGTTCATACTGACATGATTTTTATAACATAATTGCTGCAGATGTTTATACTGTACATCTTCTGTATTGCCAGCTCTCTTCTGAACTATGTTGGATTCAGATCTGGTGATTTGGGAGGCAATTAATGTACGTTGAAATCATTATGATCATGGAACCAGCTTGAGATGACCTGTGCTTTGTGATATATTCATTATTATACTTGGAAGATGCCATTTTAAGAGGGGTAAATTGTGGCTATAAAGGGATGCACAGGGTCAGTAACATTAGTTATATAGCCTGTGGGACTTAAATTGATTGGTATTTCTTCTGTCCCAAGAAGAAATCCTCTCACCATTACACCACCAGCAGCAAAAGCCAGATCTGTTAATACACACACCATGAAGAATTTAAGGCAGTCAAAATAATTTTGGAATAAACTATCAATAACAGAGCCAAAGTTTATAGATGAAAATACATTGTTCCACAGTGGAGTTTTTAAACTGGGAATCATATTGCGTTATTGTGGTTTCAATTTATGTCAAGTAAAGAAATAGAGCACTAAATCATACCTCCACCTTAATGTGTGTGGTTTAGCTGATCGTGATTGACCGATTGGATGAAGACCAATAGACCAAATGCTATGAATCAGTGGGTATCTTTGTTTTACACATTGCACTGCAGAGCCAGCTGGCTGCTCCTGTGAGAACCACATACTGTCCTCAATGCCAAAAAATAAGTAAAGGTGTTGAGGTACCCAAGGCTCAATACTAAAGCTCTAGCTTACTTTATGTTTCCATCTTGCCTCTATTTTTATATGATCATGAATAAAAAACATACAAATTTGCCTTATTATAAGAATGATCATCTATCTGGTTTGTAACAAGTTTTAATTTGGTTATCAAGCTGCAAATTTTGCTAGCACACCATATGTATTCAGTATACATTTAAAAGATAAGTTTATTTTACAGTCCTCATCCCTTAAGGACCTCTTGAGGCACAGCATCATGAAGGACAGTAAAAAAAAATTGTTAATGACAGCACAGTATGGATGTGATTTACAAATATCTCTAATAAAACATAATAGAATCTGGCACATGCGTAACATTTATTGTTCAATTACATTATTTAAACGTTGACATCTAAAGCTGCCACAGATGCTAACTTTACAGCAGAGATTATATTAACTAACTCACTGTACATTACAAACTAGGTTAAAGATTCAGACTTGAATTGGTACAGATTTCCTTTTGAACCTCATTTCACTAGTTTCTTTATTTCATATATTGATTAATATTTTGTTTATATATGTATATTTTCCTGATCCAGACATGAATCTGAACTGCTTCAACAGCAAAGATAGCATCAGCTGGAGGAAAGGGAAAGACTTAGCAGTTTTTATCGCAATTATTTTATGGCTGTATTATTTCAGGACCCTAAGAGGTAAAGTTTGTGTTGTAATAAATGAGGATGTGAAGCTAGTGGGTGATGGTGTTGAGGATGCAGAAGATAGGGATAGGCGGAGAGAGATGATTTGCTGTGGCAACCCCTGAAGGGAAAAGCCAAAAGAAGAAGAAGAAGAGGTAAAGTTTGTACCTGTGAAATAAAGGGTTCCTTATAAACATTTAAATAGATTTAATGAAAACAGGATCCATTTATAATGGTCAGTGTATCTTCTACTCTCCTGACCCAAAAGGAAGGAGCACATATACAAAACTGCACCTTACAATGTGTTTTAGATTTTAGAAATCAGTACACAAATATTTAAACCACTTATCTTTTTACTGAATGAAAAAAGAAATGGTTTTATGAAACTGTACAGTATAAAAACACAAACAATTGTGTCAGACTGTAAACCTTACAAAGGTGGAATCACACAACTCTGTTCTGTAACAGCAGACAATGACTTTACACACAAGAAGAAAAAAAACACTCTTCTCAACACAGAAGTGCTTCAATTGTGCCAAGTCTGTCTTCATTCATTGAGGTTTTCTGGTGTTGATTTGCGGCCTGGCTTTGCCAGTAGGCGTCGCTCCACCTGAACCACTGCATTGTGCAACTGCGCATCTTCAACACCGAGAATGAAAGAGAAGAGTCCAAGTAACCACACATACATCCTGGGCAAAGTAGGTTCCAGATCCTTGAAATGGTCTCCACACCGCCTGCACAGACACAATGATATTTTTAAATGATTTACACATTAGCTTAACAGTGCTTCAAATGGTACTCCTTTTGAGCCTGTGGTATCTATGGCCATCTTTCTCTAGCAAAATCTTCAGGTTCAGGTCAAGGCACGAGTTACCACATCAACAGGCACTGTGTGAATTTCCTGTCATGAATAAAATACTAGAACATCTCTACCCATTTGGATCGTGAAACAATGTTTATTACATTTGCAATTTACTTAGAAAAGAGCTCAATGAACAAATGAGACATTATCATTGCCACAGGAACCCACCCTTTGTAATCACTAGGACTTCTGCTGTAGTTAATTCAGTGGGCGTACAACACAAAATGTTCCTAAGCTCCCTCTTCCTTCTGGGAGATGTTTAATCATAACTGTATTACAGACTTGAGTGACCTCTGAATAAATGAAATTATGAACTGCAAAAAATAAATAAATGAATAAATTGTGGGTATGAAAGTTTAAAGTATGAAGGCATAGCCCAGTACTGGTAACAGATTTCTGATACAGGCAACAGCTAGACAGAATTTTAAAAACATTTTAAGTGTGTAAATGTTTTAGCAATCATAGAAACTACACATTTACACTTACTGTAGAGTTATTTTACATTGTGTAAATGTGGCTCTAGATTTCAAAATAAAAATTTTGCCAGACTCCTTCCTCGAAATTATTCACAAACCCCATTCTCTATAACATGAGGTGACAAAGACTTAAGAAAAGGCACTGGATTTGTCTACAATTTTATGGATTTACCCTGGAGGGCACTTCCTCAAGAAAGTGTGCCAATATTTACGGTTGACAATGCGGCAAATTTTTTGCTTTTTAATCATCAGATTGTCCAGGCACTTGTGATGGAGACTGGGTCCATCAGCTCCATTCTTGTCTCCCCAAAGGAAGAGGAAGGTAGATGGGGAGGAAACTTTCTGCTCAGGAGTTGAACCAGAAAGAGCTTGGAAAGTGCTCTGTAGCTGTTCAACCACACCTGAAAAAGAAAGAGAGAGAAAGAGAGAGATTAGAACTGATTAGAAACTGATTATAATAAACAAACAACTTGTGTGTAAAAAATAATTTGTATTTTTGAACTGATGTCTAAATAACATACACTATATTGCCAAAGGTTTTGGAACACCTCTCTAAATCTTTCAGGGGTTGTTTTTCAGAGGTTGGTTCCAGTGAAAGGAACTCTTAATACTTCATCATACCAAGACATTTTGGACAATTACATGCTCCCAAATTTGTAGAAACAGTTTGGGGATGACCCCTTCCTGTTCCAACATGACTGCACACCAGTAAAGACATGAATGAGCGAGTTTGGTGTGGAGGAACTTGACTGACCTGCACAGAGTCCTGACCCTTAACCCGATGAATTAGAGCAGAGAGTGCGAGCCAGGCCACAGCCTGGATGCCTGCCTTTACATGCACATGAATGTAATATGGAGGTGGCCAACCCTTTACTGTTATAACACTTTCAACTCTTCTGGGAAAGCTTTCCACAAGATTAAGGAGGGTGTTTATGGGAATTTTTGACCATTGCTCTAGAAGCGCATTTGTGAGGTCAGGCACTTATGCTGGATGAGAAGGTCTGGCTTACAGTCTCAGCTCCGATTCATCCCAAAGGTGTCGGGTTGAGGTCAGGACTCTGTGCAGACCAGTCCAAAGATTTGTAGGGGTGTCCCAAATCTTTGGCAATTTAGTGTACCAAGGTGATTTTCCCATAAATTTGATACTTTTAAAACAGTACATATAATCACTGATTAAGACCAGATTCTAAACACATTTGATCACATACACTCACTGAGTACTTTTATAGGAACACTACTAATCTGGGTATTGCTTCCCTTTGCTATTAAAACCTCAATTCCTCATGGCATGGATTCCACAAGATGTTGGAAACATTCCTATGAAATGATTAATTTGTGGTTGATGCTGACAAGTTTTGGCATATTATGCATTCTGAGATGCTTTTCTGCTAACCACAATTGGTGGTTAGTGGTTATCTGAGCTACTGTAGCCTTTCTGTCAACTTAAACCAAACTGGCCATTCTCTGATAACCTCTGTTCATGATCAGCAGTTCTGCAGACAGCTCATGAACATCTTTATTGCAACAATCTGACACAAAAAATGCCACGGTCAAAATAAGACACATTTTCCGCCCATTCTTTGGGTTGATGTGAACGTTACACAAAATTACCAGTCCATGTGTGCATGATTTTATGCACAGCACCACAGCCACAAGATAATTAGATAATAAGCTAATAAGATAATTGCATGAATGAGGAGGCGTACAGGTGTTCCTAATAAAATGCTCTGTGAGTGTATTGATCAAAGGATACTAAATCAAACCGCAGGTGGAAAAAAAAAAGTCTTGGAGAAGTGATACTGTAGGGTTTCTGCTACACTATATGGTCAAGGCTGATGTAGGAGAATGGTCATAGACGTGTTTAGATATTGCACCTGTTCTTTTCATTAAAGTTTAAAATGCTTTAGATAGGTTTGTGCACTATTTTAGGTTTCGGTTTTCTTCCAATCCAAAGTTTGGCACCGGGATATGACACACAGGTCCTCTACAAGCTTGACCCACTCTTAGACCACTTTGCATTTACAAATACATTTATGTATATGCTTGCAGTAGCCACACAACATTCTGTTCATGTTTTGTTCCCTGTATGTACTCACTGAGAACATTATTAGGATCACCTACTCATTTATTCATTTATCTACTAAGCCAGTCACGCATAAAATCAGTCAGCAGCTTTGGGTGATGTTCACATCAACCATCAGAATGGGGGCAAAATGTGAATTCAATGTTTTTGACCTTGGCATGATTGTTGGTGTCAGACAGACTAGTTTGAGTACCTCTATAACTGCTAATTGCCTGGAATTTCACACACAACAGTCTCAAGGGGCAATATAGAAAAACATCCAGACAGCAGTACTTCCACAGATGGAAACGCCTTGTGGTGAGAGAAGTCAATGGGCCAGTCTTGTTTGAACTGACCAAAACAATATCTAGGGATAAGCATCTGATAAGTATTAGTATAGTGTTCCTAATAAAGTGCTCAGTGAGTGTTTATCTGTTTGAATACACAGCTTATAAAAGGGGTGATGATCCTGTTATCATTGTGCAAACCAAGACCTTAAACGAAGGTAATCAGAAAAAGTACAGAAAAAACATGATGGGGATGTATGTATGAACCTGAGGAGTCTCTTAAGAGATTTTTCATATCTTGAGTAATAAAATAAATATGAAACTCATGAAAATCACTGTGGCTGTTGGTAATTAAGTGCAAACAATTCCTACCAACCAGTGACCAAAAGATAGACTATGATTTCCCAAGGATTGTGCAACCACTAAACAACACAGTCCAAACAACTAAAAAAAAACTGACCATTCGTTCCTATTGCACCACTGCACAATGATTTTTGAGGATTCTGTAAGCATAAAAATTATGATGGATGTTATGCACTTACGTCTCCGTTTTAGTATGACGGTTTTATGTTTCGAAGACGGAATGATGGGTTTCTTAGATTTCCACTGTCGCCTGAGGGGGAGAGTGAATTAAACATAAACAGCAAGTCAGACTGTATACTCTATAAACAAGGTTTTTAATCAGAAGGAGCTTCTTACATGGCCTCAGCCTGCGTTTCTTTCTCCCTGGCTCGTTCCAGTGCAGGCTGTACAACCATAAACCATGTTCTCAAATTAAACATCTTTCCACCTGCAACAGAGGAGTTGTCATCTAATATGAGAAACACAAGTCATTCTATACTAATCATAAATGGCCTGATTATTTCTTTCTTTAAAAAAAAATTTTATATATATATATATATATATATATTTCATATTCTTTTCCCCTTCCCCAATATGAGACCAAAATTGTCTACCTCGCTTGGTCTTTTTCTTGCCATGTTTCATTTCATCTCCTTTTTTATTTGCTTTTCTGGCCACCTTCCTTGAAAAATAATAGAACAGGTTTTAACTCAATAGAATTCAGTAGAGTGTGAGTCCTTCAGCTAAAAGCTGTTATATTAGTCTACCACTAGTACCACATGCCATCACCTCTCGCTGAAATATAAACCATCAGGCGAAACTAAAAGATCAGCAGTCTTGAATAGAACTGAGGACACGAAGCTGAAGTGAACTGAGAGCATAAAGCCTTTATTATCACCACAAATACACTACAGCACAGTGGAAATCTTTTATTCACATATCCCAGCTGAGAAAGTTGGGGTGAGAGCACAGTGGCAGCTATGATACAGCACCCCTGGAGCAGGGAGGGTTAAGGGCCTTGCTCAATTGCCCAACAGTGGGGCTGAGTCTTGAACCCTGATCCTCAGACCAACAACCCAGAGCCTTAACCACTTAAGCCACGAATAACATTTTTTACTAACAATATGCCATAATTCTAAGAAAGTTGCCTCTTAACAAATTTCATTTCATAATAATGCTGATGCATTCATTAGTACCATGAAGGACACTCACCACTCCACCTTATCGTCCAGCCTGAACAAAAGCTTCATGGTCACAACAATGAGTGCTGCAGCCTGAAGATCATAGCACAGAAGTGTAGGCTTTCTTCCAGTAGGGTCAAAGGTCAGAAAGGAGTCTTTTCCCATAGCTGTTTTCTGTATTACTTTACAAACCAATGTATGAAGTTCATCTGAAATAAAAAGTTGGAGAAAAAGAAAATAAACACTAATGAAAACAATTACTGAGCTGATCCTCATTAGCTTTTCTTTACAGCTTTATGCAACCTCACCAGGAAGGTTAGCATCCATTAAATAGCGTAGACTGAGCAGAGCTGGATGAAGTAGGCAATCCTGAGACACAGGAGGGAATGTTGGCAGATCTATCAATGCTGCCAGTTCCACTGCCTCGTCGTGTACCTTACTGTAAGTGGGGATAGTCTGCAAGGCAATGGTGTGTTTATAGACGCTGTAAGTAACAGTCTGAATACAAGCACCGCTGTTACACAATCAGTGAAGATTGCTAGCTTACCTCAACTCTAAAGATTAAGGCATCCTTGCCAAAGAACCTCATCTCTTCTGGAAACAATTCATGAACATTAATATAAGGGACATGGCCCTTAGACACCAACCTGCAAGAGAAACACCATACTAAATTAGGCACAATAAAAAGCATAAGAGCATTAATAACTGTGTAAAATTGTGACAAAATCCAATTCAGGAAATATGAGTCTATAATGATCATAAGCAGTTATTGTAATGTGTATAATATACTGAATCTAATAATATACAGAAGTCATTTTTGTCCATGATAAGGACATCAAAATAGAAAATCCAGTAAAGAACACATTAGTGAAAGCATGTCCAGACTGTTATGGTATAAAATTTGAATTTTGTGTACAATTGCACCCTAGCCAGTCAAATGTTGCTGAACGTTCTGGCTCTTTCTGCAGTGAATAAAAAGCCCCAAGAATTCCTCTTATTCACCTAAGTAAGTCTGCCAGGGTGATGGCCTCCTTGACCCAAAGCAGAGCCAAATGGCAGAATGCTAGTGTTCGGGGCATGCTCATCAATTTCCTTCTTTCTTTCCGTCTGAGGTACTGCTCAGCATCCAAAGAGCCTGAACACACTGAAGATCTCCCATCACTGGAGTATCCTGCAAACACAGGAGATCATAAGCAAAATAGTCTTAACAAGATACTCATGTTAAAGTGAAAAGAACCCATGAAGATACCAGAAACTGCACTGGCTCCATTCATTGAGGCAACCTCAGCGTGACTTGATGCTTCACTGAAGGCGACAGATGATTCAGCCTCACTGTCACTGGACAAGTCCTGAAGAGTGGACATAAGTATCCAAAAGAGAGTGATGTGAGAGATGTTTACTTTTTAATCTGCATCTTAATTTAAAAACTCACTGTGGACATTATACCCCAGATCACCCACACAAGAACAAAAGCAAAAGATGTTGTCTAACTCACCACTGAACAACTGACACTGTTCGCTAGTTCTCTTGTGTATGCCTGTTTGGTCTTCTGCATGTATCGCTTCCAGAAAATCCATAACACATCTGTCTGTGAGATACACTTTGTTTAAATAGACATAGGAAATGTCTACCCTCTGTTATCTACATTATTTGCATTGCATTACTGACCTTAAACTGAGGGCAGACACCCAGTTTAACCAAAGCTTCAGCCTGAAGTTTAATGATCAGCTGAAAGCCCTCGATTACCATCCAGTCTCGTGCACCTTCCAAAACACACAAACATGCACATAATATCATGATAGAAATGAATGGCTCACATTGTCACTTCAGGAATTAGTCCAGAAGCCTGGACTAACCTTTTCCACTCTGCTTCCTTTTGCGTGTTGATAAAGAAGAGATCCTGCTGTTGGAGAGCACTGCATTCATATCATCACAATCTTTCGTTCTCTGTGAATTGACAATCAGAATAATGTTGACCTCAAGAAGGCACAGACAATTCCCCAGCGTGTTCTGTTTCTATGAATCGAGTTTCCAAAGTTCCCGACACAGATGTTAGTAGTGCTAGTATTGGGAGCCCATGTTTATTTTTCTTGTATTTTCCCTGTCAAGCACAATTCAGCCTATACTTAAGGGATAAACCCCCTGAGCACTGATTTTCAGCTTTTTCACCATTTCTTAAACAATTTTATTTACTAATATGTCAGTCACTGTGAAGGTCTAATGCACATATGAAATAATGCACAAAAAAATATGTAATGAATCATGTTTCTTATTTACTTAATAAGGAATGCAGCATTATATTTAACAATATGACTGTATATTATAGGGTATGAGTGGCAATACCAGCAGAAATTGTAAAACTGCAACATGTTTTCAGTTTTCAGTGAAATTACTGATGGACTACTCTGACCAGGCATAACATTATGACCACCTGCCTAATATTGTGTTGGTCTTTTGCTGCGAAAACAGCCCTGTCCCATCGAGGCATGGACTCCAGTAGATCCCTGAAAGTGTGCTGTGGTGTCTGGCACCAAGATGTTAGCAGCAGATTCTTTAAGTCCTCTAAGTTGCGAGGTGAGGCCTCCATGGATCAGACTTGTTTGTTCAGCACATCCCACAGATGCTCGATTGGATTGAGATCTGAGGAATTTGGAGGTCAAATCAACACCACAAACTTCTTGTTGTGTTCCTCAAACCATTCCTGAACCATTTTTGCTTTGTGGCATGGTGCATTATCCTGCTGAAAGAGGTCACAGCCATAAGGGAATACCGTTTCCATGAAAGGGTGTACATGGTCTGCAATAATGCTTAGGTAGGTGGTACGTGTCAAAGTAACATCCACATGGATGGCAGGACCCAAGGATTGCTAGCAGAACATTCCCCAAAGCATGACACTGCCTCCACCGGCTTGCCTTCTTCCCATAATGCATCCTGGTGGCATGTGTTCCCCAGGTAAGCGACACACAAACACCTGGCCATCCGTGTGATGTAAAAGAAAATGTGATTCATCAGACCAGGCCACCTTCTTCCATTACTCTGTGGTCCAGTTCTGTTGCTCATCTTGGCGCTTTTAGAAGTGCACAGGGGTCAGTACGGGCACCCTGACTGGTCATGCAGCCCCATGTGCAACAAAGTGTGATGCACTGTGTATTCTGACACCTTCCTATCAGAATCAGCATTAACTTCAGCAACTTGAGCAACAGTAGTTCGTCTGTTGGATCGGATCACACAGGCCAGCCTTTGCTTCCCACGTGCATCAATGAGCCTTGGTCGCCCATGACCCTGTCACCACTGTTCCTTCCTTAGTCCACTTTTGATAGATACTGACCACTGCAGACCGGGAACACCCCACAAAAGCTGCAGTTTTGGAGATGCTCTGATCCAGTCGTCTAGCCATCACAATTTTTTTCCTTGTCAAACTCGCTCAAATCCTTACACTTGTCCATTTTTCCTGCTTCTAACACATAAACTTTGAGGGCAAAATGTTCACTTGCTGCCTAATATATCCCACCCACTAACAGGTGCCATGATGAGGAGATAATCAGTGTTATTCACGTCACCTCTCAGTGCTCATAATGTTATGCCTGATCGTTGTAGGTGTGTAACTGAAGAGATGTTAAGAGTACCATCTACAGGCGCACTGTGGTAACTCCCAGCCGTTTAAGATGAAACCAACTGCCTACAACTGAACTGTGTACCTACAGCAGTGTGCCACTTGATTAAAATGGGCAAGGCACAATCTAGATGTCATTACAAAAGTGGTGTCTGTTTGCTAAAGAGTGATGAAAACGTTCTCACCTCAATCACATTGTGGCAGTTTTTACAGAAGAACTGCCCACCGTCTGAAACACCCCAAAACACTGACCCGCACTGTCCACATGGTTCACTGTAACCGTCCTAAAAACACCAAACAAACAAACAAACAAACAAACAAAACAAGCACATGTTCAGTTATGGAGACATTTGCTCTTCTTTTATCGGGATTATGACTGAATTTGGCTTTAACATTAACAGCTAATCTTGCTCATTAGAAGCACTCACTGTTATCTCTTCGTCCATCTTCAAAGGACTTTAATGACGTCACAAGAAAGCTGCTAATTTATCCAACACCTCTTAAACACCATGCAAAGTTTATCACCACAAACACATACACACGAGGAGAATCCAAAATGGCGTCCACTCACTACAACATTTCAAAATAAGAGCCCCAGGCTCACTCCCACACGTAGAGTGCACTGGTATCTATAGCTCTGGGAGATAAATTAAGAGACCACTGAAAATGGTCAGTGTTACTCGAATGAATATTTATAGGTATGTATTTGAGTGCTGACAACATTTGTCGCGAATAAATGTTGTCAACTAGTCGAAAAGAACAAAGGTGCAGCGTTATCAGACCTCGAATAATGCAACAACAAAAAAAAGGAAAGTTCATATTCATTTTAAACAACGCAATAATATATTTTAAATTAAAAGCTATACAGAAATCAGCATTTGTGCTGAAGGTTTCAGTGGAATGTGTTTAACATTAAAAATGTTCCCTGAAAACCTCTTACCTATGCAGCCATCAAAACAGACTGCAAGACACACACAGGTCACTAGAGGGCGCACTTGATCAGCCCTGTTTTTACAGCTTCAACGCTGTAAGCATCCTTTTTTATTTCCATTTCACATTAATTGAAGCTATAAACAAATAAAGCATAAAAAAACAAGTGAATATGAACCCCCCCCCACACACACACACAAACCAGTACAACAGAACAGCAAGTGAAATCCTCCCATGCCTCCTGTTTCTTTTCACACGGGATCTAAATTCAAGTTGTTGAATGTTGAACACCTACAGTGTTTATATGAATCCAGCTGGGCTGAAGACTGACTACTGTAAGACTGAACTAATTACCTGGAGTTCTTTCGCTTTGCAATAGATCTTTTCTATGACCACAGATCAGCGTGGTCTCCTTTGTATAATGTGTGTGTGGAGGCGGCTGCTCAAGTGGGTTTGTGTGGGAGTGTAAGAGAGCGTCATGACATGAGGACATGCAGCTCCATGGAAACAGAAACAAATGGAGAGACTTCAGAGTGGGAGCTGCTCACTATTTCACATCCAACTGCTTCGTCTACATGTATAATTTACTGTGGAATCATGCTTGCTTAGCCTTTTATTTAAAAAAAAAATCTATAGGTTTGTGATTGGTCTGGTTTTCATATGTACAAACTGCATCATGAATTCAAGCCTAAAATAGGAATGTACAATATGAGATAATATGCAATATGAGATGGCTTTGAGATACGTACACAAAACTACGTACACACCTTTTACTGATGTCCATGAAAAGAGCGGTTTTATGATTTATTCTCCTGTCTAAATGTGACTGTGTGTGTGTGTGTGTGTTTGTTCTCTCAGGGCCGAACCACCTTGCCTAACCTGTTTGATGAGAGCTGCCTCTCTCTCTCTCTCTCTCTCTCTGTGCCAATCTTCTGGTTTTCTGCCTCCCAGGCAAACTCCAATGTTCTTTATGCAAAGCACAGCAATAGATTCTATGGAAATCAGGAACAGTTGGTAACTGCTGGCATGGACATTACTACTGCATTCTTCTGACTGTAGCACAGTATTTCACTCCTGGCTCTTGTCTGGCACGTTTCGCCTCTCTTTTTGCCCTCCACAGATGGAGTAGACCAGGGAGGGAGGTGTAGGAGGCAGTGGGTGCATTTTGGTAAGCTTGTGCAGTATGAGTGTCACATTGTATGAGGAGAAAGATAGATAATAATACTGAATCCAGTTTGCAAGGTTTTCAGCTGTTATAAATATTGCATGCTCTCACTGCATCTTAAAATCACATCTCTGCTTTCTGCTGCTCGAGAGATTCTGTGGTTGAGCAAGAAAATGGCCATGCTGATGTTTTCTCTTAAACAAAGAGACTGAGATTACTCATATACTCAAAGCTTCAAAGAGTAAAACCCATTAAAACTATAAAGATTCATTACTCTTACTCCTCCTTTTCTGACCTTATTCTGACATTTTTGTGAATAGAGTGTGCCTCTGTTGGCTGGTGAGACAGGTCTCAGGTGTGAGGTAATGTGGGAATATGAGTCATTCTTTAGTTCAGTAAGATAAGGGGAATACCCAGGTGAAAAATATTTCCCAGAATCCTTTGAGCTGAATGAAATTATAGCAGATACCTGCAAAAAAATGTACAAATTAATCTCTTAGGACTAATCATAAATCATCCATTTTTTTTAATCATAGCTTGATATAAATATCATGTATATTTGTATCCAGTATGTGAATGCAAGGCTTTGTGTGTGTTGTTTCAACATAGAGAGGCTGGGAATCTGCTCGCCTCTTTGCATTCTGCTCGCACATGGTAAATCCTATTGTTGCCCACGATGCTTTGCGTCGTGCTGGTCACCATGGCAACCCCACAGTACCACGGCAGCCCTGATGAAGGCTACAGCGGGGATTGGTACGTGGGGTGTGTGCATGAGGGCAGTGGGGTGGGAGGGTTTGGTGTTACATACATAATCAAAGATGAGAGCACAGAGTAGCATGTGCAATCCTCCAGTCAAAGAAGCTCAGAGAACTGCCAGAATTAGACTGTGAATTTGCAAGGTTTGTTTTAATGGAGTAGGGCAGATGGCCAGTTTTTCCTGGAAATCCTGGAGTTCTGTGTTCTGTGTTGTGACTGTACGAGTCGGTTTTGTATACGTAAGCTGATGCATGTTCAATCCTTGCCAGTTATTCACATTCAAATATTACTTTCCCAGAATTAACTTTTCTTTATTGCCATTATTCCATTATACACCAATAGAATAATTTATTATACACTCCACAGACATCTACTACACTATACACAGACATCTACTTGCTTACAGCACTCCACAGCAATGCTTGAAATGTTCTAGTTCCTTATGAGTCCCTGAACCCAAGCCAAATTAAGAATGTAGAGCTATTTTAATCCTCATATAGATTTCATAACACCTTATTACACTGCTTTCACTTGGTACGACACCTCTGTTGTTGGTTTTTAACAGATACTAATCTGTGGGTGAGGCCACTATGACAGAGATACACGTGCAACACACGTGTTTAGGCTGTCCTCTATTATTCTGGAACAAATGACCTTATTGCTATCATCACTCGGTGAGACTTAAGGCTCACTCGCTAAATCCTCTAAGCAGAGATGCTAAGACCTTTGCACCTATTCCTTGTGTTATGCACAGAAATATGGATGGGTTTTTGTTCAGAAGATTACAGGAAGCTAATGCACTGGCACGGCAATATATTGGCATACAGTAAACATATTTTGAATTTCAGTGCCAAGATGTTACAAATAGTATATTGCTCACTTACTTCTTGATGAATCTTATTTTTATTTGTATTTGCTTTACATTTTCTTACAAACCAGGATTTGACAACAACATGGCTGACAACAATGTAGAAATTGTTCTAAATATATTTTGTTACAATATGGAGTGTCTAACAATGACAGGGGAAATGTAATTAAAACACGTCTGCAATATAAATGTATTGTTAGGATTTACACTATTAGAGCATAATACAGGAATTATAGTAGCTCTGAAGTAGTTGCTGTTTGCATAAACTGATTGTGGGGAGCTGTGCTCCTGCTCAGTGTAACCCATATGTTTATCCCGAACAAACACTTATGAACTGCACCTACTTAAACAGAGCTGTAATACTTGACTGCCTGCTGAGTGCATTGATCAACACGCTTGGGCCAACTTTAATCCATCTGTGAAATCTAAATAGCAAATTAAGGGCCTGAACAAATATTTTACAATTCCAAATTAAGGGCATGAACACACATTACAATTCCAATTGAAAGGGTTTGACTTACGATCTTGTAACGATATTCATGAGCAAGTAATTCTTCTATACAAAATGAAAGGGGGGGGTCAGGAAATTTGGTGTGAGAGTGTGGGTTAATTTAACTCTGTCTTTCTGCCTTATATTTTTACAAAGGAAGGTCAAAGAGATTATACATTCATTCCTGGTAAATATCATACTATTGTAGAACAGTAATACAGTAATTCAATGATAATTCACTAGATACCCAAACCCATGATGGTATTTTTATTTTATACCGGATCATTTCAGGAAATACCAGGGTACCCATACTTGCACACAGCAGCAATATTTCTCAGAGAGTGGCTGCAGAGAGTGAGCGGTAACTGACTAACGTTAGCCTTGACCAACATTGTAACCATGTGCTCAGCGCAATGGAATGAAGTGGCCTCCCTGTGTCCTGGTGTGACCTTTAAGGCTAGACAGCCTCATACAGTATATGGTCTCTTTAACAGTATATCGGGGTAGAGAGCTAGCCTGTTTATTTTATTGTGTTTGGATGATTGAAGAAAACATGAAGAACAGAACAGAACGGAAAAGAAAGAAAAGAAGGGAGTATGGAAATATTCATGCCTATGACAATTACATGCAAATAAAGCAAACAGCTCACATAAAGAGACACGTTGAATCACTTTGTGCAATACAGGGTCATGTTCAGCTTTTTTTTTTAATTTTTTTGCTTTGCTTTAAAAAAAATTGACTTCACTCAATGTTGACATTTCATAATACAGCAGAATGCATGGAAATTCAGTTTTGTGGTTGAGGTTAAATTTCAGCGCAATTCAGTCTTTTAAGGAGTCTTTTCTTAGTAATTTAACAACAAATCTGAGGGAAAGGTTTATATTTAACACAGTGTTGCCTTATTTCCACTCTCACTACCTTTACATTGTCTTAGTAAGTGCTAGCTAGCCTAATATTATCCTCTGTCTTATACTTAGCTAAGCATCCACGTTTCCCGGTTACCTAACAACAGTGTTTCTTTGGCTTTAAGCATGTCAACAGTGAGATTATTGTGTCTTTGCTTTTCCATGTTGAAAGAACAAATTGCATTTTGGATACACCTACCTGTCTACGTGACTTATATTCATTAAGTAAACTCTGGATGAGTGAGAACACTGATAATAATCAAGTCACTAGAAACCTAATTTCTATTATTATTTTAAGTGAATACTAATCAGACGGCATTTTACAACACATTGTTTACTAAAGTTTGGTGGTTTTATCGGGTTTGGACTCATAGCAACAACTTAAAGAGCGTCTGGAATATTGTGTGAGTTTGTATGTTTGTATGTACCTACCTTCATTCATCTTCAGTAACTGCTTTACCATGCTTAGGGTGAGGGTGAGGGTGGCAGTGGATCCGGACCTAGTCTCAGTATCACTGTGTGCAATGTAGGCGAACTCGCCCCACGCATTTATTTACATCCACGGAAAATTTAGCAAGACCAATCCACCTAACTGTGTTTTCAGACAGTGGGAGGAAACCAGTCAACCTGGAGGAAACCCACTCAAACACAGAGAGAACATGTGAAAGTTCTCAAAGACAGCAACGCGAACTCAGAGCCCCGGACACAGGAGCTGTGTATTGTCAATGCTAATTATCATCTAGCTATGTAGAGCTGCAGACAAAAAAGCACAACTCACACTGAGGTCATCATTTCTAATCCCCTACTGAACCTTACAAAACCACACATCACGAAGCACAGTACTTTTTCTACCTCTGCATTTTTACACACCAACACAAAGCATTTTGCTACATTGCAACCCAGTGACTGCTGTCCCTGGACTATAAATACTTGCATAATAATTTATTCAAAAGGACGAACTGTACATGTTAACTGCCATTGTTTTAAGGCACTGCAGCCTAGTCTTTTTTTATAATTACAATATAATTTCTAAATAATTTATATTATCTGTATGGTATTGATGTATAACGGAATGCAGAGTAAGAATTTAATTGTACAGTGTAACTGCCTTTTTTTTTTTTACTGTGCATATGACAATAAATTCTTGAGTTTTGATTAAATACCTTATTCTACTGCCAGAGCTTTAACCGGTATGCCAGGCATAACAAACAGCTTGCCTCGGTTCATATAAGGTTTATTCCTGCACATATGAAGTTATATATTTGATTTCAATATATACAGTAGGTGAGGATTAACTGTGCAGTCTCCATGGCAACCAGTGATGGACACAAGCACTCTTAAGCTAGAGTAATCTGCAGAAGAAGACACAAAGAAAGAGATGGAGAGAGAGAAGCTTACACAAGATAATACCAGCGTTCTGCCAAAAATAGACACATCTTATGTTATATGTACTTAATGCTACACATTCTATAATTGCTAAGGCTGTCAGAGAGTGCACTATTAAAATTTGGCTAATTTGTAATGAAGGCAGCACAGAACAATCGATTTGTGTGGGCAGAAAGTAGGAGGAAACATAATGGTTTGAAAGCATGCAGTATCAGGCCATGTATGAACAGTAGAACCGAGAAAGAACAAAAACAAGAATGCTTTGTCTATAGACGTCTATATGCTACGTTAAGCCCATGTCGCAAGAACTTTGTACTCACATGTTAATAATTTAACACCAAGTAGGTTGTCTCTCCAACATGTCACTGTCACAGAGGTAGTCTGAGATGACTGTATATAAAGGATTAGCAATCTGTCCCTTATGGTAAATATGTGCTTTTAATGCTAACCGCATACTTCAAATGCTGTAAGGCAGCACTCATCACACGACATGGCGTCATTGTTTAGAATGACTAGATGATAGATCTTATTACCTCCCGTGAGTATAGCGCAGGAAGGATGAGGGGGTGGAAGTTTGCATGTGCAATGATACAACTCTGTACAAGCATTGGGCTTTATGAATGACCAAACCTGTTACCTTGGTACATTTTGAGATTAAAAACTGACTTAAATAATTATATGATACGGGGAAATGTGCAAGTATTTATGCACCTTACTTATGATTGATTTGTTAGGAATACACAAGAGGACTGAATATAGGAATCAAAGGAAGGCTAGAAATCAACCTGAGGAGATTGAGCAGTGAAGAATAGGATATACATTTCAACCCCCTGTCCTTTAATGCCAAAAAGAGCAGACTCCTGAATTGTCCTTGGAATTAAGAAACAGGGAAATAGATTGAGATTTAGTAGGCAAAATATTAATAAAATATCACATAACAAAATAACATGGGAATAAACTAGAACTCGATCTGGCACACATTGTTAAAAAGTCGTCCATTTCTTAATTACTAATAATTCCATTGATGGTTGCTAATATTGATCTGTCCGGTCACTAGACTAGATCATTTCTAGTTGCTATCTTGACTTCTGAAGACGTTTTGTAAGCCATCATGTAATTACAGATGGAAAACACACCGGGACCAGGTTTTGTGTTAGGTTTTCCACTGAATTTATTGATCTGCTAATAGAGCCACTACTACTCTAATATGTTTTCAACCTCAAAAGATTTTCCATTTTATCTTCTGCTTCAAGGTTTGGGTACCTATTAACATGAATTAAATGTTTAGTACTAATTTTGTATCAGAATTTGGAAAATATGTCTAGAACTTAAATAATGGTAGTCTTGTCCAGTCTATATAAATATATAATAAAATATTATATATTTAGTATATATAAATATATAATAAAAATAATTACCTAGACTATTGAATGTAATTTAAATTATCCTAAATTTTATTGGCATGAAGAGCTCCAGGTACTCTGGGTACTCCAGTTTCTTTGGACTCCAGTCCAAACGACATGCATTGTAGGCTGATTGACATCTCTAAATTGTTTCAGTAGTGTGTGAATGAGTGTGTGTGTGATAGTGCTCTGTAATAGTTGGCACCCTGTCCAGTGTGTACCCCATTTTGTGCCCCGAGTCCCCTGAGAAAGTCTCCAGGCTCTCTGTGACCCTGTATATGATAAGCGATACAGAAAATAGTTGGATGGATATAATGATGAACACCACTTTAGAAGAGAAGTATAATGCTCACAGTCCTTTTTCCACCAACTGACAATAGATCTAAATAAGAGACTTTATCCTCAGTTATATAGCTTGCAGAAAGAAGCTCTGCTTTCATAGTGGTAATCTCCTTTCACTAATAAGGCATCATAAAAAGGTATTTAAATTACATAGAGTCTGTTTTCCAGAATATTATTTTGAAGAGGACAGCATGCACCGCTCTCTTATTGAGGAGGAAAGTCGAGAGCGCTGTCCATTATATCTTTCTTTCCATAAATTACTAATGACTGATGTGATTTCATCTCATAGATGCATCACTTATGTGTCCAGAGTGTATGTCCCTAGGTGTTTATGCAAAGAGGAAATGCATGAATTCAAAGGAGAGAAAGTCTAGCTCATCAATACTGAAGAGCAAAGGGAAAAAGGAGGGGAGAGTGAAGGGGAGCAGAGAAGGGAAAGAGAGACTGAAACAGTGGGATGGCACCAGCCTCTGCGCTTCCGCTACTCTGTGTAGTTTTACTGCCTGTGTGGGGGAGGTCGCCCACCTGTTACGTAACGGCTGTGCTTCCTGGCCCACTGCATAGAGTGGGTGTCTAGATCTGTTCTCTAACACATATCTACATTTCAAGAGTTAAGGCTTAGACTTTTCAAAAAATAGAATGGCTCCTAAAGGGTTCATGGTGCTGCAGCAGCAAAAAATTCAAACACTGACATTTTCTAGCGGTTCATTTTGGATTTATAAGCAATTTGTTGGACCAAAGATACTGAGGTACTTAAAATAGACACCCTCTGATATATTATTTAAATAGCTGCAAATCTCTACCATTGTGCTTTAGTAAGTGCTTTGTCATGGTTAGAGTCTAAGTGGATGTGAAGCATATCCCAGGAACACTGGGTGAAAGGTGGAAATACACCCTAGATGAGATGCTATCCATTGCAGGGCACCAGGTAGGCATGCCTTGTGAAAATTCTGTTGGACCTCAGCCATCAAACTTTCTGCAGTGGTATACCAAAAATCGGAGCATGCTATTCAATATACGGTACATATTTGTTGTTGAATAGCATGTTGGTATGGTAAAAGAATCTGTCTTGCAGTGAAAGATGACCATTATATTCGATGGACAACCCAACAATGAGTCTATTAGGATGAGTGATGCTATATTTCAAAGTCTGTCTGTCTCTCTCTGTCTCTCTCTCTCTCTCTCTCTCTCTCTCTCTCCACACACACATACATACACACACACACACACATATATATACAGTAAATATGTAGTATATATGTGTGTGTGTGTGTGTCTCATAGATTGCATGATATGAATGACATGAGGAAAACTTTACACACATACACACAATGGTAGATATGCAGTTGTATTGCAAGCTCTTCAAGTCCAGCTTCATGCCATATTTTCCCCAAATACCAAACCCTAAATACTGAACCCCTGAATGTTATCTAAGAAACACTAAACTTAGCACTCTATGTTGTCTCTTGTCTATCTTTTTGTGTAATGTGTGCTTAGTCTATTTGCTTTTAGTATCTCCACCAAAGGCATTTAGGGGGGAAAAGATTAATGGAGTAAATAGTCCATGTAGTTTAATGTTCATTACACCTGCAACTACATTTCACATGTTTTAGCATGCTTTGGATTATGTCAGGATATAGGCCTAAAATACTAACCTAAATATGGAGCAAATCCACAGACATCCTATACATCACTGATGGGATGTGTGACTATTTGAGAGGCAAAATAATCCACTTTTGATCAGAAAATAATCAGATGTTGATGCCAAAACTAAGAACCAATATTGATAGCACTGGTAGTTATTTTAGCTTTGAAAGACAACTGGC